>NC_077228.1:293229547-293552672 GCF_027887165.1 Monodelphis domestica | reverse complement strand
CTGCATTCTCTCAGATTTAAGTCTTTCCTAATCAACTGACTTTCCTTGCTACCTAGAGGCATACCCAAATCTCCTTCATCCTTAAAAAAAAATTACATTTCACTCCATCAACTGTTCAAACTATAACCCTGAATCTTTTCTTCTTTTCTCAGCCAAACACCACTGGAGAGTGTTTTATTTAGGGTCCAACATGGCTTGAAATGCTGGTTCTACCATTTACAACCTGTGTAACCTTGTTCAAGTCACTTAATTCCAAATCACTCTAAGTTCCTTATCAATAAAATGGTAGTATTGGACTAAATGGCTGCTGAGGTCACTTTCAGATATAAATCTATGATCTTATACTGAACTTGGAGTCACAGGAGCTGGATGCAAACCCCAGTTCTGTCACTCCCTCTGTGACCTTGACTAAATCACTTAACCTCTCTCATTCTCAATTTCCTTATTTTTACAATGAGAAGATAGAACTATATGACATCTTACGTCTCTTTTAGCTCAAAATTTATCATCTTATGAGCCTCAAAAATGTTATCTAAACTCATTGCCTCCATTTTGCTTTCATTCCCCAATCTATTGTAGTTTGGGTTCTGACTTTAATCATTCAATTGAAGTTTTTTCTCTGTAAAATCACAAATCTTTTAATTTCGAATCCAATGGCTTTTTCCCAATCCTCATGCTCTTTGAGTAGAGTTTCTCTACTAGCATTCTTTTGACTCTCACATACTTGGATACTTTCTACAATTTAATTTTTCCTATCACTTAAATACCTTGGTTCCATTTTTATATGTATGATCATTCCTTACTCTCATTTGCTAGATCATAATCCATATCCCATCCTCTGTCAGTAGCCCTCAATGTTCTGTCCCCAAAAAACTTTTTGTTCTCTATACTCTCTTGATTATGATGTTCCATTGTTTCAATTATCATCTCTAAGTCTTTGACTCCCTAATTAACAGTCAGCCCTTATCTGATACTCCTGTGTTCAGGAATCCTATGTCACAAACTACCTATTAGATATTTCAAAATGGATATTCTGTCAGCATGTAAATTAGTTCCTTTCACTGCAATAATTAGAATGAGGGATCTTTCAGTTAATGACATTTAAGTTTTAGGAGCAAGCAAAATCTCTCATCTATTTCAGTATCTTAATTTTGTGGTCACTCAAATTTTTCTCCAAACTAGTTATTATATGGTAACCCAGAGTCTGGGCTAATTATGGGTAAAAGAAACCCTTGCAAAACATGTGTCTATCCAAAGAAGATTTATTGAAGCCAATACTTTATAAATGTCTGGGAATGTAAGTATGATCTTAAAATTCAAAGCCCTTTTCTTTTTTTTTCAGATTAGAGTAATGATAAGTCATTCATTCTCCCCACTGAACCTCTAAAGACAGCACTTAGCTTTGCCTTTTTGCATAGAAAGAACCTATTTCTAATAAATATCTAATAAATCCTCTTTTTGGAAGGGGGAAATGGGATTGGAGGAGCAGTATTTGGAGTAGTCCCAAAATAGGGAATACGGAGAAGCTATTTTCTCCACTTTCAGATGTTTCTGTCCTAGGTCACTTTTCTTTCATTACACTATGTCACTTATGTTATTAATTTTTTTTAGGATTTTTGAGTGCAGTAATTGATTGAAGGAGATAAGAGGATGGGAAAAAACTCTTCCCTGATTTGTTCAATATTAGCCAATATAAAAGGTGTAAAAAGCCATAATTTTTTTTCCAGGTAAAATAGGCCTAGATAGGTACTAGCCATGTGACTATTGTGAAAAGAGGAAAAGATCTTCCTTACTGAAAATTAAAAGCAATGGGAAATTAGCACTTGCATGAAAGTTGTCATCTATATGCAAATAACCAGGAAAATCACCTTGAGTATTTTTTCTCACATATAGAATTATAACCTTATAGAGATAATTATGGTACCCCCACCACCATGTCCCTACCTTTATATTGTACATGTGAAATGCTAGCCTAGATTAAATAGAGGAGAAGGCATATATTTCTAATCCACTAAAAATGTTTTACTATATTAATATAAATATGTGTATTGAGCATATATGCAAATAGTGTTGGTGTATTTACATCCTTTAGAGTAAGGCAAAATGATATTCAAAGATATATAAGTCTAAAAAGAATAACATTATACTTATGTATAGTCTAAAAAGGAATCAGGAATCTACAGAGAATAGATATTATAGAAAGCATTGCAGCTCTTAAAAATGAGTTGGCCTTGCTATTATATCTCAAACTCAATGTGTTTACATCTGAACTCATTATATTTCTCAAAATACTTACTCTTATTTCAAACACCAATTTCTGTTAAGAGTATTATTCTATTTCTAATCCCTCATGTTCGCAAACTCAGTCATCTCCAATTCATCACTTTCCCCCACCCCTCATATGATTTCATTTGTTAAATCTTGTCAGTTCTACCCCCACAATGCTATTTTATCTCATATCCATTTCAACTCCAGCCATATAACCTTCACCATCCTACAGATGAGGAAACTAAGGTTCATCGGAGCTAAAATATTTTTCAGGGTCATACAAACATTAAGCATACTTAATGTTCAATTTGAATCCATGTCATCAGATTATAGAATTATTTCCATTGGTACCATACTTATACATAGTTTATTTCTTCATTTTCCTTTTCTGTTCAAAATCTTGATTATGTTTTCAAAATTCCAGGAAAATGTATTTTTAGGAACCACTGGTTTTTGTGCTGGGTCTTTGTCCAACAGCCTGCTACTGTCATTCAGTAATGCATATCTTAGTTTCAGACCACTTCAAGGAAAGTTTTCACTTCTCAAATAGTCCTTCGTCTTCTAAATGTATTGAATTTTGTCTTGGTAACTGAATTGGTAACTGAAGCTCATCTAAAAAATCTGACAATTACCCAAGATAACATGAGTAATTACCTCAATATGACCCCTATCTATAATATGATATATTTCCACATTAGCCAAAACAAACTGAGCTCCATTTGAGCTAACAGAGAGCCAGAGCTCATATCAGGTTTTAATGTCAAATACACCACAGGACCTTTCACTATATTCTTTCTAGAGGAATATGCTAATGCTATTGCCATAAATGCCATAAGAACTATCCTCTTTCTAGGGACATCCATTAACTTCAACTATCTTTACTTTAATATAACAATCATACATATGACATGTACCATAATCAAAACAGTACTTTTAACAGTAGTCTTCCTAGGAATCCCAGCATCATAGCCTCAATTCCAATATGATCAACTAATATACTTAATATGAAAAAACTTTCTACCAATCACATTTGCATTCTGCTTATAATTTATCTCCATCCCAATTGCACTATCAAGTATCCTCCCCCCCCCAAACATAAGAGATATGTCTGGTAAATGTCCTGCTTTGCCCATTAAGTTCTCTAAGAGGGCATCTTCTAAACTGTGTGAGCCTTGAATGTCCCTGAGGCCAAACTATGATAATGCATTCTGTCAAATACTCTATTAGTTTATAAAAGTGGAATGCAATTATATGTATAATTTACATGTGTTAAACTAGTCAGATTGAAGGGGAAAATATCCAAGTTTATTGCCAGCCTTTCATTCCTGAGATATACCTATCAACACTGTAGTGTAAAAAGCACTGCCTAGGAATCAAGACATCTGGCTCTTCTCTGTGCTCTTCTACTACACATTTGCCCTTGGGCTACTTGCTTTTTCTGTGAGCCTCAGGATTTTTTTTTCCTTTATAAAATTCAGAAATTAGACTATAAACTCTGAATTTTTTTTCATCTTTAATATTCTAAGATTCTATCAAAGCAGTATATAACAAAAAGCTATAAACATCATGTTCTCAGTAAGAGGAAAGTAATAAAACTATTGTAAAAAAGGAGGCTTCCTTCTTTTATAATGAAAGGGGATTGGCTGGTTTATACCAATAGAGAAGTTAAAATTACCAAGTGATCGGGGAATATGGAGGTTAGGGTAAACCCAATTGATGGAGAGAAGATGGCAGGATCTCTTCCTCCCCAGGGTGAACTGGAGCAGAAGTTTGAGAGAAAGTTTCAGAGAGAGAGTTTCAGAGAGAAAGAAAGATGACTTTCTCTCTCTCCTTTCTCAAGGGGTATTTAACAGACTATATCCCTTGAGTTCCTATAGGAGCAAAAGCTAAGGGGAAGAGATGTCAGTTCCCCTGTAAGAACCTTCTGATAAAGGTTTCTAATCTACCTTCCTCAATGGAGACTGTGTGACAGACCTAGTCTGGTCTTGCCACAGAAAGGTGTGGGCTCAAGCTTTGAGTCCAAATTACCTAGTACCCTTCCTGTTATAGAGATAGACCAAACCCAAATCTGACTCATAACTAAGGGTTTGTTGAAGAGATGGGGTAAAATAGGATTAAAGGAAAATGGGAGGAGGTTGCCCTGTCAAGTTAAACTCACAGCAGCTGGATCAAGAGGCTGGTACCTGAGCCCACAAACGTCTCAGCCCCTTTCCCAACTGACTGCTTTCTTTATGATCTCTAAGGTAATATATCCTAAAACTAAATCTTAAATTAGTTCAGGGAAGGCTAAGAGAGACCAAGAAGAATCAAGAGGGCTGGGCTCAGGTTTTGTGTGAGTACTTTACAGTGCCTTCTCAGGATCTTGGTAGCAGGTGGAGGAAACAGTAGAATGAATTTCTTTGGAGAATACAGCTTCAGGAATTAAAGGTAGGAAATCTGGGTCTTCTCTTGTGACTTTAAGAATCCCTTCAGCCACTCAGAACTGAACCAATCCACTTTCAGTCCTAGCTCCAAAGGCCCTAGGGCTCTCCAGAATCCTCCCCAGTCAACAGTTCTCTCTCATAATCCCTTGTTGCCCAAACTCACTCCAGCTCCTGTCCATCAACTGTAGAATTCTAAAAGCCTTCCTTTCCAATCCCTACATTATAGAAAAGAAACCCTTTTTTCCAGAATGGTACTGCTTTGGTTTCTTGCATGCACTTTGTGTGTGTGTGTGTGTGTGTGTGTGTGTGTGTGTGTGTATACACACTGTATCTATACACATATTGGGTGTATATATAACATGTATATATAGACATATATTCTTTCATCGGAGCCCTAAAAACAAATTCCTACTTATTCTTTGTTGTTCAGTCATTCAATCATGCCCAACTCTTTGTGACCCCATGGACCACAGTATCCACAAGAGACAGGAGAGTAGTTTGCCATTTCCTTCTCCAGTGGATCCTTTTGTCATACAATCAGAGGTTAAGTGTGTGTGCCCTGGGTCACACACCTAGGAAGTATCTAAGACTGGATTTGAATGCAAGTCTTCCTGATACTAGGCCCAGCATTCCACCCATTATGTCACCTAGCTGGCTCTTGGGCATGCAGAGGTTAAATTGCTTGCTCAAGGTTATACAGCTAGGAAGTATCTGAGTTCAGATTTGAATTCACATCTTGCTGACTCCAAGCCCAGGGCTCTTAGTCACTGAGCCCACAGCTGCTTCTAAACATGATCCCTATCTGAATTGCTTACTGCCTGTCTCTCTAACTTCTGCATTTATTTTTTTTTTTTGAACTGTTTCAAATCACCGAACAATTTCCTAAATGAAGCAACTTGAGTTGATATGTTTGATTCTTCATATAATCCCAACTGAAAAGATAAATTGAAGGAGGAAACCTTATATGGTGGCAAGAGGGAAGAACCAGAAGTTAAAGAGTTTAAATCCTAGTTCTAATTTAAGAGCTAGGTGCCTTTAGGCATTAGAGTAGGAAGAGTACTTGACAAGGAAATCTCAGTTCCCCAACTCCTCTAAGACTTTTTTTTTCTCCCCTTTGGACATCAGTGTCCTCCTAAGTCAATATATGCAATTGGAGAAAATTCCTATGTTTTTCACCTCAGAATCCTGATGGAAATGTCTCTTGGCCTCAATTTTGTTATGAGTAAAATGGGAATCTATAATACTTGGAATTATGCACTCACTGAGGTGGTTTTAAGAAAATTCTTTATAAGTATTAATTTATTATAGCAAAGTTATTATGCACCTTAAACAACATTGTTTTAAGTACTATAAGTAATGCAAAGGAATATGATAGTGATTTCTTTCTTTAATAAACATAATACCTAATTTAGGTAGACAAAATATATGGAGAGGAAAAAACCACTTTATGGGACTAAATACTGTATAGTACAGATAAGAATATTATTGTACTCTATAGGTTCACAAATTCAGAATTTGCTCGATTCAATGTAGAACTTGCCTTGCCTTGGTAGATCAAATTTGAGAGACTTTTGTCAGAAAAAAAAAATTGTATCCCAGTTATACAGGATTTTTAAGAGTAATGAACTCTGAAGCTCAAAGCTAATCCTACCTTCAACCCTAAACTCAGTGATGAGCATCACCAACCCACCTAGAATTCCCTTGAATTATATCAGGATTCTCAAAAGGGAATCCCAGAATAGTGCACTAGATATACTCCACAGTGTTTGGAACTTAGAGTCAAGGTATAATCTACATTCTAAGATAGTTGTTAGGACAAAATGAGATATTATTTGTAAGGTACTTTACAAATCTTAAAGCGCTATGTGAATATTAGCTATTATTTTTATTCTTATGTGTGCACTGCAGGTGCCTCCCATGAATTGCATGGAACTTATACCTTCAAACACATGAGTATATGTGAGTCTTCCATTAATTGTACAGAATTATTGCTTGTAATGAATCTGCATGCTCAAGCTTTCCACCACTCCTATATAATGTTGCCATCTTTAACTGTCAGTGTGTCTGGAGTCTTCTTGGCAAAGAATTATAATACCCTGCAGTGAACAAGAAAAGTTTGAGAACCATTGAAGTGCAGAATAAGAATTTGTATTCATTTATTCTGTATTGTTATTTATAGGTCATGGAACAAAAGGAGTATTTGAGCTTCTATCAGGATGGAGGAGAACCAGAGAGAACCTGCCCTTCAAAGACAGGGTTGCTGATGCCTATTCTGATGTGATGGTCACCTATACCATGACCAGTTCCTTGTACTTCATTACGTTTGGTATGGGTGCCAGCCCTTTCACCAACATTGAGGCTGTGAAGGTCTTCTGTCAGAATATGTGTGTCTCCATCCTATTGAACTACTTCTACATTTTCTCTTTCTTTGGCTCCTGCCTAGTCTTTGCCGGCCAACTAGAACAGAACCGTTACCACAGTATCTTTTGCTGCAAAATTCCTTCTGCGGAATACCTAGATCGCAAGCCAGTCTGGTTCCAGACGGTGATGAGTGATGGGCATCAACAGACTTCTCATCATGAGACCAACCCCTACCAGAACCACTTCATTCAGCATTTTCTCCGGGAACATTACAATGAATGGATCACAAATATCTATGTGAAACCATTTGTCGTTATCCTCTATCTCATCTACGCTTCCTTTTCCTTTATGGGCTGTTTGCAGATCAGCGATGGCGCCAACATCATCAGCCTGCTTGCCAGTGATTCCCCCAGTGTCTCCTACGCCATCCTACAGCAAGAATACTTCAGCAATTACAGTCCAGTGATTGGATTTTATGTATATGAACCCCTTGAGTACTGGAACGGCACGGTCCAGGAAGACTTAAGGAGACTTTGCAGTGGCTTCACCGCTGTGTCGTGGGTTGAACAGTATTACCAGTTCCTGAAAGTCAGCAACATCAGTGCAAGTAACAAAAGTGACTTCATCAGCGTCCTGCAAAATTCCTTTTTAAAAAAGCCAGAGTACCAGCACTTCCGGAACGATATCATTTTCTCCAAGGCAGGAGATGAAAGCAATATCATTGCTTCTCGCTTGTATCTGGTGGCCAGGACTAGCAGAGACAAGCAGAAGGAAGTAATAGAAGTACTAGATAAACTGAGACCCCTGTCTCTTGCCAAGAGCATTCGGTTCATTGTGTTCAATCCTTCTTTTGTTTTCATGGATCACTATGGCTTGTCTGTCACCATGCCTGTTCTGATCGCTGGCTTTGGGGTCCTTCTGATGTTAATTTTAACTTTCTTCTTAGTGATCCACCCTCTGGGAAACTTCTGGCTAATTCTCAGTGTCACCTCAATAGAGTTGGGCGTTCTGGGCTTGATGACGCTATGGAACGTAGACATGGATTGCATTTCTATCTTGTGCCTTATCTACACTTTAAATTTTTCCATTGATCACTGTGCACCCCTGCTTTACACATTTGTATTAGCAACTGAGCACACCCGAACTCAGTGTATCAAAAGCTCCCTGCAAGAGCATGGGACAGCCATTTTGCAAAATGTTACTTCTTTTCTTATTGGGTTGGTCCCCCTCCTGTTTGTGCCTTCGAACTTGACCTTCACACTGTTCAAATGCTTGCTGCTCACCGGGAGTTGCACGCTTCTGCACTGTTTTGTTATCTTACCTGTTTTCCTAACTTTCTTTCCCCCCTCCAAAAAGCACCACAAGAAAAAGAAACGTGCTAAACGAAAGGAGCGGGAGGAGATCGAGTGCATAGAAATCCAAGAGAATCCTGATCACGTCACAACTGTCTGAGAGGCTTAGACAAACTGAATTACGTTTTTTTTCCTCCAAATGTCGCACAAAGATGCAGGAAAGCTCAGACCGCAACTGCTTGGGCTGGCCAAATGTCACAAGGCAAGCCAGATTCAGAGTGGATTATTCACACACATCAAAGTGCCAGCTTTTTCTGGGAAGGGGGGAAGTAATAGTTGAGGTTTTTTTGTTGTTGTTTTGTTTTGTTTTTCCAGAAAAAGTTCTGTTTCGAACTTTAGTCTTCCCTACAGACTGGTTTCTTGAAGAAATCGTGAGGCTTTGCAAGGGAATCTGTGAACTAGTCATATATTAAGATGGAAGGTCAAAGTTATTTTTGAAGTGAAAAAAGTTAGAAGTATTTGTGGTGGGGGGAAGAGCATACAAAAGGCAAGGGGGTGGGAAATGAAAGAATTCTCAAATTTGCCGTGGCACTTTTCATATTTGTTTTCTGAACAGATTGGTCCAAGGAAACCTATGCACTTGGGAAGTAGATATTTAAACAAGTCTAAACCAAAGGACTTCCCAATTCATTTTCTGTCTATGTGTATATATATATATGTTTATATGTATATATGTGATATATACATATACATGTATTTGTATTTAATATATATTGTGATCCATGTGGAAGAAAGTGCCCATTTGCAGACTTGCTGGTCATTTCTGTAACTGTCCACTTTGGCTCTGCCCAAATACAGAAAACCAGCTAGGGCCATGTAAAATCAGCTGAGAGGTCAATATACTTTGAAGGGGAATTATCAACAATATGCTAAGTTACCTCTGACTTGTGATAAGCAGAATAAACAAACCAACAAATGCATTAGAAAGGATTTGTGAGGCAATCAGTCTCTGAATCCTTACATCAAATGTCTTCTGATGCCAGATATAATCAGTACCCTCTTAGTCAGAGATCTTGTTATTTTACTTATCCCAAAGCAGAGCTAATAGTCTTAATGGTTTTTAATGGTCTTTAAATGGTTTCTTCCATCTGGGCAGGGTGATCTGCCTATTTGAAAAGAGGAATAAAATCTAAAAATAGGCAGATTTGCACATATGGACCATAACATATTTCTATGTGTGTATGTATGTGTGTGAATGTATGTGTACCACAATTAAGACGTCCTCATTATCTGGATGGTAAAGTTGTTATGCTATGGAATATAGATAATGAATGTAGGCAAAGAGAGAGAAAACAGGGCAATACATGAAATGAAATAGAGTAAAATGGATCTTCTCCACTCATTATGAGCTTGCTAACTAAATCTTAGCATAAAATATTCTAATCCCTGTTAATTCTAGTACGCACCTTGCATCAACGTGAATGTGAAATTAAACCAGGTCACAATCAGTATGATAATGATCACTATACCTATTCTAGTACCATCTTGTAGCTTCCTACAATAGCATTGTCTTTGTTACCTGTAAATTGTGTCTCAGAGGGGCTACTTACTTCCTTAAGGGATCACAGATCTCCTCAGGCAGTAAATAACCATGACTTTTGCCAACTCTTTCTGGGAGATTCCATGTAGTGGAGAAGCATTTTTGGTTAAAGGTGTACAGCTGATCTCCTTGCTAGCAGACAGAACTGAGTCTGCTTTGTGCTTCCTTGGGTTAGCTCTGCACCTCCAATAACAAGAATTACTAGAAGATGCCTTTTGCCATACTCCCAGCAGCAAAATGATTTCAGTTTTAGGCAGGAATGAGCAAACTCCAATCTCATGTGACATTCTACAACACTTCCCTTTTCTTGCATGGAAGAAGGTTGTTGTATCTAGCTGCTTTTGCATCTATATATTTTCATTGGCACGTGCAGCTAAAAACCAAGAGGAGAGCCATGGAGACTATTTCAGTAGATCTCTATCCTAGTGAAACCTTTTTAAAGGAAGTTGAACACACGATGCACCAAACAAAAGCAAACAAGAATGCCAATCTATGAGCTGGAATGGTTTCTCTGGATTTAAAGTGGAAAGAGAACATTCTCCAAAATAAATATGTATCTGTTAAATGAGGGAGGGGAAGAAGGAATGCCAAGCAAAAATTGTTTAATTAAGGGAGTTTGCTACATCCTTCCTTGGGTATATCCAGTTTATAATAAATGAGCAATGTCTTCCAGATCATGGCTGTACAGGTATAGATTATATGTCAAGATTTAGAAAAAATAGTATTTATGGGTAGGGTTATGTCATTCATCGCATCTGTGGATTCATGTCAAAGATACTTGAGGCCTCATTAAGAACTATGACTGTAGGAGGTTGTGTCTGGTACAGACAGAGCCTACACATCATAGTTGCGGATCTGAAATGCAAGCTCCTGAAGAATTTCCATCAGTATCCCTGATTTGAGAGGAAAGAGGCCATTAATAGTGGACTGACTAACATTTCCAAAATCATCTCCCATTTTTCTGGCTTATTTGTAGAAGCTGGGAGATAACTGCTGAGCTCTTATTGTCGAGTCATTTCAGTTGAGTCCAACTCTGTGACCCCATTTGGGGGTTTTATTGGCAAAGACTGGAGTGGTTTGCCATGAAAAGATATTAAATATCCAACCTCTCTCTTTGGACAATCTATCTGCTTCCTTGGATCACCATTCATGTGGCTTCCACCACAAATTTCAGCAGAAATTCTATATGCAAAGAAGACTAGTAATCTAAGGAGTAAAGCATATCAATGACTATCTCCATTCAGGGTCTAGTTTCCAATCCAGCCAAATTCAGCAGAGCAGTTGTCATAATAGTCCTCTATTCAAAAGAGGAATAAAAGACAGTAATAGTCTACTTCTAGAGTATCCTTCCATAATTTTACAACCCCAGAACTCTGCCTGATCCTCTTCCGTTGCTTAAGTCACAACCAGAATGGCACTTTGGGAGGTACATTAGCTTTTCCAGAGCAAAGTGGGGCCCCTTAGCACACACTGCAGCAATAATTTATAGAAATAGCATCACTTGCTTGGAGAGTTAAGACAGCTCCCTGTGTGTCTTACTCAGTCCTAGGAAGAAACTTAAGCATCAGGAGGATCTGACCAATTATTTTCTATCTCCTTTAGGAAATTGGGATTTATGAAATGACCTACTTTCTGGATACTTAAAAGGATTCTAAAACATGACAATATAATTTTGAGTCAGCTCCTTTCATTTTGCCACTTTCAGTAGCTTGCATGGATGTCTCCTTGTCTTCTCAGGACTGTACTCCATTTACTTCTCCTTGTCTGACAAATTCTGTTCGTGCTAATAACTTTATGTGATGCCAATATGTCGTCAGTCATCCTATGGGAGAAGAAGAAACTAACAGGGAAATTCTCTTCCTAGTCTACAAATGTGGTATGTTCCAGTTAATCCAGGAAGACATGGTTCTCAGAGTTTTCAGTTTGTTATCTGAAAGTAAGAGTTTATAGTTTGCTATTTGTTTTTAATTCACAAGACATGGGATAAAATTCAGTGAAGAAGAAAAAAAGAAATTCTCTGGGAATTAACTTGTATGAGTTATGATTTTGTTCCCATGGTTATTGCTATCTCATTGGGGAAATACCCAGTGAGTTTTACCACTTAAAAAGTATGCTTTGGACTTCAAGTTATTTTCTTCCATTTAATTAGAAAAAATAATTTATTTTAAGCAATTATTTAGTGAATATGTATGAAAATTGCTAGATTTTTATCAATTTTATCTTCCTTTAGCACTCACTAAGACATACCAAATTAGTGTTTGTTTCTTAAAGAATGGTTAATTTTACTCTCCCATAAGCTCCTTGAAAATTGTCTATGGGCTGCCTAAAAAGAAGGAAAGGTCAGTACTTTTTGTTATACATCAGCAAGACCCTATTGTCCATTCCCTTGCCTAACTCATTTTTGTCCTCAAAACCCAGGTAGTAACTTGTGTGGTAGATAATAGAATCAATTGTAACTAGTGATGCTCCTAGGTTACTCTAATAGGGTTGTCAAAGTCAATCTGTATAGCCATTCTTGCACACCAAATTCAGGAGGCTACAGTGGAAGCTCTGTCCATTTTGTAATTACCCATTGCACTTTCCCATAATAATCTATTCCTCTAATGCTTATGCTTAGAGCTAGAGATTAACCTTTGCCATTCAAAACTACTCCTAGGTGTTATTTTTATAAACTGTAAGTAAACTAAGTACATCAACATGATTTTTACGACCAAAATAGTTGTGAATGCACGACACTATGCATGTATTACTACTGATACTGCACAGATTTTACAAGTCACTTTTTCAGGGTTATTTATACCTTTTTAATACTCATATCACTCAATCATTATATTGCATCAAGATTCTTGTCCCAAGTACCTTGACTCTCTAATATTCTCTAGAAAAAGAAAAAGGACTACCCTTTATGTTACCCAATGATAGATTATGACTACTACTACTCCCAAACGGTGTTCCATTGGAGGGAAAGGATCTATGGGAAACTATGATATATAGATATTTTTAGTTATTTAAAATGTGAAATAGAGAGTTAATATGGCAGTGTAGACAGATTAATAACCCTAAAACTTAGAAAACCTGGGTTTAACATCTGCCTTTAAAACATAATGGCTATATGACCGTGGGCAAGTCACTTAAATTTCTTAGTGCCCAAAGGCAATTCTCTAGGTGTATAAAGTATAGAGAAAGTATCCATTTTTATTGGGCAAAAGAGGTTCTTTATCAAGAATTTCACTGTCAATAAAACCATAGGTCCAGTCTCATCTCTATATATCAAAAAAATTATCTGAATCAGTTTTTCCTCAGTTTCATTTATTTTTCTCCCATTTTTCTAGGATCCCCATTTATACTGTCTTTCTCTATACTCACAAGTTCACATCAATGGGAGGCCAGCTTTTATGGGTCCCATAAATTGATTTTGAGTCTCAACCTGTCTATGGTCAATTAGTTAGGGAATGACTACCCTACAGTATTCTTGGGGTTTTTCTCAGACTTGAATATGGCCTCTTGGGACTTCTGACAGATTCTGTGATGAGCCAGAGCAAGTGAGGCATTTTTTGTGCCATGTCTGTAATAAAAAGATGAACTTAGGAAATAACACTCTGAAGTTGAGAGTCAAATATTACCCTATGAAATGAAGGTATCCAGATGCTTGGTGTCCCCATACTCTCCATCAAAAGTGGTCAATTGTTCCAAAGTCCTTTGGAAGCCCATCAGCTCCATCAAACACATGTCTGTTTCTCTCCCTGAGTCACCAAAGAAGGAACTGCAAACATAAGGAGATTGATTCAAAACTCATTAGTTCTGAATATCTATTGATTTCAAGCCATCCTTCTTGAATCTGAACAAGGAAAACACCACCAGACCCACCATATCAACAATCTAAGGCAATTCTCCCCCAGTAGAGTTCTGCAAGTGAGCTCAGTGGACTGAACACTGACAAAAAAGTTGGTGTTTGTGCTTGTACTTGCCTTCAAAATAGTTACAACAAAGGCAATATCTCAATTAAAAATAGCTTCATACTGGAGGAAGCCAAAGATCCATCTTTATATCAGAATCAGTATGCCTATGAGCCAATTCTAGATATGAAATAATAGACTCCATAGTTTTAAGACAAAAAGAGGGGAAAAGGGCCTCTGGAATCATATACGTATAAGTATAAGACAGTATAAGATAACTTATTTTATGAACGTGATTATTCTCTCTAGTGACACAAATTGCCATGAAACCATGGATCCTTGAGTTATTTGGGGGGGGGGATATTTTTAGGTGCTCTGGAAATGTGACTAAGAGAACAGTGGGGTCTATGAGGAGAGATCAAGATTCTATAGTTGTCTGGACTGCAGACAAACCAGGGCATGGCCAGAGGGGTGCCTCAACATGATTAGTTCCTTAATGATGGGAAATAATCATTGTAAAAAACATCAGCTTATTTGAAGACTACCTCTGTTGTCAGATTCCGAATCTGGTCTCTTTCAGACAGGATGCTTGCTGGTTGTGTGCATGTACACACACACACACACACACACACACACACACACACACACACACACACGCACAAACACACAGAGTGGCCATTGTCATTTACTAAAAATGTCTTTGTAAACATGCTGTCTTTGGGAACCTGCTCTAGAAGGAAATTAGAAAATATTGTCTTGAATTATGCTTGGAGAGTTATTCTGATAAGGCAATTTCCACATATGTGAAACGAAATCTATAATCTCATTATTCCAATCTCTTCTTAAATTATAAGAACATGCCTCTGGCTTCCTAACAAAATGGAGGTTTATTTTGTTTTGTTTTATTCTTCCTTTTCATACCTCTTAAAATCATTTCAGTTCTGGTAAAAAAAAGAATTTTGCGAACAAAGAGTAGTATAAGCAAAAAAAAAAATCATTCAATAACCATTTTTTAACCTATCAGGGCAGTTCTAGTAGTTTGAATAGAAATATCTTTTTTTTTTCCTCTAGATCTTAGGCAAAAGAAATGGCAATCGTGTCCCAAATTAAGATTGCCCTTTGAGAATAGCTATTTTTGTTAACCAGGCATCAATTAATAACCATTTACTAAGTACCTACTCTGTGCCATGAATTGGAAACATGAAGACAAAAAATTGAGAGTAAAATGACAATGAAAAATTATGTAAGAATTAGAGCTTCTGTTACATTTGCATTTGAAAGTTTCTGAGCTGATTTTCTTCCCAAAGATAATAACACTTATGTTAATTTTCATGTCTTAAAACTGGGACTTACAGAAAAATTAACTTTACCACAGTTGAGCACATCACATCTTGGAAACCTAGGATTTAAATCTAGGTGATTTCTGTCATAATCACATTCTTGCATGGGCAATATGAGAAGTGATTTGTTTTTAATGTTCTCTTGACTCTCAGACTATAACTTAAAAGACTATCATCAACTGTGTCTAGTAGATGACAAAGTGGTCTCCTCCCTTCTAAAACTTATGTGGTGTCCTCTATTTAAGCACTGAAAGATTTCCTAGGGTGACTTCATCACTCCCAGGGTTCTTGCACACAAAGCCTCTGGGAAACCAATGGATTATTAAACTGGATATGAACAGCTTCAGAGGAACACTTAGGAAGAACTCATTGGTTTATTTTCTAGGAATAACAAAGAAAGTCTTCCAATGACAAAAGACAAGTGAACAGTGGTATAAGTCCGATGTTCTCTGGTGCTATATACATTAATCAACTTTGATTCTTGACCTTAGCATTCTTCTCTATGATGTAAGTGAGCCTTCAAGTTATCTAGTATAAGATAGTTCTCTGAACAGAAAAAAAGAGCCTCATTTGTTACTTGTGATTAATCCTGTTGCAAATAAAGCATTCCACAGAGATAGAGAAGTTCAGTTAGAAAGATAGATAGGGCTTCTCCTTCACTGATTATACCAGTATAATATACTAGAATTGTTTTAAAGGGATAATTGCAGAATCAGGTCAAAATCGGGCTAGAACACTAGAAAATTTGTTTTATTTTTTTTAATAAAATGTTGGGGTAGAACTACTAAATACAGATTTTTTTAAGGTACTAAACTCATTATTAATCTTCCAAAGTCCTAGTGATTTAAGCAATGGCTTTATTGCCTTTTCCTGTTATTTGTATGTAATTGTCAGCAATAGGCTTTCTATGCTCTGAAATAACACATAGGAAATCTGTCACTGCCTTAAAAAGGCAGAGATCTCCTCCAGCTACCTCAGAGGGGCATTTAAAAAGAAAATGGCATGCTGCATTTGATTTTTTAATGGCAATATTTCAAAGCAATATTATTTGTCATTGTCTCACAGACAAAAAATATCCCATTAATATTGTTTCATAACTTCAGATGATTTGAAATTTAAAAAGAATACACAGGCATAGACATCCAGGCCCACAAATGCATCAAGTGTGATGTCCATCAGCGTAAAACATGTTTGAGGCAATTATAATATTGTCTGCACACTAGTATTATCTCACAAAGTGCGTAGCGACCATATGTTCATAGAAAATGCACGTCCACCTCTAGGAAATGATCAGAATGCTATGTTTATTCCTGAACTACCTATGTCATAGGATTTTAGAATTAGAAGGGACTTTAGAGATAATTATTACCTATATCATCTTGGACAAATCATTTCCCTACTCTGGGCTTCAGTTAATTTATCTATAAAATGAAGTGGTAGGATTATAGAACTTCTAAAGTCTCTTCCAACTTTGACTGTGATTTTGATGATCCTTCAATACAATGCCCACATTTAAAAAATAAAGACACTGTGGCTCAGAGAGCGAAGGAGACTCATCCCAGGTCATGTAGTTATGGAAAGGGAGTCATAATGTAAACCTTTGCTAGCATTCACCTCACTGCAGACATAGTGTTTGTTTTTCTATATCACACTTCCTTCTCATATAACTTGCCTAACTTGGAGAGGGAAGGAAGTCAGCAGGTCAATGTTCTCTGATATTTTTTTATGATCTAATCTTATTTTTTTATGATCTAATAAGGACAGAGCTCTTAACCTGGATGGATAGGTTACATTGGATGCATGAACTTGTATTGGAAAACAAATACATCTTTCCTTTCACTAACCTGTTTTCTTTTTAATTGTATGTATTTTATTTTATGTTTTTTAAAATATTGTTCTAAAAATAAAGTCTATTGGCTTCACTAGATTTTCAGAGAACTTGATCTCACACACACACACACACACAAAGAGTTAAGAACTCTACTAGGATTTTTCTTGTTCTTGGTTGATCTACAAGTTCTAATATACAAGTATTTTTAAGAACTACCTACTCATTAAGGGAAAAAATGTATTTTTTGATACTTTGAAATTCTAGAAACTCATTCATTGAAAAGTTGAGAATAAATGGAAAGATTGCCCATATTTTAGCTGCTTCTTGTCCTTAACAGGGGTGAAGAGAGTAAAAAGATAACCTATATTTATGTTAAGAAAAGCATACCTCCTCTTAGTTATGATTTAATGTTTCCATTAAGAAAGATGATTCCATTTATGCAAGATTTTATGATGAGTAGGTTAGGTTTCAGCATTTTAAAATTACATTGCTTTTGCAACCAAATAAGGTTTATTTTGATGAACCTAAAATTCCCACTGTTTGGGTTCTTGGAAACTCTTGCTAACTCATTCTATGATGCTTTTCTCCTGTAAGGATCTGCCTTTCCCCTCCATTAATTTTCCTTATTCTATGTGTTTTGGAGTCCAAGAAGTACATTTGCTCATTGCCAAAGCCTGTTTAGTAAAGACATCCAAATACACTTTCTCTATTCCTCCAAAATATTCCTCCATAACTTATTGCTGAAAGCTACCATTTCCCTAAAATATAGTGAGGAGAAAAGAATGGGAAGGGGGAAAGGGATTTTCAAATGCCAAATTATTGTCTAAAGAAGTTATTTTGGGGGCATCTGGGTGGCTCAGTGGATTGAGAGTCAGGCCTAGAAACGGGAGGTCCTAGGTTCAAATCTGGCCTCAGACACTGCCTAGCTGTGTGACCCTGGGCAAGTCACTTAACCCCCAGTGCCTAGCCCTTACCACTCTTTTGTCTTGGAGCCAGTTACACAGTGTTGATTCCAAGATGGAAGGTAAGGGTTTTTTTAAAAAAAGAGGTTATTGTCTTCCTTTTTATGTATATCTTTTGTTGTTGTTCAGTCATTTTCAGTTGCATTCTTGGCAAAGATATGGTAGTGGCTTGTCATTTTCTTCTCCAGTTCATTTTACAGGTGAGGAAACTAAGGCAAACAGGGTTAAGTAACTTGCCCAGAGTCACACAGCTAGGCAGTGTCTGAGACCAGATCTGATCCTAGGTCTTCCTGACTCCATGCTCTCTACCCACTGTACCATCTAGCTGTTCTACATATATCTTTCTTGGGCAAATACTCACTTGATTGGTCTAGGTCTGACTCTGAAAAGTAGCAAGTCTTCAAGATACTTAAAAAAGGTTTTAAATACAAGATACCATAAGATTTATATAAGTTGAACTATTATTAGAAAAAATTTTCTCCAATACCTTTGTGACAAAGCAACTTAAAATATGTCTTTTAAAGTATAAAATAAGCTTCAATTTCTTTCTCTCAAGTTTTCATTTTCAATTCAGTTCGATCATTTAGCAAGCCACTATTTGTTGAGGCACACTTGGGCTAGCAGGGCCACCAAGCTTAGGTAAGAAAAAGAAAATGCTTTCTCCCTCCTCCTCATTCTCTTCCTTCTCTTTTCCCCTTTCTTTTACACTCAATCCCAAGAAGAATTTTAGACATCAATCAAAGGCACATTATAGTCCTGATAATTTCTTATTTTCAGATATAACCTTTCTATGAAGTATATTAAGTGAAATTCTTCAGGACAGTACTCCTCAATGAAGCTAAAAACAGAATTGTAAAGGCTCAGATTTTATTTTTTACTGCTCTAAGTGAAGATTTTGCTAAGAAACATGCTATAGTAAATGGGAGGTCTAGTCTCTCTGATCTGGCTCAGAAACCTGGGTTTAAGCCCTGCCTTAGGACACGTAATAGCAATGTGAACATGAGGAAGTCTCTTAACTTCTTTGTGATCCAAATAACTCTGGAAGACTTGTTACAAATAAATTATGCTGGATATTGAAGGAGGATGTCACTGTACTAGCAGTAGTTCGCTACATTGATATAATGACAGATCTGACCCCCAAATCCATACAAATTTAATTTGATAAATCAAAATATAGCTCAATTTACAATTGGTTTCATTGGTTTCAAAGATTCAGAATGTACTAGCTTTCTATTTCTAAATCTATATTTTTATTTGTTTTTCTGACAAATCAATATTTGATGGTAAAAGTAGTTAGGGGGAACAGTTTGCTCATCAAAACAGGTAATACATTGAACTCATGTTTTCCATTCTTTGTTTGTCTCAATGGTCTCTGCAGATGGCCAACCATCTTTATTTTTATGACTTGTCACGATTCCCAACTCTGAGAGGATTGCTTTTAGATTAGTCTAGTTGCCATCATTCCCCTTTTTATTCAATCTTAATACTTAAAACTTCTATTCAATCTCATATTGTACTCCCACTTTAGGCAATATCTCTGTGGTTTGGAGGGTTCTTCTCTTTCTGTGTTTCACAAAGTTTAGTTTGGGCCATTTCTATGATTTTTGCTTTGAATTGATTGAATTTTGATATTATTCAATGGAGGTTGAGTGGTCTGGAGTTGAATGGATAGCAGAAATTAAAACCTACATGCCAAATAGCATATTCAAGGCTTGTATGTGAATGGGTGAAATTTTGGCAGGATAATATATTCTAGAAACTTATTTCTCAGGCAGTATGATGTGGTAAAAAGAGCACTCTTTTTGGAATTAAAAGGCCTGAGCTTAAAGCCCACATTTGCATTAAGTTACAACTTATTCTCAGCTGTCAAGTCACTTCTCCTCTTGGTTTGCAATATCCTTTTTTCTTTTCTTTTTCTCTAAAGAGGAGAAGCTACTTGATAATCTCCAACAACCTATCAAATCTGTGATCATCTAGCAAACATATGAGTAGGGATAGCCTTTCTCAGAAAACAACACAATTCAGGGGACAGTTAAGTGGCTTAGAGAGAGACAGGTAGGCCAGGAGTCTGGAGGTCCTCATTTCAAATCTGGTCTCAGACATAGTGCAATCATTACACCAAATCTTTCTCACTTTACAAATGAAGAAACTGAGGTCTATATAGTTGAATGAAATAGTCCAAAGTCTGTCAAGTCTGTGATGGATTTAGTAAGAGTCCAGTCTAGAATCCAGTTACCAAGAAAACCTATCCAGAATTCTTTCCTCTACTCTTTAAAATGATCTAGGTCTAGGATAATATTGAATACTGCCTCCCCTTTGAAATGATCTCATCACCCTCCTCTATTAAATTAAGGGCTTAAGCATGAGAATCTATAAGCTCCTTTCCAGCTCTAAGGTCTACCATGTTTCTAGGGACATCTATCTGAGTATACTGATGCTAATTTCCTATGACCACACTTCAGAACTGATCCCTATCCACAATGCTACCTAAATTCTACACTCAGTAGCAGACATGGATGCTAAAGGAGATACTCTATCCGTCACTCAAGCTTCCATGCCTTCTGGAACAGTCCAGGATTCAGACAAACCATGGATCTCCAGCATGTCCCCAAAACAAAAAAAAATTAAGCCAAAACATGTTCTTCAGAGTGCTGAATAGCATAACACAATGTACCACATTAGTCATAATTTTAATGGTATGTATGTTTAATGGCAAGATATTTTTAGTAAATAATCAGTTATTCTACTCAGTCTGGTCACTGGAATTCAAATGTTAAGACTTCAAATCCTGGGATCTTCCTTGGCATTCAAAATGGTAGAATTTCACGCCTCTGGGTGAGATATTATGTCTTAGGCAAAGAAGATTGCCTTGACAGGTGTGCTAATTAGAGGTGATAATAATTTGACAGAGTTGTTGTTACTCCAAAATGCCAAGAAGGAATCACAGTGTCCTTGTATGATGGAAGCTTTTTGGCACTCTCTATATGTGCCTTGGGAAGCTTCCTGGTTTAATTAGCTTTTATTGGCACCATTCTAATTCAGTAATCAGTAGATGAGGGGAAATGGGGGAGGCAAACATGAATTATGGAATGAAAATTGGTACATCTGTGTACTTTTGGGGGTGCAATATGTACTTTTCTCAATGGAATGTTCTCAGATCACAGTATATTTATAGACAAAAGAACAGATAAAGTGCAAAACAGACCTGAGTAAATCCTATCTGAGACCCTTACTGGTTATGTGGACCCTGTGCAAGTCACTTAATAATTAAACCTCAGTCTTCTCATCTGTAAAAATAGGGATAAGAATAGCACCTTCATCACAGAGTGGTTGTACAGATAAAATAAGTTAACAAAGCCAAAGCATTTTGTAAATCTTATAGGGCTATATAAATGTTAGCTAGCATTCCTCCTATTATAAATAAGTCCAAAACAACAGTTAATGTCTAGATTAACAAATCAATATAAACATCAATGTTGGTCATTAAATGATTTCTGGCATTTGTCTGCATTTCATAGAAGTCAGACTTTCCAGGGCATTATATGGCTTATAGTCAGGTACAAATTAAGACAGAAGACCAGTCTTGACTGCTTCCATGGCCATATCTCAGTACCTAAGTAGTAACAAGCCTTCTTGTATCTTGGCAAAAATAAATTATAATCCATCATTGTTCCAGTATTCAAGAGTCTTAGTTTCATTTCTCATGTTTTCTTAAGAATCAACTTTCTAATCTTCTAATAAAAGTATAGAGTATTTTGATTCTTGGGGAGCTAGGTGGCACAGTGGACAGAGTGCCAGGCCTGGAGTAAGAAGCGTCATCTTCCTGAGTTCAAGTCTAGCCTTAGACACTTGCTAGCTGTGTGACCTTAGACAAG
The DNA here is from genome assembly GCF_027887165.1 of Monodelphis domestica. Classification (NCBI taxonomy): domain Eukaryota; kingdom Metazoa; phylum Chordata; class Mammalia; order Didelphimorphia; family Didelphidae; genus Monodelphis; species Monodelphis domestica. The sequence goes on along the minus strand of NC_077228.1, from coordinate 293,530,824 downwards.
TCACTTAACCCTGATTGCCTCAGTCCTTCAGGAAATGACAAACTACTCTAGTTTCTTTGCCAAGAAAACCCCAAATGGGGTCACAAAAAGTCAACACATCTGAAATGACTCAACAACAAAAATCTCAATTCTTAATCACCTGTGCAATGTTGATTAATACAACAAAAAGAGGCAATGACAAGAGTATATGTAGTAAGCCTGGTTTAAAGAGTGGGTCAGAAAGTGGTTTGTTTAATGTTTGGATTTAAGAGCATAATATTAGCAAAATCTATTATGGATTTTAACAAAATGCAACATTGCATAGTCATAATGATGAATGGGAAGGCAGAGAAAGCATGATAGAGGAGGGAGGGAGGGACTGACATTTCATTTCTCTATTTTATTCCATTCCCCTTGACTATAGTTTATAAAGTTGTGTCATAATTGCTCTAGGTCATTGTTCTTTATACTTGAACCTCTGAGCCTTATGGGTTAAACTAAATTTACAGCTAATAACTCAGTGTAGTTTCAGAGAATGGCTAAAGATAGGAAGAACACAAAAGAAATTTCTGGAAAAGGAACAGCAAGAAAGCTTCTTGGCCCTTTATAAGTCTATCAGCATAGTTCTCCTGTCACATTTCATTTTCTGGGCCTTAAGTTTTAAAGGATACCTTTGTCAATTCATTTTTCATGAGTAGCACCTTTCCAAGAAATATGTTGATGGAGTAATTCAAAAGTAGACTTCTCCAGGTGTATTTCCTAATGTGGAAAAAATGCATTTTCCCCCATTATGAATGATTAGGATAATCTGTTTTATGTTACTGTGGGTTCTCTAAGAATTCTTTATAACGTTCTGTGGCTTGGTGCAATTAGTACAATGTTATAATACATCACTTGAAATGTTCAGGAAAAATTACCATTAAAAAGGGAATCCTGTTGTTTAGATTCTGGCCAGTACATTTTCATTAATAATAGATTGAATTATGTGTTAAAACCTCACATCATTATCAGTTCTCAGAAAGGTACTTAAATGACTGCATCTCATTGAGCTTTATGTAATCCTTCCATATATGTGGGAGATATCTTGTTTGAGGAGAGTTTTCAAGGCTGCAGTTTGTTCAACTGAGTCAAATGCTCTTTCTATAACTAATAAGCACTAGACATAACAGGATTCAAGAGTTCCTATGCTTCCTTGTCTTGGGGTCATAAAGATGTTTTAGACAATTATCAGAAAAAGTCTAACTTTCTCATATTGTCATCAAGGACCTTTCTCCAGTCATCATCATCATCATTGTTTTATAGAGATGCAAAGGTGGTCATGTAGCCAGTAGTTAATAATGACTCTTAGATTATTGCTTTTCTCAAAAATAAAAGATAAAAAAATTATCTCTACTCTTTTCCTTTTTCTTGGAATCATCCTTACTTTGATGAATTAGCTTCTTCCTCTAATGGTTTCATAGATTTCTTGGTCAGGTCAAGTTGCCATACCTAAATTCATCTTTTTTTGTGTGCCATTGCCATCTTTCACAAGGAATGTTAGGTTTTCAGGCAACAAAGACCAAACTTCATGGTTCAGCTACCTTTGACAATAAAAAATACATCTCTGTGAAAGTACTCATAGATTGTTCTGTTTCTTGTCTGGTTGTTGTCTTCATTGAAGTTTCAATCTACTCTTCTTATTCTTGTTGCTTCAATCAATCCTTTCTATGCTTAACTGAATCTAATATCAAATCTCTACACGATCCTTTTTTTAACTTTTTATTTTTGCTGTTTTGAAAAGTTATACTACTTATTTCATTCTCCCCTGTCATTTTTTGTCCCTAATCTTATACTTTAAATCAGTGTTGCCTTTGGTTGCCATGTTTCTTCTCTTGGCAAGATAATAAGTGTTTGCCAGCCTGTGTAGTTTCTCAGCTCTTTCTGTTATCTGACTAAGAAAACTGTTTTTGTCACTTAAACTTCAGCTTAAAAAATCGTGACAGAAACAATGTCTTTATTTTTGCCCATTTAAAATTTCGCAGAATTTAACAGCTTCTTTAAACAAACATCAGAGTTTTTGTAATAGCATATACATTCTTGTCATTTTTAGCTTTTTATCTAATCTAACCTTTATTTTGACTTTTGTGATCTGGATTAATAGAAGGGCAGTGTACAAAGTGGAAAAAATATCAGAGGTCTACTTGCACTCTGTCCTGTTCAGACCATATCTAGAGTAATCTTTTTATGTCTGGGTAACACAAATATTGACAAGCTAAAGTGAATCCAGTAGGGCAAAAAAGGCTGCAAAGGGAACTTGAAATGATAGCATTTCAAGAACCATTAAATGAACTAGGACTATTTAGCATCAAGGCAGAGAAAGTAGAACATTCTCACATAAGAACTGTGGTTTCCTCTTTTTTGCTCTGTGTCAAGCTTTTATAGAGTAGTTTAAGGATTATAAAGTACTTTCCACACAATTATCCTGTAAAGTAGATAGTGAATTATTATCCTCATTTTATAAAGGAGGAAACTGAGGCTTTTTCTTAGAGGAGATCTAAGATGCTTAGCCAGCCCTGAGGTAGTAGGGAAGAGTCCAAAACTCCAGACCACTAAAAACTATCAAACTTAAAAGGACTTATCTCATTTTATCACATGCATTAAAGAATCACTGAAATTTACATTGACACCACAAAGAAAATGTATTCTAAAATCACATTTTTACTATCCGATTCTAGCAGTTTCTTCTCCTGATCACTTAATGTGAGTGTCTTACTGGCTCGTTCATTAAATAGGATGCTACAATCAAAGACTGAAAACAGAAGTGATTTCCTGCTGAGTTCAAAGAGTATACTTTGGAACCAGATTTTTGAGTTGTCATCCTGTTTCTGCCACTTATCTGCTTTAAGACCTCATATGAGTCCCTTCACTTCTCAGAAATCCTTTCCTTATCTAGAAATTGGGGATAACAATAGTTTTACCATCTACCTTACAGAGTTTCAATAAGAATAAAAATTACATCACATAGGTAAAGCACTTGTGCCATACAAACATAAGCTATTGTTCTTGTTCTCTCAAACAGGAAGAATGGCTTGTGACTAGCCAAGAGGAAAAAACATAATTATGACATTTGGCAAAATCAGTGCCCCAGTAGTCCCACCAAAACATCTCAATTGAGTGTGGAAGTAGGAAAACAACAGTTTTTTCTGCCACAAGTTGTTTTTATGGGGTATTTTTCCCTTATCTTTTTAAGCATTTTCTTCTTTGTTATTGAATTTCAGTGTATCTGTTTCAGCTGCTAACAGAAGAAATAGGATTCCTTTCTCCAGAGGAAAAGACTGCATAGGGAACTCCCTAAGCAGAATCAATCTCTGTCACAAAAGGGATAAGAAAAAGGATGGTGAATACTGACTGCACTGTGGACATCTACTCAATTACCCAAACTGCTGTATTAGCAGTTAGTATTGGAAAGACTGATAGTATCAAAGGATCTTAGATTTAAATTTTAAGGGGAAGAAATAAGCATTTTTAAGTACTATGTAGCAGGCACTGTGCTAAGTGCTTTACATATATCATCCCATTTGATCCTCACAACAATCCTAGAGCAACACCTAGGTGTTACTATTATCCCTATTTTACCCCAGTTGAGGAAACTGAGGCAAGCAGTTGTTAAGTGACTCAGGGTCACACAACTAGAAAATGTTTTAGGATGACTATGAACCCAGGTCTTCCAGATTCTGGGCTTAGTGAGCCACCTAGCTGCCTCTGCTGGGTTCCAACCCCCTTTATTTTACAAATGGAGAAACTGAGGCACACAGAAATTAAGTAATTTCATCAAGGTCATACAGGTAGTAACTGACAGAGATAGGATTCAAAGCCACATCTAATGAAAAATGAAAAATATGTCAGAGATAATTGAATCTTCTAAATCTAAGACATTGTTCAAGATTGGTACTTATCTTTGGGTGATTTTTTTGGTGGGACAAGGTGAGGAAAAGAATGCAGACATGTATGTGCTTTCAATATTATAGGACTTTCCAGTGTAGAAACTCCCAACCATTGATAAAGTTCAACAGTACCTAACTTTGATGCTGTTTAACCACACCTAATTTCGTTTTAGAGCTTTCCCTAGGCCACTAAGAGACTAAATTCATAAGATTAGAGCTGGAGTGGAAAGGGTCTCTAAAGGTCATCTCGTTAAACCTTGATATCATATGAACTGGAAAACTGAGACCCAGAAAGGATAAAGACTTGACCAAGGTTACAAAGCTACGAAAGACCAAAGTACCAGGTTCTCTGATTTCCAATACAGTGTTATTTCTACTGCCAAGAGGCAGTGTATGTCAGCTAAGATTTGAAAATAAGCATTCCTGACTCAAAAGTCATTCATCTATCCATTGTGAGACATCTGTTTCTGGCGACATATATGGCATAAATAAGTCAAAGATATTTTCTCAGAAGGCAGCCATAGGAGAGTGGAAAGAGAACTGAATTTAGAATCAGACTTGATTGGGGGTGTTTACAGAGGATAGAAAGATCTGATCTAAATAATCAATAAGATTCTCATATTTCATATCAGTGTGAAATTTAACATCATTGGATTACTACTGGATCCAGGCAAGACCGGTTTTGCTTTGGGAGGTAAGGGGGACTTCTGGTTTCATTGATTTCATATACTAGCCAGAACTGTTCGTAATTTATGGACTTTGAAATTAAGTAATCTGCCCACAGTCACACAGTATTTGTCAAAGGTGGGACTTGATCTCGTGCTTTCCTCATTGGCCAGCTCTGTTATAATGTTTCTCATTCTTCATTCCCTTTAGAAAGATCTCAGAATATTATATAGAAAGTGGAGGGGCCAATTCTTGCCCAGACTTAATGATTTTGAGAAGAAATCTTACATGGGGTCAATTTTTTTCCCAAGTTCACAGCATGCAAGATGGAGTTCTACCAAGACTAATCTCTTTGCTGTATCCCAGAATCTGGGTCTGAAACTTGACAAATAGCATCTATAATGTAATTGCAGATCCTGGGAACCTCAGCCAAGGAAAAAATAGTTAACTTTGTTTACAGCGTATTATGAAACTTAGAAAGCCTTGAGGAATAAGAATTGGAAAGAAAAACAGAAATGAAAGTTGGCAAAAAGAAAAGATTGGAGAAGATTCTTTTATAAGAGAATAGGGACAGCTAAGTAGCTCAATGCATAAAGAGCCAGGCCCAGAGATAAGAGGCCCTAGATTCACATTTGGCCTCAGACACTTCCTTATTGTGTGATCCTGGGCAAGTCACTTAGCTCTAATTGCTTAGCCCTTACCATTCCTCTGCCTTGAAACCAATACCTAGAACTGATTCCAAGACATAAGGTAAGGGATTTTTTTTTTTTAATGAAGAGAATGCTGCAAACTATTGTTGCCCTTTTTCAGCATTTATGACAATGAGTGATCCATCTAAAGTGTTTAATAAATGTTTGTTGACTGATTTAATTGATTATTTTATTGGCTACTAGGAACTTATTTGTTCAATGAGAAGAGAGATCATAGCCCCAACATAAACTTCAGGGAAGTATATTTTCTTAACAAAACCTTCAATATAACATCAGAGGACTAGATTCCAGGCTTGACTGTTTACTACCTCTATGTAAGATAGCAAGTTACTTAGTTTCTCAAGGTCTCAGTTTCCTTCTCTGTTAAATTTTAATTTGGACTAAACTGAACAACAATAAATCATCAAACATTTTTATTAAGTGATTAAGGCATACAAGGCACTCTGATAAGTGCTGAAGATACAAATACAAAACTAAAGAAGATAAAAATAAGACAATTTTGATTCACAAAGAGTAGAAATTGGGGCAGCAAGGCAACATCATAGATAGAGTGAAAGAACTGAAAGATGGCCTGTGTTGCAATGTGGTACTGTTATAATTATAATGGTTGAGGTCTTAAACTGTTATATTTAAAATAGTTAGAGACATAAAATTAGTGAGTTAAAATGGTGGAAGATATAAATTGTGATAGATATAAGAGAAGGTGAGTAAATTTGACCACAGAAAATATGTTTTACTACAGTGTCTTGGTTTTTAAATCAAATATAAGGTGGTCGCCAGGGATTATATTCCCAAAATTATGAATATGCCCAAGTCAACTGGGTTTTATAGAGAATTTAATTAATAATACAATGAAGAATTAAAGAAAAGGAGAAGGAGAGAGAAAAGGAATTAATGAGAAAAAATAGGTTGGCCAGGGCAGGCCTGGCCAACACAGGCCTAAGCTTTAAGAGAGAAACCAGTCAGTTATCACTCACCATAAGATTTGTCTTAAGCAAGGATGTCTGGGGAACAGAGTCTCCCCAGAGGGAGTTCCAGCCAGAGTCAGCCTCCCAAGGGACTTCTTCTCAAGAGATCTTCAAAGGGCCTCCTCCAAAAGGATCTATCTCCAAGGACCCAAGGATCCTATCTCCAAGCCTCCAAGGATTCCTTGCTCAAGAGATTCCTTTTCTTATATAGGAGGTTTTTTCCTATGTCACCTCCCCTAAGTTCTTCCATCTACCAATCACCATAGATGTTTTCTAAAAGACAGCCCATCTGAATTCCTGCTAAGTCGACTAACCTCCACAGTAAGTCTGAACCAGAGAAAATGCTACTGTGTTGACTAATCCCCTCAGTAAATCTGAACCAGAGAAAACACAGCTGAGTCAACTAATCTCATTAATAGAAAACTTGCCCGATTCTTTTAGGTACCTAGCATCCCATTGTATCAATCCTAAAAAGCAGGCATGTCTCAAAGAACTCCTTGCCTTATTATAAGCATGGGTCCAAGTACTTTCATCGTTTAGCAAGGAGTTTTCTCCCCTAAAGCAGTCTTAAGTACGGGTGGAGTAGAGGTCCTCCCATTTCTGATCCTGGCAAGTTCTCACATCAAAATGGGGAATGTTTCTAGTAGGGAATTTGTTCCAATGGAAGATTCCTCGATGTGGAAATTTTTAACATTCACAAGTCTGAGAAATTTCAAGATTTACAGTACCAGGCATTTGCTAGCTGTATGACCCTGAGCAAGTCACATTATCTTTTTGTCTCAGTTTCTTCATCTGTAAAATAGGGATAATAATATCACCTATTTCCTAAGGTTGTTGTGAGGATCCAATGAGATAAAAATTGTAAAATGCTTCACAGGGGCACCTGGCACATAGAAAACCCTTTTTAAATGCTAGTTGTTAAAATTTTTCAAAGAGCTTTTTTCCTTTGGATGATCTTTGGGGTCTTTTTCTGCCCTAATGATTATCTTTAGGATCCCAAGTTTGGAGAATTGAGAGAGATGACTTTTTTTAAACAATTTGTCTTGGACACTTACATCTTTTTTTCATCATAATTATATTTTCAACTATCTATAAACACTTTCTTTGAGACAAAGCAAACCCCAAAACATTTCTAATTTCAAACAAAGTAGCTGATATCTCCATGCCTTCCCCTATTTCAGTTGACTAAATTCCTACTATGGCCTCACCACTGTCCTAGGCACTGGAGGGAATTGCTGGGGAAGGAGAAAGAATGATTCTGGCTCTAAAGGAGCTTATGATCTAGGTGGAGAGCTACACTTTTCATAGAAAACACAAGTAGAAAGCTAAATGTTAGTACAGGACCGCCAATGCTGTGATTCAGAGGAAAGGAGAATAAATGATGGATGGAGCAGTCAGGATCCATTTCAAAGAGGAGGTATGACTTTAACTAGGATTTGATGAATGAGGCAAAGTTTGGACTGGGAGAATGGAGAGCACTTCCAATTTGGGGAGTAGGATGAACAAAAACAGATGATAATGGCACATTTAGGGAATTGTTAGTCTAACCTGATTAGGGTACTTTAAAGTGCTTTATATATTATTTTATGGTAGCCTCACAACACCATAATGAGGGAAGTACTTTATATTTTTTTTAATCTACATTTTTTTTAAATTTTGGTCCAGACTTATGATGGAGTGGGATGGAGAAGAATAACAACTTCTAGTGTGGAAACTCCCTCTAGCAATGCAGATTGGCAACTCCTTCTTAATTTATCATTTTAGAAAATTGACTGGAGCACCTTGAGGTTAAATGACTTGCTGGTATTCCCACAGGGTATGTTGTTGGAGCCAAAACCCTAATTAAGCCTCTAATCTCATACTCTTTCTGACTGTGTAACTCTGGGCAAGTCACTTGAATATTGTTTATGTCTCCATTTTGCATATGATAAAACCAAGGCTCAGAAAAATTAAAGGCTTCACTCATGACCACTTAGCCAGCAGTGGCTAATATTGCAATTATTCAAAGAGCTTCTTTCCTTTAGATGACCTTTGGGGTTCCTTTCTGCCCTATTGATTATCTTTAGGATCCCAAATTTGGAGAATTGAAAGAGATGGAATTTTTTTTAAAAAACGATTTGTCTTGGACACTTACATCTTTTTTTATAATACCTACATTTTCAACTTTTTATAAATAAAGTTGCTTTGAGGCTGAGTGACTTGGGTCATGAGTTCAAATCCTGCCTCAACTGCTTAATTACCTATGTGACTCTAGGCAAGTCACTTCCTGCCTCAGTTTCCTTTTTTACAAAATGGGAATGATAATAGCACCTATATACCAGAGTGTTGCAAAGATAAAATCAGATATTTGTAAAAAACTTTGCAAACCTTAAAACACTTTATGAAAGTAATATTATTAATAATATTATTAAATAACATTGGCTTCAAGTCAAAACTCCCTAGCACAGGGTCATGATGCTCATTGAGAAACAGTAGTAAAAATAAAGTGAGATAAATGGGGTAATGGCAGATTATAAAAGGTCTTCATTGTTTCAACTATTCCATGCATCCAAATCTAAGCCACTATCAATCTCAAATTAAGAGATACTGATTAATTAACTTTTGTTTGTGAATTTCAGGAAAAGATTAGCATATGGATCATTCTGTTATGAAAATCCATTATTTGATCTCTATCCTATACTTGAAACTAGAATACATAAAAGATAATGTTCTTAATGACTATGACAAGGAATGAATGACTACAGTCATAGATTTTTAACAGAAAAAATTAAGAAAACTGGGAAAAAATAAGTATATTGCAAGTAACCACAGATGATGTAGGCAGGCAATATGCTGACTTCTTCCTGAACTAGACAACTACAAGATACATAGAGAATCCATTTGTAGCTGAGATAGGCTATTATCTGTGTCTTACCAGACATAAATGTGGAAAAAATTCCAACCAACTCAAGATTTTTTTTGGTAAGGGAACTGAATTTGAAGTTAGAAGATGAGAATTAAAATCCTGTCCCTTCCTGATTCACCATGTGATCAGGAGCAAGTTACATGTTGAACTAAGATGACTTCCATGGTCTCTTCCAGTTTCAAATACTATGATCAGATGAATATTTCCTCACTTGTACAAAACTGAGATTTATGGGTACCCTACCTACTATTATCATGTTGATTATCCATGTCTTATCTATAACAGGTGCTTAAAATTAAATCATTGATTCTGAAAAATCATTAACTAGTCCTTTAGTATCTGAGAATACATTGAGAGGAAATGTGAAATTTGTCAATGGAGAAGAGATATAGGAAACTTTTCTCATAGAGCCCTATTAACATTAGTTTTTCTCTCTTACATTTTAACTCTCATAATGAATTGTTCATTTCTCTCTTCATCCTATTAGTAACCTTCAATGATAGTCTTTCTGCAGGCCCATTAAAATTTATTGTTTTCTCAAAAACTTAGAAGAATAATCAAAAATTTTATAGAATAAGAGACCACGTTGTTTGTTCTGCTGATCAATCAGCTAGCATTTATCAAGTGCTTCCTGTGTGCCAAGTATGATGAGAAGCATTAAGGATATAAACACACTCCCAACCTTTACCTTTACAGTATATTGACAAGGACTTAGTCTACTTTAATGCTCAAAGGACCATCTCTTTTTATGTGATCTTATTCTTAGTATGAATTCTTATATCTTCTTAGAGTTTGTTGCATATTACATAAATTTTTAACATAATTTCCATGTGATATTTTTTCTTCCATTTATAAAAATTGAGTTAGAATTGACTATAGAAAGAAATTTTCCCAACTTTAGCTTCAAGAATTTGATTTTATTGCTATGAATATTTCCTCCCCCATGGTAGACTTCAGTCTTTCTATGCCTTGGTGTAATGGTTCTCAAACTTTTGGTCTCCAGACCCCTTTTTCACTCTTAAAAATTATTGAAGACCCTTCAAGAGTTTTTGTTTAAATGAGCTATATCTATCAATACTTGCCATAGTAGAGATTTAAATATCTTAGTATTGTTAGGAAAATAGTTTTGAACTTGTAAGTCCCCTGGGAAGGAGGGAGTCTCAGGGACTCCTCAGTACTCCCTTGATCACATTTTGAGACTCACTGCCTAAGTAGATAGTCTTTATCAGTTGTCAGCTTTCTAGTGGTGATCCTTTCCTCACTTGGTTGAGGCTAGTCATCATGACAAATGACAAATATACAGAATATTGCTATGCCTGTATCTAAATCCTTCTTAACCTGATAGGATTTGCCCAAGTTTATGTTTCCTTGGCAGAATATTTGAGAACCCAGGGTTCCAACCACACTAAAAGGAATGTGTGTTCTCAGGCAAAATAAAAACACTCATAAAAATAATTAAATCTAGCTCTTTTGGGGGCGGGTAATTTTATAACCCTGGGCACAGGTATTTAATTCAAACTCTTAAGTAGCAGAGATAGTGCTGACCTGCATTGGTAGGAGACATTATATCACCTAGGGTTTCCCTATACCAATGAAATCACAGGGCCAGTCTGTCTGGACTACTAATATATGGATACATGTATGTCTAAACATGATTGCATATATATGTGTGTACCTGTATTGTATTGTGAGCAGACATATCGGTGTGTTGTATACGTATATACATATGCACACATATCTAAACATATTCATGTGTATACATATATACCTAAAACATACTCTGTGTGTATATATCAATACATATATATATGCATATAAAACACATATTGTGTTAGCCATAGATATGTGAGAAAGAGGGAGAGATGGAAAGAGGAGAGAGAAGGGGAAGGGGAGAAGGAGAGAGAGAGGAAAAGGGAGTGGGGGGAAAGAGAAGGAAAGAGAGAGAGAGAGGGAAAGAGATAGAGGGGGAGAGGAGGAGAGAGAAAGATCGAGAGAGTGAGAGAGGGAGCTAGCCCCATGTCAATATGGCAAGCATACATCAGGCAAGGCCAATCACTTCATGTCAGGTTTTCCCCTCTCAGCTAAATGTCCTGAGTTCCTGTTTACTTAAAGCTATAAGATAAGCTGATATAAGCCCCTTTGAAAAAAAAAGTATAGCTATGACCTGTATATGGAATTCACAAGTAAGACAAAATGTTCACCAGGCTCACAAAATTAATTCCTTCAAACTATGTAGGTTTGCATTCAAGATCGAACATCTGACCCCTTGGAGTAACCAAGTTTGATGGTGAACATAGAAGCATAAATTAGGACTCTTTCACTTGATGGCACTTTGGAAAAAAGGAACAAGAAGGATGGTGGTGGGAGGAAGAAGAGTTTATGAGCATCACCAAATCCTCTCCAAGACCTAGTTCTGCCAGCTGGCTATGGTCCCTTTGCATGAGTGCAATTTGACTGAACTCATTTTAAGCTTATATTTGTTAGATAAGCAGGGATGTTTAGTCTGAAAATGGAACAAAAGAACAAAAGAAAGAATTAGCCTACAATTTGTGAATTGAGAGTGGTCTTCAGCATATCCAACTTTTATCTATAAGGCACCTACACTAAATTTTTTACATTAAAACTTGTAAACCTTAAAGTATATGAGGCATTATCTTAAATGTGACATATAAGAATAGTCAACAACAATAATATTTTGCATTTATATAACTTTGCTCCTGTGAGGTAAGTAATGAGAGTATCATCATGCCCATTTTAAATATGGGAAAATTAAGGCTCTGAGAAGAGATGGGGCTCATCTAGGGAAATTGACTGAATTCAGGTTTTCTGGATCCATGGTTTGTGTCTCTTTCACTCTACCATATTAGTATGGGCAATAATTTATTTAGAGGTGGAGAAGGGGAAAACCCAGGTAATAGCTTCTTTTCAGTCTAAAAGCATAAGATTTAGTAGTTTTGTTTATAGCATTTAACATCTCAAGACCACTGTAGTGTCATTTACTGAGTCCTTTATTCATTCTCTTCAATTTTGTTCCACAAAGGACCATAAATGATCTGTTACCAAGTTAAATATTTCTTATAACTAAATGTTATTGCATGGACAAGTCAACGCTCGTAATGAAAGTACATTATGAGTAAAGTAAAAGATTACATTTCAGTAACATTATAGTTGGTCAGAATAATTAGAGCAAAGAAGTTCAGTGTGGATTGTAAAGAAAAGGGACAACTTAATAGGAATATTTCATGCCATATGTATATGTCATAATTTGTATATTTTTTAAATAGGAGAATAATGGTGGCCAGTTTCCAGACAGGGAATGGTACCTGATCTTGGCAATAAGCCATGGACATGATGTTAGTGGGATGTCATTTGGGGTCAGGATTGAAATAGAAACTCCTCAATGACAGAATTTTTTGTGTGTTTCTCACTCAACATAGTTCTATAGGCCAGAGTACAAGCCATTGGCTTAGAAGCCACATCGGAAACATTTAGATGAGTCTTTGCACTCTCCATTCATACCTGTTCCTAGAACCTATGGAACAGGGAAGCCCCCATTGCTTGAAAGAATTCCCACTCACTGACAAAAGTCACCCTTTCCAATAGTTAACACAATACACCAGCTCAATACTAACACTCCCTCCTCCAGTACAAAACTGCTTACAAAAAAATGGGGCAGCCATTTCAGAAAAGTTCTAAAGTGAAAGTGACCCTGGATTGTCATTTCCAGAAGGACAATTCTCTGGAATATCCATTTCAATTCCAAGTTTGCACCAAGAAATGATTTGGACAACATCTGGATGAAGATTCAAATTCATTACATGGAATTGGTCATAAACAGCCCCATGCTTCAGCTTTTTGGCAGTTCTAATTCATCCTCAATTATTAACACCATCAATGAAATATGAGTATTCTCCCTTTCCCATCTTGAAAAGCTATTACAGACATATATGAGTTTATATAAAGGTTGATGACTATATGCTTTTTTATATTAGAAAACAATGTTGGGGGGGGAATTAATCTGATGAATGCGGTTAATTATTTTAACTTTTTTAATAGGTATAAAATGTTCATAAAGATTATTCTCTCTATAACTTACCAAGATTTATCAGCTTGTGTAATTTTTATAATCAGGAGACGGATTTTCTAATTAAAGTTTTGTCAAATAAAATAAATCTTGTGTCTCATTTCTTCCTTTGGGGGCATGTCATTAAAATGCAGGGATAGTTTTTTAGGGTTTCTCTTTCTCTCTGTGGGGGAGCCAAGTAGGACCTCATGCTGCCAAAACATCTAGGCCAGAAGCTAGCTGAGGAAATCCCACTTTGCAAAAAAAAAAAAAAATCCCTGGGCTTGTCCTATTTGTGAAAGGGAAATTCCAACCAAGAGGTCTTTCCATATAGGTGGCCCAGAATATTATTCACTGATGAATCAACCTTATTAAGGAACCCTTTTACATCCCTAAGAGAGATAGACAAGAAGGTAGTCTCCTCCAAACCAGCATGAGTTCATTAGTATATCATGTGAGTTTTAACTCTTTGCTATCTATTCCCAAATAAGAGAATGTATCATCACGACTAGTCTGACCATTTGAACCAAGACACACTGAAAAGCTGTCAGACAATGACAGCAATAGCAAATCTTAAGAAATTAATACCTCTATTTGAAAAGTGCAATTAGCACTTCATTCAGCCAAGTCAAATTTAAAAACTAGTACAAATCCTCATTTTATAGCAGAGAAAATCAGTCTAAGAAATGGATGTGACACATTCATACAACTACTCAAATTCATTTCTCCTGATCTCAATACGGTTCTACATGCAATCAACCAGAGGGTGCTACTATATGAGCATTCTAGAAAAGTCTTTCTCTTCAGTAGGCTTGGATATATAGGTAGGCAACTGACTGTCTACAAAGTATCATTTGCCATGAATTCAAACAAAACCCCTTTCCCAAAAGTATCAAGCCCCAACCATGACATTATTCGTATCTTTGTATCTGGAAAAATCAAAGATCTCCATTTAATTAACCCTTTAAACTTGGCAAGGTATTTGACAAATATTTGATCTTTGTATCAACCCCATGAGGTAATTACAATAGATATTACTCTCTCCATTTAATAGATGAATACACTGAGCCTTGGAAAGGTAGATTAATTTACCCACTCTCACATAGTTAATAATTCTACATTCAAAATTAGGTCCCATTTAACTTGGGGTTGAGAGTCCTCTCTACTAAACCATATCATATCATACCATATAGGCTGCTCTAGGAGAGGGTTGTCACTCATTTACACCCATTATCCTGTATTTTACCACCTAAAATTTACTTTGTTTCTTTTTCCAGATTACATCAGTACAATTTTCAATAATTATTTTCTGACATTTTGAGATCCATATTCTCTCCCCCACTTCCATCCTTCCCAAGACATCAGATGATATGATATAAGCTGTACAAGTGTTATCATACAATATAGATTTCCATATTCCTCATGTTCTGAAAGAAGACATGTTGCCTACACCAGAGAAAAATTCCTGGAGGAAATAAGGTGAAAAACGACAAGCCTCAATATGTATTCAGATTTGGTCAGGTCCTTCTATAGCAGTGCATGGTCTTTTTTGTCATACATCCTTTGGAGTTGTCCTGGATTCTTGCATTTCTGATAATAGTTAAGTCATTCAGAGTTGATAGCTGAACGTTTCATAGGAGCTACCAAGAAAGAATAGGACAGAGGGTAGAGCACAGAGGAAGGGAGAAAGGGGGGATATAATATCACTAGGAAAAAATGAAAGTTGACAGAGAAGGGAGGAAGAAATTATAAACTTCATCAGATTCATTATTTTATCCAGGAATAAGTTCTGCTCTTCATAACTTAAAAATAAAAAGCTTAAAAAACAACTAACTTTGTAAGCATTCACTGATACAATTTGTAACCATTCAGTCTGCAAAAAAACTAAACTGTCTTCTAGATTAGTCATTTTCTGAAAATAATTGACATTTCTATAGAACTTTCATGCTTGATTTTTCATTTGTCCTCACAGAAGTTCTACTTATTAGGTAGGTATTAGGGAATAACATTCCCTCATTTTACAGAAGAAGCAACTTGGGTTCAGAGAGATTAAAACACTTGCCAGCATCACACAGTTAGAGGAAGAGATTAGATAAGACCCAGGTCTTGCTTCAGATTCAACAGTACATTTCCTCTTTAAAAAAATGTTATGTGACTGAAATAGTGGGCTGAATATAACAAAATGATATGTGTTTAAGATAAATACAAATTCATACACTTAGAATAAAACAAATGTCAGTTATACATATTATATATATATATATATATATATATATATATATAAGATGGAGAAAGGGGGGGGCCAAGATCAGTACACTACTATTTCTATGGAAAAGATGGGGAAAGATTTAATGTACTAAGTCAATAATGTGACGGGACTGTCCAAAATGGCTAATGCAGTCTTAGACCAATAAAATCAGGCTGGTCATTATCCCACCACATTTTGTGTATGCTAAATGTCATCTGGAGTTTTAATAAATCTGAGCAAACCAGTTTAGAAAGGATATCAACAAACTGGAGCACAGCTGGAGTAGGGTGATTTGGGCTATGGAAAGGACAAGAGACCATGATATTAGAAGTCAAGTTTACATAATTGGGAGCATTTAGCCTTGTGATAAGATTTGGGGGAACCTGATGACCAATTTTAAATATTTGAAGAGATGTCTGGCTTCAAATACCCCCATTACCTAGCATTTACCACTCTTCTGCCTGGGAACCAATACACAGTATTGACAGAAGCTAGGGGTTCAAAAAAAACAAACAAACGAAAAGAAAAGCTCCCCCATGTAAGCAGAATGAAACTTACTCTATATGACTTGAAAGAAAAGAACTAAGTAAATACAAATAATTGATAGAAGATTTTGGTTCAATATAGGGAAAATCTTCCTAACCAATTTGAGCTATCCAAAAATGCAATGAACTCCTCTTTAGGTGGTGGTTTACTGTCCCCAGGAGGATTCTTGCACAAGTTAGATGACCACTTATCAGGAATTTGTTCAGGGGATTCCTGAATCAGGAAGAAAATTTGACTAAATAATTTTTTTTTAAACCCTTACCTTCCGTCTTGGAGTCAATACTGTGTATTGGCTCCAAGGCAGAAGAGTGGTAAGGGCTAGGCAATGGGGGTCAAGTGACTTGCCCAGGGTCACACAGCTAGGAAGTGGCTGAGGCCAGATTTGAACCTAGGACCTCCCGTCTCTAGGACTGGCTCTTAATCCACTGAGCTACCCAGCTGCCCCCTTGACTAAATAATTTTGAATTATGTCCTTTTCAATTTTTCAGATTTTTTTACTCTAATAAGAAAGCAACATGCAATTATAGATAGAAAGTTGATATTAGAAATAGAAGGCCTGAGATTCAAGTTCTATCAGTAATACCTACAGAAGAAGTCATTAAACCTGTCAATATTCTGAGCAACTCTATAAAACAGTAAATTATGGAAAAGGTATCAACTTGCATTTGCAAGCACAATTTCTTCCAATGGGAGTTATCTGTACCAGTAAATCATTAATAGTGTTCCTATTCCTTTAAGCACTGTCATAGACTCCTTGTTCATCAAACTGTGAGTGATAGACATCTACCTTCCCTAAACATGGTCTCAGTGTCTTGGTCTCAGTTACAAGGTAATTATTCATATGATTTGAAAATGACACATACTGTTTGTTAGTAAACAGATAGTTTGCTTATGTAGGTTTTATTGAAATATGTTGTTGTTTAGTTATTTCAGTTCTGCCTCACCTCTCCTGGGTCCATTTGGGTTTTTATTAGCAGAGATACTGGAGTGGTATTCCATTTCTTTCTCCAGCTCATTTTACTGATGAGGAAATGGGGGCAAATAGTATTAAGTGAGTTGCCCAGGTTAACACAGCTACTAAATGTCTGAAGTCATAATTGAACTCCTGAAGATGAATCTTCCTGATGCCAGGCTCAGTACTCTATCCGCTATGCCACCTAGATGCCCAACTTATTGACGTATACCCAGAGAAAGAAATTGGCAGATTCTAGATGGCTCTAAGCATTAGGAACTATTCCAATTAACCCTCCCACCCTCTCTATTCTGACCTCCAAAGATGGTGTTGCCAACATTAGGATTTTGCTTACATAAACTGAAATTTCTGTTATAATAACAGGACCCACCACACCTTGAAAGGCTCATGATTTAAAAGGAGATTAAGATTTACCTTGAGTTCAAAGCTATTTGGTATTGGATATGCCTACATGGGCAGTTAAATAAAACAGTGAATAGAACACTGGGCTTGGAATTGTGAAGAAATCTTCTTGAGTTCAAATCTGACCTCAGAAACTGTTTGCCTCAGTTTCTTCATCTGAAAAGTGAGAAGGAATGGTAAATTACTCCAATATTTTTTACCCCCCCAAAAAAACCCAAATGATATCACAAAGTATCAGTAACAACTGAAAATCAACTGAACTAGAGGTTGTGTTTACCATGCAGGATATTTTCCCAACCCACTGGTGAATGGGGTCTTCAGTATCGGTCATGACCCCATCTCTGGGTGACAGGTACAGGCTGGAGAAAGTTGAAGTATCCTATGCTTATTTCCAAAACACATGGCTTAAATATCTTTAATTGAATTATTGTCTTCTAATCCTAGGTTTTGTGCAGTTACTCATTTATTAAGTATTCTTTCTTACCAAGAGTCTGGAACTGAATTTCTGGCCAAAATTTGAATGGTCGAGTTAAGACATTTTATGGGAGGAAAACTTTACCAGAAAAGAAGAGATTTTTACAGAAAACAAATTGTGGTGTATCTGAAAGGGAACAAAGAATCCCTGGAGAATTTCTACTGGGTAAATTTGAAATAAACCTTTAGAGAAATAATGGAACAAGCAACATGGAGAAAATGAGCTAATGTCTTAAGTGTCCACAAAATAAGCAATAAGGATCATTGGATTTTCAAAATTGTCTGTGGCAGAGATAGATAGAAGATAGATAGATAGAAATAAGAAGGGTGTGCATATGTATATTCAGACTTTCCAAAAGGGCTTTTGATAGTGTCACATAAAATTTTACTTGCAAAATGATTTCAAATTGTATTGGCCAGGATCCTTCCCATGGCTGGAAGGCGGACAGCATAAACAAATGAATAGAAATGAATCTTGCTGAAGGGAGGTGTCAAGCAGGGCCCCTAGAGTCAAACTTTATTTTACATCTTTATTATTGATTCAGAACCACAGATAAATGAAATTTGCAGATGAGACTAAAGCAGACTGCTTGCTATAACTCACAAGGGAAGGAAATCAAGAAATATAGGCCTGGAGATGCTCAAGATTCAGGGATGAAAGGAACCAAATGAGACTGGATGAGGAAGAAATACAGAGAAGGAAAAGCTTTAAATATGGAGGTTTGTTGGTTGCAGAAGCATAGGAAACCATTATGTGGAAAACTAAGAAATCACAAACTAGATATAGATTTGCAATATTTCCAAGAAATAAATAAACCAATGCTGTGGGGAGCAGGGAAAGGGTATTGAGAAGGGAGAGAAGTTTTCTATAAAACCTCCAAAAAACAGTTTAGTATTTCAATTACAGAGTAATTTGGGGATAGACTGAAAAGATTTTGGGTGAAAGGTCAAGCTGGAATTAGTTTGAGTTAGCACATAAAGCTAAAGTAGGTCACTTGCCAAGACCATCACAGTGTCCCAGACAATTTAGGACAAAACATTGGCTCTTTTAACTCAATTCAATACAATGAACTTCTATTAAGCACCTACACTCTGACCAAGCACTAGGCTAGGAACTGAGGACACAAAAAAAATTTAAACCCACTTGACCTCAAAAGTTTGCTGATTATTCTTTTCTGTCCCTTCCACACTCTCTTTTGCCCTAAATTCTGACAACCTGGCTCTTTATGATCTGGCACCTTCTTACCTTTCTAGTCTTATTATATTTTAGACCCATCCAGACACTAGATGATAACAAAGAAACTCCACTTCCCAATTCATACTCTTGCCCAGGCTGGCCCCCTTCGAATGCTCTGCCCTCTGTAATATTTATAGAGAAAATGGGTGGATTTGAAGAACAGGGGATACAGAACGTTTTGTAGCAAGGAAATGGAGGAGTTGAAGGGAGAGAAGAATATGGCTGCCAGTGAGGTAAAAGAAGAGAGATGCCCCCTGCCAAGAGGCTATTTTTGAAAAATGGGGTTCCTGAGAAATGGGCCACTTCTGATAGCCTGTGGGGATGTCTTCTCTATGGATTGATGCTAAAGATGCCCCAGAGCAGGTAAGCACGAACCCTCCTGAGGGACAAGCCTACCCCCTGACCAAGGTTGCCAAGCAGGGGTCCAATAAGGACTGTTTCTAGTTGAAACACTATCATGAGGTTCAGCTCCCTCTATGTCCCCTGAAATGTTAGTTCTCTTATCTGACTGCAATATTCAAATAAAGATGAATTTTAATAATGAGTTTGGATTGGGGAGGTATCAGAGAAGAGGAATTTCCCTAGATGAGGTTTTTGAGTCTCTCTCAGCTTTTGAGCTGAAGCCAGGCTTCACAGACTAGACTAGTGGAGGGTTTCTCTTATTCCTGTCTATCTGTACTAGCTTTCTTAATTTCAAAAGTCTTAGCACTAGACAGTGAGAGGAAGAAAAGTTCTGAACTTCAGAGCTGGGTGGGCCTGTATCTTCAGGCTGATGCCCCTAAAGACCAGCCTTACAGTCCAAACTGCTTCCCTTAAGTCCTTTTTGTGATGACACAATCACAGGAATCCAGGGAGAGTACACAGTTGGGAAATTCAGGAAAATAGAGGCACTTATGTCCAGAGACCAGGAGAGAGAGACTCCTTCCACTTCCAGGGCCAGGAAGGAAGTCCTAGTCACAAGAATAACTGTCACTCCCAGTTGCCCCTTCCCCTACCAACTATCAGTCTTGTCAATATCTTCTTTCTAACATTCCCACTGTTGTTTGTTCCAACTCAGTGGCAGAAAGTCCAGAACTTGCTTTAGTTTTCCTTTCCACAATTGTCCCCCCCCTTTTTTTTATTGCTATCTTCCCAAGGTCTTGTTATATTTTAGACCCATCCGGACACTAGATGATAACAAAGAAACTCCACTTCCCAATTCATACTTGCCCAGGCTGGCCCCCTTGGGATGTTCTGCCCTCTTTTTTTTATTTTTATTATAGTTACCAATTTTTATTATAGTTACCAATCTACTAAATCTAATTTCTAACTACTTCCCCCAAAATAATAAACTTACCTCAATTACTCTATCACTATTCTATGCTAACTTTATGTACTCTAAGGAATTCTATGCAGGAAAGTTTGGGTAAGGGTAGTTTTAGGGTTTTAAAATAAATTCAGTAAAATAAATGTTTGAACAAAAACATTACAAATAAATTTGAATCTTAGTGCTAATACTACTTACTCTTGATAAGTTAAACTAAAACAAAGTTTTCCTGTTTTATATATCTATTATTATTTGCAAACTATTATATATATATATATTTTTCCATTAAACACAATTTCAGCATCAGCTTTACAATAAACAATTAAAACATTACTATCTACAAATGCAGCTTGTCTATTTCTAAGTATAACTGTCTATGCTATGCTTAACTTACTCCTAATCTATTCCCTATTTATTATAACTATTATCTAAGTCTCTAGTCTAATCTATAACCTAATCTTATGTACAACATATATACATGCTATGCTAAATATTTACAGACTCTATCAATATGTTACTAATCTAATTATAATATATACATTATTTATAGACTACTTACATATAATCCAATAATATACATTGTTCCACATCCTGATGTCAATCAAATAGAAATATCTATTGATCTTTCTATTTGCCTAAGACCTTATGGAACTAACTAATGTTTCCATACCTCTAAGGGCCATTTAGATTCCCTGACTTCTTTCAATTGCCTCCTTTTCTCTTCCTTTCATTCCCTTATTGATTTTTGGTTTTTCTTTCTCTCTCCTTTTTTTCTAGATCACTTCTCCCTTCTCCTGAACTGGAAATATAGCAGCCACTCATGACCTGATCCTAAAAGTTGATCAACATGGAATCCTGCCTTCTGCAGGAGGCCTTTTCTGTCCTGCCCTCCCCACCCCAACTGCTAATACCTTCCCTGCTCTGATTATCTTCTATATACTTGATATATATGTACCTGATTATTTACATGCTATCTCCTCCAAAAGAATACATATTCCTTGAGGACAGGAATTGTTTTTCCCTTTCTTTCTACCTCTAGCATAGTATCTATACTTTGGAGGTGCTCAATAAATGCTGTTAATTCAGATAAACCAAAATTGACTTACTCATATTAGGTATACCAAGTTTAAGCTGGCAACTCTCTGGCCATGGAAAAGAAATGCAATTTAGAATCATATGCACATAAGCAACTAAATACAATGTATATAAAATCTAATACAAAGTAATTTCAAACAGGTAGGTATGTTAAAAACTGAGAACATTAGGAAATATCTCATGAGGGAAGGAACGGGCACTAGATTAGTGTTCTGGATGAAACCAGGTATTCTAGGAGTTAGGGAAAAAATCAGTTTGACATGGGATCTTATCCAAAGAATTGATTGATGGCCCAGACTGACTTCATATATGGAAATAAGCTTTATTATAAAGGAATATAGTAATGGAGTGGCTATAGAGAGTAGCTAGCTTACTAAACTGAGTAAGACAAAGTATGTAAACAAGGTAAGCAAAGGTAAAAGGTGGAAGGGGTTTTCAGAAATGCTTTTTATCTCGATTAGTAGTAGTTGCTGAGAAAAGAGTCATTTGTTTGAGTGATTGTTGCCCTGCCATTTCCAGGGAAATGTCATCACTTTACCCAAGGTCCACTTTGGTCTGTGTGGCTTTATCCATGATTCATTCTTTTCCCCATGAGAGAAGGGGTGGGGAATAAAACCTCAATGTAAATGGAATGCAGATGATATGTTAAATACCTCAGAGTAACTTTCAGTCAAATTTTCCTCTTTTCTGCAGACTCTAAGGAAGACTCTGATTGTGGAAATTAAGCATTGTTTGAACATAAACCTCTGGGAATGGGAAACTGAACCCCCTGAACTTGCTGCCCAGAAATCCTCAAACAAGAACCCAAGTCATGTCTAAGGACTGATGTGAGGAATTTTCTCATAATTATGAATCTAAGCAACTAATATGTCCAATGTGAAAGGTGACACCATACTAATCAACAGGCTATTGTTTCCATTTTCTTTTGATTGTGTACAGCTACTTTGCAGGGTTTGTGGGATATTTCAGCCATAAAAAATCTAATGGAAATAATTGCAGCAGACCCAGCAAATGTGTTTTTCCTCTTTTCTGTCTGCTTTTGGTTTCATTGTCCTATTTCAGTTACATAGGTTGCTGCTTTCTCTATCCACCTGGGAGGTATAATCACCCAATTTCAAGTCCTAGCTATGTTGTTTATTAGTTCTGTATCCTTGGACAAGTCGCTCAACCTCCCTGTGACCAAAGTTCACCTGTGAAGTGAGAATATTGTTATTTGCCCTCTATGCTGAGAAAGGAATTATGGAATAGCAAATAGAGAAATGGCCTCAGAACTACAAAGGTATGAGTTCCTGATCCGTGACAAATGCTGGTTGTAGGATTCTACTCAGTCTCAGTGTTCTGAGCAACTTCTATGAGTACAAACTTCAGGGAAGTAGAGGAAGTTTTCTCTTTGATAAGGTCCAACATGAATAAAATCACAGACACAGATACTATCCTCAATCCCTATCACCCTCAAGATATTTTATTTGGAACTCAAGTACACTAAGAGTCTTTTTTAAACTGTTTGTGCATTACCAAGAGTAATTATCACTGATCTTCATTCTATCACTAATTAACTATATGACCTTAGGGAAGCCACTCAATTAAATCCTATGGGCCTCAGTTTCCACATCTGGAAAGGATGTCTTGGCTACTTTATAATCTTATCATGAGGCTGAAATAAGCTCATAGAAATTAAAGTGCTTTGCAACCCAGGAAGTGCTATACAAATTTGTTATCATTATGATTTTTTTGCAGTCAGTATGTTATATTCTATTATCCTGAGGATATGAGAACAGTGACTAGCAGCTATAACATAGCTGATACAGAGCAGGCCTGCCTGAGTCAGGATGACTTGGGTTCAAGAATCACCTCTGGACCTATGCAGTTTATGTAATTCTAGCCAATTCATTTGATTTCCCA
Source organism: Monodelphis domestica (assembly GCF_027887165.1). Lineage (NCBI taxonomy): Eukaryota > Metazoa > Chordata > Mammalia > Didelphimorphia > Didelphidae > Monodelphis > Monodelphis domestica. The sequence continues at coordinate 293,507,427 of NC_077228.1, read as the reverse complement.
TTGGTTAAGACAAGTTAGTTAGACTATAAGTCAGTTGGTCACGAATAGGTATTCATTAAGTGCTGCTATGTAATGTGCTAAATGCTAAGGATGCCAAGAAAAAGCAAAAGAAAATCCCTCCCCTGAAGGAGCTCGAAACCTATCAGGAGAGACAACAAGCAAACAAACAGGGTACGAACAGGAAAAATAGGAAATAATTAATAGAAGGAAGACACTAGAAATAAGAATTATTGGAAGAGACTTGACGTAGAAGGTGGGATTTTAGATAGGAAATGAAAGTCAAGGAAGCCAGGGAAACTAGGAGGCAGGGTTATGGAAGAAGCTCATTCCAGACATGAAAGAATGATAAAAGAACAGGTAGATAGGCAAAGCAGAAAACAAAACTGCCACTAAGCAATAGTCAATGAGAATCAGCCCTACCAGTACCATCTGGTTCCAATCCAGGCAGACTTAATGAGTCTGCTTTTGCGCAATAATGGAGAAATCCTTCTTCCCACTTCAGAAAATGTGAAGCTATCCACTGGTTGTTTATTTTTGGCATATTGATGAGGATGAAATGCTTTTCAATCATCTCTTAAGTCTGAACAGAATGTGTATACAAAAAAAAAAAAAATTCAAGAGGATAATCTTTCCATCCCACTCCAAACCTTCTTTTCCAAACTTCCTAGTACTACAGAGGCATGACTATAATTCCAATCATCTGGCTCTCAATTTTAGTGTCATCTTTGATTTCTCACTTACACTCACTTCCCTCCTAAGCTATTATCAAATTTTATCCTTTCGGCTTTTGAATGTTCTTTCTCTCCTCTGACATTGCAATAGCAATAGGTCTCTATCTCAATCCTCTCTTTATTCCAGTTTATTCTCCATTCAACTGATAAAGTACTTTTTCCAAAGCATAGGTATGATTATGTTACCCTCCCATTTAAAAAATATCAGCAGCTCCCTATTTCCATCAGGGTCAAATATAAAATCCTCTGGTATTTAAGCCTTTCATAACCTGTTCCCTTCCTATCTTTCTAGCCTCTTCTACTTTGTTCCCCACAATGCACTCTACAATCTACTTACACTGACGTACTTAATCTCTTCGAAATACAATACTCCATATCTTGAAACTCTGCCTTGGTACTCCCTGGCCCTCATTCCTGAAATGCTCTCCATACTCACCTCTGCCTTCTGGCTTCTCTGCCTTCCTTCAAGACTCAAACTCAAATCCCACTACTATGAGAAGTAATAAATGCTTGATTTAGATATAGGTTTTTAAGTACTCTGAACTAGGTAGAATCCCATGGCCTAAAACTCAAAAAGGATGGGGGGAGTGGGGCGCCAGCTGGATAGCTCAGTAGATTGAGAACCAGGCCTAGAGACCAGAGGTCATAGGTTCAAATCTGGCCTCAGACATCCTAGCTGTGTGACCCTGGGCAAGTCACTTGACCCACATTGCCTAGCCCTTACCACTCTTCTGCCTTGGAGCCAATACACAGTATTGACACCAAGACGGAAGGTAAGGGTTAAAAAAAGGGGGGGGGATGGGAATAGGAAAATCTCAAGTATGAAATTCTGAAAGCATAGAAGTAAACAATTCTGATCAGGAAAGAAAATAGAAATTATCTGAAGATACCACCAATGTGAATGCACAGAGAACTTGTTAGCCAAGTAAGTGTATAAAAAGATATACGCTATACAGAAAATGGAAGCAAGAGCTAAAAACACAGGATGAATACAATACTATGGCTTGGTTTATAAGAAAAGGATAAGAAGTGCTAAAGATAGCAAAAAGGGGAGGGGTGCTATATATTGGGGAAAAGAAGGATTAAATGAAAGAATAGGACTAATGTTTATTTGTATGCGTGAGAGAGAATCTAGTGATTATGTTATGGAAGATACACTTGGATTTCAAAATATAAAATGTATAAAAGTGATTAAGGGCTAATATTTTAACAATATTTGATAAGTGCATAAGAATGTTTATTAAACAGGAGGACATAATGGTACTGCTAAATGCCAAGAGAGCATTATGGAAGTTGGTCTAAAAAATATCACCATGCTTTATTCGAACAACATTTACTGCTATTTAAGAATATTGGGGTTTGATCTGCTCCTCATTATCAGTAGTCTCATTAACATTTTGGGTAAGTGGAATGATGATAACTGATGATGGAGAGAAAACAAAAGGCTGCAACTGAATTTGCTGTTTCCTCTATCTTTCCCCCATAGGCATTTAGATTATAAAGGACAGGATAAAAATGGCTGAAAGTCAATATCTAAGAAAAGTAAGGAAATAACCAAGGAGCACCCTACTGTTCTAGAAGAATTCAAGTTACCTGGCTGAGGTAAACCCCATCCCACATCAGTAATTTCTGAGCAACAATTGTCTGTGATATTTAAAAGAACTGAAGAGGTACTGGAAAAGGGCAACTGTCATCCCAATTTTCAAGAAAAAATGAATGGAATCTGAACACTGTAGTCAAATGAGCTTGGCTTCAATTCCCAGGAAAATCCTACAGTGAATTATTAACGAAACAGTTAATGAGCAGTTAGAAAAATAAATAGCCTAGCCATCATGAAGAACTTTACCAAAACAAAACAGGGTTAAGCCAACTTAACCTAATCTCCTTTTCTGACTTTGTTACTAAACTGGTAGATCAGAAAATTGCTAAATAATATTACCTAGATTTTAGGAAACGTGACAAAGGATTTCTTGTACCATGCACATTCCAAGTCAGGAAGCAAGATACTTCCAGTACAGATTAGCATGTCTTTCCTAAAATATTCTCCCCAGCCTCTTCCATGTTGCAGGAGACTACAACAGTCAAGTATTATGTCCAAGAACCAGCTTTCCATTATGTATTTGTTCTCAACACAACCTTGTTGAAATTAAAATTTAGGGGAAACTGAGGCAAGGTAGAAATTAGTTTCTCTGCAAGGAGTATTATATTTTTAGAAGTTTATTAAAGATTAAGAACTTAAGAATATACAAGTAAGAAAAGCACATGCGAAGGAGGGCCGAGAGGCCCATTCAACCTCACCTACATCATGAAAGACCTGTCTGCTTGCAAGGGGAAACAGGAAAGAGACCCAGCCATAGGCGGAGACTCTTTAAATAATAATTTGCTCTCTGCCCAGGTGAGAATTCAGTGAGGTTACAAAGCATCCTGGGAAGTGGAGCAAGGACTTATGGGGGTTGGAGTCCTAGGTTCAAATCTCCATTTTTACAACCTCCCATATCTCCATCCCTCAGCACTTTTTTAAGCCATTTTAAGCCATACTCTGAAATCACTTTACTCTCTGATGTTGACCCAAAAGTTCAGAAATTCAACTACTTGTGCTCTTAAATTCTTTGCCTCCTTTTCCTAATATGACTCATTCCTTGCTAAATCTCAGACCTATATTGTTCCCACCATCTTCCCCTTCTGTTCATACTCATTTGCTGCTTGATAGGGCTAGAATATATCACACATCAATGCTGGCTGAGTACATAATATATATTCATAGTGTCCAATTTCATTTGACCCTTCACTCCAATCCTTTTATTCCTCCCCTATAGGGAACAGCTAGATGGTACAGTGGATAGAGCCTGGAGTCAGGATATGAGTTAAAATCGAGGCTCTGATGTATACTTTTTTGACCCTAGATAAGTCATTTTACCTATTTGCCTCAGTTTCCTTATCTATAAAATGGAGGTTGATAGTAGCACCTAAATACTTGAGTTGTTGTGAGCATAAAATTAGATAATAAATGTAAAGCACTTAACAGTGTGCCTGGTAAATAGTAAGTGCTATAGAAATGTTAACTGTTATCATTAAGTGAAGTAGTCCCAAAAGGGGAGGACAATAAAATTGAAGTAGATACAGGCCTAGAGATGGGAGGTCCTAGGTTCAAATCTGGCCTCAGACATTTTCCAGCTGTGTTACCCTAGGCAAGTCACTTGACCCCCATTGCCTAGCCCTTACCACTCTTCTGCCTTGGAGTCAATACACAGTATTGACTCCAAGATGGAAGGTAAGGGTTTTAATAAATAAATAGATAAACAAACAAACAAACAAACAAACGAATGAATGAATGAATAAATAAATAAATGAATGAATGAATGAATGAATAAATAAATAAATAAATGAATGAATGAATGAATAAATAAATAAATGAATGAATGAATGAATGAATAAATAAATAAATGAATGAATGAATGAATGAATGAATGAATAAATAAATAAATAAATAAATAAATAAAATTGAAGTAGATAAATCCCTGCCTGCATTTTTAGGGAACAGATCCAGCTTCCCTCCCCCCAGGAGGTCAGGCTGCTTATGCAGGCAGCAGATCAGACTCTACTTAGCTTGGGGATGAGAATTAGGAAGGGCAAGAAACAAAGGAATTTCAGGAATATCAAAGAGGTCAGGATGGAATACAAGATAACACTTAGTAAGCTAGGAATAAGTGTATTAAGGTACCAGTAAAAGTTAACCCCTGGATAATCTAAACATTGTCTCTAACTACACATACCTGTTTGTGATAAGGTTTGTTTGATTGTCAAATGAGAACCTGTATTTGAAAGGGATTAACTTTGTATCTTGTAACATATATAAGCTATCCTATAATGTCAGTCTGATGCAGCTTCCACTAGGGAAGTCTGTGACAGCTGGTAGATTCTTTATTAATCAATAAATAATGGTTCCAATAATTGAAATTTTGGGTATTTGGACTCACTTTGTGAAGTGTCCCACTTCATAAGTGTTTCACAATACTACTTCAGATGAAAGATATTTCAGATTTTCTCTTCACCACTTAGTCTCCCTTCTTCCTACACTAAAGATATCACCTCTTATTATACTGAGAAAACTGATACCTTTAAATATGTTTTCCTCTTCTCCCCTTATCATCTCAAAACCCCTTGATATCAGCTCTAATCTCTTATTTCTTCCAAACTGCAAAAATAAAATGGTCCTTCTCCTTGCATAGGCATACCTCTTCACATTCACCCTTCATTCTACCCTCTCCAACAGAATCCATCAAATCATCCTCTCTCTACTGAATCTTTAGCCTCTCTCTATCTTTTGGTTCATCTACTGCTTTTAGACCTATATTCCTAATCCTTTAAAAACCTTTTCTAGAATCTACCATGCTCAAACTATCATCCTCTCCTTATCCAAATTCTTAGAAAAAATGATCTTTATTATCATTGCCTCCACTTCCTCTTCTCACACTTTCACTAAACCATTTTCAGTATGTCTTCATCACTCAACTGAAATTGCTCTCTCCAAAGTTACCTGTGATCTCTTAATTGCCAAATCTGATGCCAAATTTCTCAGTCCTCACCCCAATTAACCTATCTGCTGCATTTGACCCTGCTGAATGTCTTCTCTTTATGTTCTCTTTCTCCTTTCTGGATTTTTATGACATTACTGTCTCCTGGTCCCATGCCTAACTGCACCTTCACAATCTCTTGCTAGCTCATCATCCATATAATACCCTCTAATTGTGGGCATTCCCCCAAGGTTCTATCCTAGATTGTATTCTTCTATACTCTCTTTCTTAGTTACCACATCAGCTACCAAGGGATTTTGTGATAATATCAATACAAATGACATATATACATATAAATGTATATCTCTGTATGTATATACATATATGCACAACTATTGGGAAAGAGACAGAGAGAATATAAACTCCTTTGTAAGAAAGGATCTTTTCATTCTATGTGTATCTTTAGTATTTAGCATAGTAACTGGAATATAGTATGTTTAATATTAGGGTTAATACATTCTTTTTTGATGGCTTGGTTGAATGAGAGCTGCTTAGTTTAGAGAAAAGTAGACTTAGCAGGTTCATGATTGTCAACTTCAAATTGAAAAGCCTTCATGTGGAAGGAATATTAGATTTCTTTCTGCTTGGCCCCAAAGAGCAAAAGTAGGTAAAATGGATACAAATGACTAAGAAGCAATTTAGGCTAAATATAAGGGGGAAATTACTCATAAGTAGAGCTATCCAAAATTGTTTACAATGGGAAATAATGAATTCTCTCTCGCTGAATTCATTCAAATGTATCCCTTTATACTGTCATAGTTTGGAATTTTGATTGAATCTAAAAATAAGGAGCAATTTTTAAGTCTTCCTATTGTCCCACTTTTGTAATGTGTAAATTACTAACCTGAGGTTGGACTTGATCTCAAAGTCCATTCTGGCACCAAAAGCCATGATTCTGTGACAAGAATACTTCCTTTCTCCTCCCTCTATGCATAATGTACTCTCAAGCCCATAGATTTCAAGACTACAAGCCTTAGTGACTGGAAAGAGAGTGGTAACCTTGACATAAAGAAGTTAGGACTAGAAAAGGATTTAGGGGATGAGGAAAAGGGGATGAGTTAAGCTTTAGATTAGTTGAATTTTAAGTACCTATGGGATATCTGCCTGAAAGCAGTTAGCTATACAGGTCTAGAGGAACACAAGAGAGAAAGGAGAGACGGATCTGTAGATTTGAAAGTTATTTTCATAGAGGTGATTATTTAACTCATGAGATATGGTGATATCACCCAAAAGTATATAGGAGGAAAAAAAAAAGAAGAGAGGGCCTGAGACAGTATCCTACAACACACAACTATACATAAGGGGTAGAACATGATGGTTCAGTAAAGACTGGTAAGGATTGGTCAGACAGGTAATAAAAGAGTCAGTCAATTTAGAATCAGAGTTATGGATTATGTAATCAGTGTATTTGCTAGTTTATGGTAGTAGATTGAGCTATTTTTTCAGCTTCTAGTCCAGCACTAAAATTCTCCATCTGGGACTTTTCACATATAGTCCTTTGACTAATACATAGAAAAGGATAGCCTATTAGTTATTGACCATGCAGTCAGAAAGGATGATGGATTTTTTTTTTTTTTTGTGAATTGAGTCAAATTTATAAAAACAAGAGCCTTGCCCCAATTGATAAATGGTCAAAAGATATAAACAGGCAGTTTTCAAAAGAAGAAATCAAAGCCATCTGCATTTGCACAAAAATGCTTTACTTCAGTTTTGATTAGAGAAGTTTAAATTAAAACAACTCTGAGGTACCACCTCAAGCTTATCAGGATAATGTGATAGGAAACAAAAACTGTGAATACTTAAGGGGATATGAAAAAAAAACATGGTCACTAATGCACTGGTGGTATAGCTATAAACTGGGTTGAACATTCCAGAGAACAATTTGAACCATATACAATGAGCTATAAAACTTTGTATATCCTTCGAGCAAGCTACTAGGTTTATATTCCAAAAAGAACAAAAACAAAGAGGAAAATATTATGAAAATATTAATAGCAGTAATTTCTGTGGTAGAAAAAAATAGAAATTGAGAGAATGTCCATCAGTTGAGGAATGACTCAGTGAGTTGTGGTATATGCTTATGATACTGTTGTACTATAAGAAATGATGAGAGGGATATATTCAGGAAAACCTGAAGAAAAATTATATAAACTAATGAAAAGTGAAATGAAAATAACCAGAAGAACACTGTATACAGTAACAGCAATGGTGTAACAATGATCTTAGCTACTCTGATCAATTCAATGATACACAACAATTCCAATGGATTCATAATGAAAAATGTATTCCAGCTCCAGAGAGAACTAATGAACTCTGAGTGAAAAGTAATATATTTTTCCATTTTATTTTTCTTCTCTTTTCTGTCAGTAAGACTAACAAGATGTTTTGTTTGACTTCCCATGTATATGGGTATCAGGTTGCTTGCCTTTTCACTAGGTAGGAGAGAGCCTGGAGGGAGAGAATTTGGAACTCAAAAAAAAAAATGTAAAAAAAGTATATAAATAACTAATATAACATGCAATATTTCACTAAAATTATCAAAGTTAAATTATACCAAGAAACAAAAAATAACTGGGAAAGACTTCCTATAAAAATGAAAATTTTCTTTTATTAATTCCCATAGCATAATAACTATTGTTTTGATTTATCTCTTTTTGAAAAAAAAAAAGCATCTTCAAATGGTATCTGGGCATTCTACCTTAACAGTCAATCACTTCAACTTGTATAGACATTGTGTGTTCCTTCAAATCTTATTTTTTGCATGTCTGTATTCTTGAGTTTTAAATCTGTCATTTTCTTATTTGAAGCTTCTACTAATATGAAGAATGCACTGGTATAGAGGAAAAGTGCTAGATTTGGAGTCAGAGAAACTGGATTCGAACTGACCTTACACTTGCCATCTATTTGATAAAGAACAAGTCATTTCATGACTCTGAACCTCATCTTCTTCAGCTATAATATAACGGAATTGGCTTATAAGATCCCTAAGGTTCCTTTCTGCTCTAAATCTGTAATCCTTTGATCCTTTGTTCTAAATTGCCTATTCTTCATTTCATTTATTTATGCTCATGAACTCTGTTTTCCAACCCAATTTCTACTCTAGTAAAGTATCTACTTTTAACATTTTTATTTCCATTTTTACTCTTCTGGAATTTCTTGTTGTTCATTTGTGATCTCTTGGGAACCCATAGAATTTAACCTTGTTTTTTTCATTATGGCTTCTTTTCACTTTCCTTTAAAATATAAAACTTATTAATAATATTATAGCTTTAATAACATTTTCTTTCACTTTTCCTCTCTGTTTTATGAGTCTTGTTGGTTTATCTACTTGGAAACTCAACTTATATCCAACTTTTATCTCCTGGTTATTTGTGTCCAAAAGTTTGAAATGTCTTAGCTTTCTAATAGTATTTTTCTTTTGTGCATTGTTTCTGACTTCTTATCCCATTGATGCAATCAACTTTATTTAGTAGAGACTTGATTCATTCTTCTATTAGGGCTGTTAGGTTGGGAGAGTTATGCTGAAAAAAATATTCCATCATCCTTTGTAGAATTAGAGAGCTGGATTCCATGATCCCTAGAATCCCTTTGAACTCTAAAATTCTCATGGACTAGTGATTACTATAAACAAGGAGACCATTAATTGGTGAAGCAGTTGATTCCATTCCCAGATAAATCTAAGTATATTAAAATCATTCCTTATATCAAGATGATATCCTTAGAACTTCCTCTTATTTCTAGTTCTGACCTCTAGAGCAACATAGAATCAATCTAATACATTTTGTATGTGATCATCTGTCAAACACCCATCTACCCCATCTTTCCTTCTCTTCTCCAAGCCTCTTCTCCAAGTCTCTTCTTTTCTCTCCCTACTCATTCCCTATTGCTTTAGTGTAAGAAGGAGAAAGTGAAGAAGAGGATATGGTATCAGAAGAAAAGGGGAAGGACAAAGGAAGGAGGGAAATTATTCTCAGCTTCTTAAACAAGATTGTAGATGTGACCAGAACAGAGCCAAAGAAGTGACACAATAACCTCCCATGATATTGGCCTCATATTTACACCAATGGAACATAAGACTACATTAGCTTATTTAACTGCCTCAGCATATTGTTGGCCTTAGACTAAGAGAATTAGGTGGTTACCTAACTTTTAATATCCAATTGCTCCTTAGCAACACAAGTTAGTCATAATATCAATTAGTGGTAGTGATCATATTTTCCAATGATTTGTTACCATGGTCAACAAGGAGGGGAATTTATTGTCATTCTCACTAGAATTCACTTCAAATCTTTTAACCAAAGCCTACCAAATGAAGGCAGTTTTTCAAGCCTTCCTGACAAACTCAGAATGGTATCCTCCCCCAATCTAAGTCCTCAGTGGTATGCTATCTGTCAAAAGTGATCATAACCATGCATAAAGCAAAGACTGAGTATAACCTGGCCATGATCTATCTATGCCTATGAAAGTGATCCTATATTATATATTTCTGAGATGTATTGAGGCAGTGAAGTAGTTGGACACAGTAGATAGAGGACTGGACCTGGAATCAGGAAACTTAAGAGTTCAAATTTGGTCTTGGACTTACTGGTTGTGTGACTCTGGGAAAGTCAGTTAACCTCTGTTTGCCTCAGTTTCCTCAATTATAAAAGGGAGATATAAATGGTCCCTCCCATTCAATGTTTCTGTGATCAATTAAGACAATGGTTTTAAAGCATTTACATAGGTAATATTTAGAACATATGAAATAATCTTTGGAAAGCACTTAGCACAATGCCTAGGTCATAGTAAATGCTTAATAAATACTTGTCTCCTTCTTCCTACAGCTATATTTCACCATTAACAAAGCCATTTGTAGTACTAATATAATAAAAAAAAAAACTGATATAATGTGGTCAAAACTGTTGAGGTCCTACGCAATACAAATCTAATCCATCTCCATGCCATCTATCAGAAGTGACCAAAGGAATACATAAAGCATTATCTCTGTGCCTGCCTGTCCAAGTGACACCATATTTTTTTTTCTTTTCTAAGGTGTATAGAGGCACATCGGTGGTATAGCAGATAGCCCACTTTGAATCTGGAAAGATTCAAATTGAATTCAAATTGGCCTCAGACACTAAATAGCTGCATGACCCCAGGCAAGTCAGTTAACCCCTCTTTGCCTCAGATCCTCTTCTGTAAAATGGGGACACACTGGAGAAGGAAATGACAAATCATTCGGGCATCTTTTTGAAGAAAACCCCATGGACAAATCCACGGGGTCATGAAGAGTCAGATATGAATGAATATCTGAAGAATAACAACCAAATCATTTGCAGTGATGTCATTAAATCAATATAAACAAACAACAAAGATGGTGAAAATTTACTATTGAAATGATAATTGTCTGGCATTGCCCTATGAAACCAAATGCCCTTGATAATCAAAGAAGTGTTTCACCCAGTGTCCTATTCTAAAGGAACCAATTAACAATGCTATTTTAGGTCTTTCTATTTTTCTCATTTACCTATACATTAATTCATTATAGAAGACCATCTTGTTATCACTAAAGGATATTACAGTATAAGCATTAAACAAATGCTTCCTTTTTGATTAATTAGTTTAATATTACAAAGGTTATTTAAGGAAATTATTTACCTAAAGTCTTATCTTGTACCTGAACTTACTTTTTCATTCACTGTCACCACCCTTCATGTAGTCTCCATGTTAAAATTTTGGTGTTAATCCAAATTCTTTCACATTTCCTCATCTGTTGTAAAGAAACAGTTAACAAGTCCTTCCTATTTTGTCTCTGCAAAGTCTCTCACAGCTGTCCTTTCCTCTCTATTCCCATTGGCATCATTCTAGTATAAGTCCTAATTATAAACCACAGAAATGACTGCTATAAACTCCTAATAAATATTCTAGCTTCCATTTTTCTCCCCCTTTAAGTCATCTTAAAAGACACACACACATACAAGCCCTCCTTCCTTACACATAAATCTGATCACAGCCTTCCTTTGCTCAAAAGCCTTCAGTTACTCCCTCTGAATAGTAAGTAAAGGTTTTCCAGCTCCCATTTGCCTTCTCCTTCAAGCCATCTTAAAGCCCCTTGTAGACTTAGCTTCCTCTCAACATAGATGTGATCCTGACCTTCCCTTCCTGGAAAGCCTTCAGTTACTTCAAAGCATATAATGAGTAAAGGTCATATTCCTTTGCCTAATTCTCAAAGTCCTGGATTTCCAAGCTTTCATTTATTTCTTAATTATTTATTTGCATAAACTCCTATAAGATCATGTAAGGCTATAGTAGACCTAAGAGCAAAGATGGTATCTAATCTAAATTTTATATCTTCCTCACATCCATTCTAACCCAATGATATGCCCATAGTAGGTGCTTCATGAAAATGAATTGTATGAAAATGGCAATACCCATGTATGTCTATGTAGCAACTCTATATCAAATACCACTGGAAATAAATTCTAACACTATCCTTACCATCCAACTCCATTTTATTTTCTATTTGGAGCATACCATGCTCAGCATCTACTGAAATTAAATCCAAACATCTATTTGAGTGATATTGAAGGTTCTTTGCAGTTCAAACATTCTTTGAATCTATGACTATAGGATATCTTAATGAAGGACATCCAAAGTCAGTCCTAAAATGAATATGTTGCTAAGGGAATCAAAACCAAAATGAGGAAGCACCAGGTATAGGGTTAGATTGAAAGGTAACCTCTGAACCTCATTGCATCAAAGTTAACTTATAAATTATAGAGAAACAAAGCAGAATGAGGAACTGCCAACAAAATTTCTTCTTCAGGAGAGATTACTGTTTACCTAATTTTAAAATAAGACATCTTACAACTAGCCTTTCTCTCCCCCATAGTTAAGACTCTTGCCCCAAGTTTATGAGGTATGGCAAATGAGTGGAGTCAAGTGGCAGCTTAAAGGCAGCAAAACTTCAGACCTCCACAGAAGCCATCCTCACCAATCAAAAACACAATGCTTTGAGGAGACTGAAAACCAAATCTAACAACAGGGCAAATATAGGGAACTCGCCTACTGATGAAGGGAAGGGGGGTTTGCACTGTGTCCAAATGAACAAGTTCCTAAAAAACTGCAAGGCCATAGTTGATAGATATCCTGGAAGAACTACAAGGCCACGGTAGAGACAATTCCTGAAAAGAAACTGCAAGGCCACAGCTGTTGAGAGAGATATTTTGCTTATCCCCCTTTTTAAGCTGCTCTCTATAAATATGCATTCTCGGGTTTGCCTCAGCTTGGTTCTTTTGGAGAACTGTCTTAGCGCTAGTAAATAAACCTCTCCCTGTTGTCTTTGCATTGTCTTTGGGTGTTCCTTTGCAGGGTACTTCCACTCAGACCCTAACATATGGGGGCTCACCGGGATGGTAGTAGGACCCCCCTAGGAGACACCAGGACAAAGGGAAGGCTTTCCCAGCTCTTGTGTTGAAACCCTGAAGGTGAGTTGATTGATGAATGAGTGTGAGAGTGATTGTGTAAGGGGGGACGTGGGCACTGGATTGGCATATGACTCAGTGGACGAATATTTACTGTGTCCCCCGGGTCATAGGGGACCGTCCTATGTTAAGCCACCGGGTTACTCCGCCTGACCAGGCAGAGGTGACAGCCCACCTCCTCACAGGACCAGGTAGAGGTGACAACCCACCTCCTCACCCGTTTCTGAGTGAGAAATGGTGAGCATCGCATTTCTTTCCTCCCATGAGGGAACAGGTCGAGAAAACCAGGAAGAGACTCGGCTAGAGGGAGGGAAAGGGTTTCACAAGAGCTGAGAAGCCAATAGGCGGAAATCAGGGGATTGGAGTCCCCCTTTGCCTCCAGAGAGGCCGGGGTTCAAGTCCCTGACAGGGAAGTCTAGTTCCCAGGTAGGGGTCTTCGGGTGGATGCACCCAAGGCCCCACAAGCACAAGGGCACTAGGCCGTTTTGGCAAGGCGCCAGGAAAGGCGGGGAGGAGCCTTGAGCAAGCTCCCTCCCCGCTCCAAACACTGTTTGGATCAACTAAAAAGATTTTTTTTGTCTGTCTATTTTCTGTGTATTTGTCTTTGGGTTGTCCGCCATTCTCACAAGCAAGGGAACAAAGATGTGTCAGAATCAAACTACCCCCCCAGACCTTGTCCTGAGCCACCACCCCGACTTTAAAACTCAGGCACAGAATCTGGGAGTCTCAGTTAAAAAAAAAAAAGGAAACTACAAACCCTTTGCAATTCAGAATGGCCAACTTTCGGGAGTGGGTGGCCCCGGGGAGGGACATGGGAGAAGGACCCCAATCAAATGCTTATTGAGCACAAAAACTCATGGTTAGAGGTTTGTTTTGTTAAACCTTGCAATTCATAATGATTTCAGTGAATTTGAGAATTGTCTAAATGTGATTGATAGCAAGTCTGACACGGAGAGAAATGTTTATTCTATATGGTCAGAAATTGTACTGGCTACTTTATAGATGTACTTTATGGATGTAAAAGTCATTCAGAAAAAGTTGTTATGTTGTTGAGAAGAACTTATTCTAGACTTTGAAACTGGAAATCCTTCAAATCAGATTTGTTTAATGTATGTGCTGTCAGAACTAGCAGCAAGAACTCATATGACACTGAAAGTTTTTTTTTTTTTTAAGTGGTTAATCTGTGCATGTGTTTTAATAATGTAAGTGTTAATTAAGAATTTTGGTATTTTGCAATAGAGAGAATTTCTAAAACGGTTTTGTCTTTGACTAAGGTTATATGGGGAAAAAAGAGAATTTGCACAATGTATAGAAAGGAATTTATGTTCTAGAGATGAACATGTATTCAGATACAAATTCCTGGAAAGTAATGAAGTAAATACAAATTAGGTGTGCATTCGTACTATAGAGAGAATTAAGTTTTACAACTAAATAGGTTAGGGGTATCTGATATGCAAACTGTATGTCCTTAACCAACACTGAAATCAAGAAGGGCTTGTCATGAGGATTAAATACATTTCAATACAGTACCTTTCCTCTACTTACAATAATGGCAAAGAGGAGGAGCCAGAAGAAATGAGAGTACTGAATAGAGTTACTAGTTGATACTATGAATTCTAATGTGAATAGACACAACAAATTATAAATTGAAATAATGTTGATGGACTTTGATTATGAATGTAGCAATGTTTTGAGCTTTAGACAGGTTTGAGAGAAATACAGGTAAACGCTTTGCACCTCAGTTTGGTTGCACTGAAACATTGCTAAAGGACTTAATCGGAGTTATTTGGAAGTGTGGAGTTCAAACTGAAATCCACTGAGAGTAAATTATTTTGAAGGAGGTTTGATACATTCAAACTTTTAAATTATAGTTAGCTCACTGGTTAAAGACAGATGGGATAAGGTTGCTAAGTAATAAATTCTAAACCAAGCCAAGCAGCCTTGGGATACATTGCTCAGCAGTTGTTAACCCTTTCCTTGCACACAGGGAGGAGAAAGGAGTGCTTATAATTATTCCACACTGTTACTTAGGGACTGAAATGGGAATCTAAAAAGGTAAAATGGGCTTTAGCAGTATGGCCTCAAGAAGGGGGTGTTCCATCTTCTCTATCTTTTTATCATAAGAGGTTTAAAGGGAAAATAAAAATGGTTTTTGTTTAAAATTATCAAATGGCTTTCATCTCAATGGTTTTCTTCCCAGTGTATTGACGCTGGACTAACTTTATTATTACCTTTAACTTTTTGGTCTCAACAATAGATAATCAGCCTGCTTGTCAAAACACTTGCTTTAAGGTTTATGGTCCTTACAAGTTTCATATCTCTAAATTTGGAATAGATCCTGTAATACTAAATGCTATATGAAATTTTTTTAGAAATGTTTTGTGGGTTGCTTTTGAACTATGCATTTTAAGTATTGTTTGGATGTAAACAAAACCTCATTGTTAACCTGACTGTACCGTAGGTTTTGTTCAATATTCGGTGGTTACCTCAGTTTACCAATTTGTTCTATGAACAGTACTTTATAATGGATGAGCCCTATGCTAACGATGGTTCAATGATGTAATCCTTTAAATCAGAATTCTTTTGGGTTACCAATTAGCAATTGAAGTGATACCAGGGGAATGGTTGTTTGACTTATGATGGTAAAAGCCCGTCAGAGAAGGTGGGGAGGTATGTTGGATTTGCATTCAGAAGAAAGAGGGACTTTGATCTAAAGTCCATAAAAGCCTGAGTATGCAGGTTTGTGGGTTTTGAAGGAAAAGAGAGAGGGAAAGAGAGAGAGTCAGTGAAGGAGAACAGATAGATGTTCTGTTCTCATAATTGGATCTTTAACTTAAGAATAATTTCTAGAATTGATATATGTGGAAAATCACAAATAATTTTGGAATTTCTCTGAAATTTCCTTAGGGAGATTCCTGAGTAATCTTGTCTTAGTTCCTTCAGATGGTCTAAGGCCAGGATTTGATCTAGCCCTAATCTGTATTTCCTGTAGAGATGATGAATTCAACATTCCTGTTCAGGTTTTGTGACTAAATTGTGATATATTAACTATTGCCCAAATACATAAGAATAATTGAGCCTTGTAGGGATATAAAAGGCTTGTTTGGGGGTATGGAGATTTGTTTCTAGACTGCTGATAAGCAAAATTTCTCTCAGCTGAAATGGGTGAGACTTATCTTTTACTGCAAACAAAGGCTTCTGGGAATTAATGGTGACACAGTACACCAAGGACAGTGAATGTCCTGGAATGGTTACAGAGGCATTTCCTGGGCTCACCTAGGAATGGACCTTTTCTGACCATCTAGGCTGTTGATTACCTGCATGTGAAGCCACTCCCGGTGTCTTTTGGGGGACATATTTTCCTTTGTAATGATTTCCTATGGTCAACACATAATGTGATTTGTGAAATTAAAGTTTCCATTTCCTCAAACAACCCTAATAATTGAACATTCTCAAATTGTTAGGAACATACTTTGAGAAGTAGGTGAAGTTTATTCATGGATGACTTGTATTTGCAGCCTTGATTTACCGCAGTTGAAGTTTGGTTCTTGAGCTTGGGAATATAGCTCAAAGCTTTCTTGAATTTCCCCGGCCTCTGGGGTAAGGAATTTTGTCTGTAAAGTATTGTTTCTCCAGTGTTTATAGATGTTATAGTTAATGTGTACTTTGCAACAGGATATTCTTTAACAGAAACATCACATACCAGCTCTGCAAACCACTCAGGAATCCAATTTCCTAAAGGGATCTATTCCTGACAGAAGATGATTTCTGAAAATGAAGTCTGTTGGCAAAGATACCCAAATGCAAATGTGTGATGCCAATTCCTTTTGTACTAATTTTCTCTGTTTCTATCTGGTGTTCTAGTGTTTGCCCCCATCCTAGTTTCTACACTTCTATCTTAGGGGCTGACTCTCCTCCTTGTGCTGCCAATTGGGGGAAGCAGTGGCTGAACAGCCTTCAGCTCTCCAAGCAGGTCTCCACCAAACTGGAACCCCAGCATTCACTGAGGACACACCCTAAAGACCCAGTGTCTGCAGCCTTTCCCTCCCTGTTCAAGTTTTGGCTACTCCCCTGTGGGATAGGTGTTTGTCTGCATTTGTAATCTCAGCAACCATTCCAGGCTGAAGCCCTAGACATTGCCTATAGCCATTACCTCTCTCCTAACCATAGGCAGGGGCAGCTCTACACACATTCTCAGCTCTGAAGAAGTTATGGAATACTGAGACCATCACCCTTTTTCCCTTAGATACTTGGAGAGGGGAGGGGATAGGGTGGCAGGGGGCACTGAACCAGGTGGGGCCTCAGACTCTGGCCCTCTTGGAGGCTGTGTGGTTCCCCTCTGGATAGCTGGGCCTGCCAGATGGCAGGACTCGCTTACCAGAAGCAGTGGGGAGATAACTAGCAAAAAGAATACATGACACCACACATAGGAGAGGCACAAAACTGAGTCATATACTAGACGGAGACTTTTTGTTTCATACTATGCACAGAATCTGCAAAGACATCACTTAGAGATGTGAAACATGTGCGTGGGTTAATCAAAAGGGGGGACAGAAGGAACCAGAGGGCACCTGGTTAAGAGGGCTGAAGCCAGGAGAACAGTGGGAGGTAGACTTTACAGAAATCAAGCCAGGGACATATGGGTACAGGTGCCTTTTAGTCCCGATAGACACTTTTTCAGGTTTGGTAGAAGTATATCTAACAAAACATGAAACTGCCTCAGTGGTAGTTAAACCTCACCTAACCTCACTGCCAGCTGCTGGCTTTGCCTTGATGCCTGACCACCATATTACGACATTCCCCCATCGGGAGCTTACTGGGCCTGCACCTCCTCAGGATTGACCCCTTGCGTCTCCTCCACAACCTTGTCCCAGGACCCCGAGCTTTGTATCCTAGTCACCATTCTGCTTCAAGTACTATACCATCTGGGGACAGAGCTGCTGGACTATTGGGAACATCAAAGAATTGGCCGCCAGAAATGGGAACCTGTCCTTGCACTGACCCTAGCCAAACTCTTTGGCTTGGTAGGGATTGGCAGAGGTATAACCTCCCTTTTTCAAATGGCAGACCTTAGGCACCTACACACCGCCATAGATGCAGACCTCAGGCATATAGAAAAATCACTAGACACCCTGGAGACATTGCAATCCTCCCTTTCAGAAGCTGTACTCCAGAACCAAAGGGGTCTTGATCTTTTGTTCCTCAAGGAGGGAGGCCTCGGTGTGATCCTCAAGGAGGAGTGCTGAGTATATAAGGACCACACGGGGGTAGTCAGGGAGTCAGTAGCTGACTTTAAGTGTAGTTTAGATGCCCGAGAATGCAAATGCACTCACACCCAACCTTGGTACCAGGAAGTTTGCAAACTCCCCCTGGGTCACCACCCTCATCTCCACTATAGCCGGACCAATGTTAATTCTCTTCTTCCTTATCACTTTCGGGCCTTGTATAGTCCACCAACTGGTCTGCTTTGTGAAGGACCAGGTCCACACAGTCCAGCTCATGGTCCTCAGGCAGCAGTATCAGGCCCTGCCAGACCCCTCTGATGGCTACGTTAATGCCCTTCCCCTGGAGGTCTCGGCTCACCCCTGAATGAATATCATAAAATAAAAAGAACTGGGGAATGAAGGGAAGGGGGTTTGCACTGTGTCCAAATGAATAAGTTCCTAAAAAAGCTGCAAGGCCATAGTTGATAGATATCCTGGAAGAACTACAAGGCCACAGTTGAGACAGTTCCTGAAAAGAAACTGCAAGGCCACAGCTGTTGAGAGAGATATCTTGCTTATCCCCCCTTTTAAGTTGCTCTCTATAAATATGCACTCTCGGGTTTTCCCCAGCTCGGTTCTTTTGGGGAACTGTCCTAGCGCTAGTAAATAAACCTCTCCCTGCTGTCTTTGCATTGTCTTTGCATGTTCCTTTGTAGGGTACTTCCACTTGGACCCTAATATTGAACTCAACTTAAAAGGTACACCCCCCCCCAAAAAAAAGCCTGAATTTCTGAACACTAGGGTTTAAGGGGAAGGAAGAAGGAAGGACCCAGGACCCCTCCCTCACCTACAGTGCTGAGCCTTCAGCAGTGGCTGGAATCTCTGGGCAGGCAAGGGCACTAGTCTGGAGGGAGTACCTTGCTGTCACAGCTGTACCAGGCTCAGGGCATTGAACACAGGCAGTGGGAAGGCAGCTGGAGGAGAAGCTCAGAGAAGGTAGCCTCTTCGCAGCCAAAACACTCCATCTTGCCACCCCCTTTTCTCAATGTTTTGGCATCAGAGCACACCCAGCTCTGCAGATCAACTCTGCCCTGATGCAATCTTATCAATAGGGCAGAAAGGAAGCCTTCAGAGGGCAGGAAAGCTCAATCTCCAGCACCCCTCCCCCACCCCATACTGCTTTGAGAGTCTTGATGACTAAGCTCCAAGGGCAAAGGCTGCAAACACTACAGACTACAATCTTGATAACAGGGTATGAAGCCCAGCTCCTTTAAGCTTCTGCTGCCAGCTGAGGAAGATCTGACCTCAGGGCTCATCAATACCATCAACCTAACCTGATCAATCAGCAGAGCAGAGAAGAAGCCCCTTCAGGACAGAATACCCCAAACCCACAGATCCAGCACATAATCAAAGGAGCAAGATTACAGGCAATTACAGGAGGGAAAGAAGAGGAAAATATGAGTAAACAACAGAAAAAGAAAAAAAGAATTATAATTGACAGTTTCTATCCAGGTAATGAACAAAGAGCAAATGGAAAAGAAGAAGACAAAGGAACACCAAGCAAAAACACAGAAAC
This sequence comes from Monodelphis domestica, assembly GCF_027887165.1. Taxonomy (NCBI): domain Eukaryota; kingdom Metazoa; phylum Chordata; class Mammalia; order Didelphimorphia; family Didelphidae; genus Monodelphis; species Monodelphis domestica. The sequence continues at coordinate 293,487,879 of NC_077228.1, read as the reverse complement.
TCCTGCAAATTGGACACAGGCTTTGGAAGAACTCAAAATACAATTAAAAAAACAGAGAGGCTGAAGACAACTGGGAAAAGTACATAAAAAGCAAGATAAGTCATCTGGAAACAGAGGCAGTTGAAATAAAATGAGAAAATAGTGTCTTGAAAGCCAAAATTAACCAGCTTAAAAATGAGGCAAAGAAGATGAAAGATCAGAAGGAGAAAGATAACCAAAATGCCAGGAATGAAATTCAGTCTTTAGAAACTAGAATCCAACAACTAGAAGCAAATGCCTTTACAAGGCTTCAAGAATCTGTAAAACAAAATGAAAAGAATGAAAAAATTGAGGAAAATATGAAACACCTCATTCACAAAATGACAGACCTTGAAAACAGAGCCAGGAGAGATAATTTAAGAATTATTGGACTACCAGAAGAGCATGACAAAAGGAAAAGCCTGGAAACCATTCTACAGGAAATTATCCAAGAAAACTGCCACGTCATTCTTGAGCAAGAGGGAAAAGTGGAGATTGAATGAATCCACAGATCACCTCCTGTACTTAATCCTCAATTGACAATGCCCAGGAATGTTATAGCCAAATTCAAGAACCACCAGACCAAGGAAAAAAATGTTACAAGCTACTAAGAAGTCATTCAGATACAATGGAACCACAGTTAGGATAACACAGAATCTGACTGCATCTACATTGAAGGACCAGGAGGCATGGAATATGATATTCTGGAAAGCAAGGGAAATGGGTCTACAACCAAGAATCAACTACCCAGGAAAACTGACTCTATTCTTGCAGGGGAAAGTATGGTCATTTAATAAAATAGAAGACGTCTAAGCATGCATAAAGAAAAGACTGACTTAAACAGAAAATTGATGCCCAAACACAGAACTCAAGAGAATCACCAAAAGGTAATTAAGAAAGAGGAAAAAAAACACTTTTTAAGGGACCCAATAAGTTCAAATTATTTGTACTCCTATAAAAAAATATAAGGCATGGCAGCATGAATCTGCCATAATTAGAGGGTCAATCTTTCATATTTACCCCTGCTTTACTCTTTGGCTATCTTAAGCTTCCAAATAAGAGTGATTATTCACTGCTCAACTCGGGGACTGCCAAATGCTCCTGGAGGAGGTCAAATAAATGAACTCCTCCTAAAATTTGATATTGAGTCTTAGCAAAGCCCTTGTTGCTGCATACCTATCTATCTACTCATCATTGATTGACTCTCAGCTGTTTTGAATCTTCTCTTCACAAGCCATTGGCATCACCTGATTTCCTTTCCTCAGCAAAGGAACTTGCCTCAAGCCTTATAGAAAAGGTTGAGGCCATCTTTTTAAGTTCTCTTTCCTCCACAATTCTGCACTTCAGGTCACCTCAACATCATATTCCATTCTCTCCTCTTTAACTACAATTTCTGAAGATGAGGCTACTACTTTTACCATTAGAAAACATTCTTCTCTCACAGGCTCTCATCTCCTCCAAGACCTTGATCTCTCAAGAATTGTTTCTCTCTCTTTGCAAAACACACCTCATCAATTATCTCTTTTCCTTCTGCCTATAAACATACCAAGATCTTCTCCCATCCTTAAAAGAAAAAATGCCATCTTAACTCTCTCTTCTACATTTGACACCATTTTCTCACCTCCAATCCACTTCTCAATTCATAATTTGGCTTTTATCAATCCTTACTCTCTCCAAGGCACCAAGGATCTCTAATTTTGCTAAATTTTAGGGCCATTTCTTAGTCCTCATCCTTCTTGACCTTTCTGTAATATTTGACACTGTTGATCATCCTTTGCTTCTGGATACTCTCAATTCCCTGGGTTTTTTGAACTCTGCTCTGTCACAATTATTTTCTTATCTATCTAGCCATATACATACATGCACAACATGGTAGATTCCAATATATATATACACATCCCCAGTAAAAAATGAGCTCAAGAGCAATAAATTTTTTGTCTTTCTATCCTAAGTCCTTTGCATATTGACTGGCAAATGGTAAATGTTTAATAAATGTTTTATATATCTATCAATTTCTATATTTATAATTTGTGTATTTTCTAAGCATTATAATATACTTTTATCTGGTTGATACAATTGAAAAAAACTCTATCTCTAGACTCAGAAGACAAATTCAAATCTCAGCTCTAATACTTATTCTCTATATGAGTTTGAATAACTCTAGGCCTCAGTCTTCCCATCTATAAAATGAGTTTGATTAAGAATCCCCAAAGGTCCCTTCCAGTTCACATTTTCTGATTGCATTATCTATATGTGTTTTCAGTCTAAACTGCCATACCTAGGTCTTGTGGCAAATTTTCTTTAAGCTCATTTTCCCTCACAATTCTTTTTCATTGCTTCATGAGAGTGTCTAGTCTTCCATAATCTTCTTTAATAATGTACAAATTAGGGGGCAGCTGGGTAGCTTGGTGGATTGAAAGCCAGGTCTAGAGACAGGAGGTCCTAGGTTCAAATGTGGCCTCAGACACTTCCCAGCTGTGTGACCCTGGGCAAGTCACTTAACCCCCATTGCCTAGCCCTTACCACTCTTCTGCCTTGGAACCAATAGAGTATTGATTCCAAGATGGAAGGTAAGAGCTTAAAAAAATAATAATAATTTACTAATTAGCATTTGCTCTAAACCACTCTTGCCCTTGGGTGGTCTGTCTTCCCACTTGATATGAAAATCAGATATTTGCTGATTGAGCTAACTTTTGGACTCATTCAGTCTTCTCATTGTGGAAATTGTTTTGCATTCTTTAAACTTCTCTAAGATGTGATGACAAGGATCACTCTACTGCAATTATGAGTAATGTAGAAATATGTTTTGAACAATGATACATGTATAACCTAGTGGAGCTGCTTGTCAGCTTTGGTGGGGGGAGGAGACAGAAGGGGAGGGGAGATTATAAATCATGTAACCATGGGAAAATATTCTAAATTAAAAAAATTTTTAAAAGACATGGAGACTAAATGTCTTCACTTCATTCCATTTATCATTTTCCCACTTCAACATATGCTTGTCCCAGGATTAAATAGGAGGAAAAGGTCATCCTGAATCATTTTTAGGAGATCATGAAGTTCTCCCAAGCTTTTCACTGTTGAAAAGACATATCTTTTATGTTCTCTGAAATGGTTGCTGGTTGTAGGATTATACAAACTCAAAAATAAAATTGCCTCAAACTGATCATTAATATCTCATCTGTGTTTAATGTTCTTCCTAAAGATACAGATCCTAACACCTCTAGATTTTCCCATCTTGTATGACAACACTGGACCAATTTTATTATGCATAAACATAGATAGATAGAAATATAGAGACAGAGAGACAGACACAGATAGACAAAAGATAGATAGATAGATGGATGGATAGTTAGATAAAGTTGTGTTGGTTAACTATCCAATAACCTCTCATAGTTTGGAAAATATTTTCATTTTTCATGTTTCATTTCTTAGGCCAAACACCCTGGTTTTTAATTATTTTGAACATCATTTAGAATCATCTTCAGTTTTTCAAAGTTTTATGTGGTCAGTAGAATGACATATATGAAAAAGAGCATCTGAAAGATGTCATCGCATTTATGAAATCCCTCTTTGAATTACACTCTGCACTGTACCTCAATGATATATGATAGCAACAAGCAGTGTCTTTGTTCAGTCATTTCAGTTGTGTCCAACTCTTCATGACCACATTTGGGGTTTTCTTAGAAAAAATATTGGAGTGGTTTTCCATTTCCTTCTCCAGCTAGGCAGCTAGACACAAGTGCATATAAAAACAGCTGTCAGCCCAGATGACATCTCTAGGAACTAATAGTGAAAGAGCCAGGTTCTGGGTCCCTATTTTCTTTCCTTTAGTCTTTCAAATCAGAGTGTGACAAGCAATGAGGAAAGGCATTTCTCTCTCCCTACAACACCAGGAAAGTCAATGGAGATTTACATCAGAGGACTATTAAGCTATAGATTTCTAGTGTATACAGATCCATAGAGTACCTTAAACCAGGACTTTTCCTGAGACAATAGTGTGCAAAGGAGGTAACTCAGACACTACCCAAATAATAGTTATTATAGTATAGCAAGTATGTGAATATACCAGTATATCAGGGAATATTGTTTACAGAGAGATGTTCTCTATTAAGTCAAACAACCAGAATTAAACTATTACATAAAGAACTTAACAAAATTACAATTGTTATTTACTCTGGTCTTTCTTACCTTCATCTTGCCATTCAATGGAACAATCCTTGACTTTTCTCCTGCCCAACATTTGAAATAAGAGTTAGAAGGGACCTTGGAATTCATTTATTTTTTCTTTTAAAAGTGAAGAAGCCTATCTATGTGACCATGGGCATCTCATTTAATCCCAAATGCCTGGCCCTTGCTGCTCTTTTGTCTAAGAACTGAGACAGAGATAGAAGGTAAGAGTTTGTTAAAAAAAATAAATGAATGAATGTGAAGAGGTAAAGATCCAGAGAGATGAAATGATACACCATTATTCCTTAACTAGTTAATAGCATAGCCAGGAACACAATTCAACTCCAAAATTCTTTCTTTTTTTAAGAACCTCTTCCAAGAGTACATTGGGGTTTTTTTTCTATTTTTATCTAATTATTCTAGCATGACATAGTGGATAGGGTGGTACAGTGGATAAAGTGCTGGGCCTGGAGTTAAGAAGTCTCATCTTCATGAGTTCAAATCTAGCCTCAGGTACTTACTAGCTGTGAGACCCTGGACAAGTTACTTAACCTGCTTTGCCTCCATTTCTTTATCTATAAAGTGTGCTGAGGAAAGAAATGGCAAGGCACTCCAATATCTTTGCAAATAAAACCCCAAATGGATTCAAGAAGAGCTGAATGCAAGTGAAACCACTGAACAACAGCTTGAAGGCAAGAAGACACTCACTGTGTGATCCTAAGCAAGTCTTTTAGACAGCTAGGTAGCACAGCAGATGAAATGTTGAACCTCGAGTTAGGAAAATGTTAGGTTCAAATCCTGTCTCAAATATCTAATAGGTATGTGATGCTAAACAAGTTGCTTAACCTCACTGACCAACAGTATGTTCATCTATAAAACAGGGATGATAATAGCATACTATCTCCTGGGATTTTGTGGGGTTCGAATACCATATAAATGGTGTTGTTCTTTGTTTAAACTCTATATGCTTCAAACACCTAATTCCCTAGGAAATATTTCTTAGGATTGTGATATATGTTACTAGCAAACTCACAGATCCTTCGTATATTTTGTTGTTTATAATTAATGTAGTTTTCTGGTTTAAATCTATGCTTTCATCAGTAATATTTAGTATTTACTTCCAAATTATACTTCCCAGAGTTTTTATAGATTTCTTCTATTTTCATTAGCTTCTTGCCCTTAACTTCCATGTCTTTAACTTCTGATAATAATGCTTTGTAGGTTTCCTTCCAGTTCTCTAAAAGTGACTTTCATATTTATCAAAAATTTAGGAGCAGTTTACCCTCCACCTCCATTTCTTCTTTCAGTTCAACTTTTTCTACCTTTCCATCCTCTTCCTCCTTTTCCATACCCTTCAAAGTCTCTTTCCTTCTCCTACTCCTTCTTCCTTCTCTTTCTCCTTTTTCTTTTTTCTTCTCTGGGTCCAAGGTGCAACTATTAAATGCATCCTCCAAATACCAGGAGGATAGCTATTTCAAGGTCCACAGAGAAGCCCATAAAAGAATGCCATCTTGAGAGAAGTCTCTTTGTAATATAAGCTATTATTCATGGATGCCTGACTTTTCTTCCTTCGTAGGGTTTTTCCTGACCTCTCCTAGCCAAAGGTCTGCTTCTAAGAATTCCATTATAAATCTCTTACCTAACCCCCTAGATTAATTTATATCATTATCCTTGACTTGACTCATAAGGGCATTTTTCTTTACAATTGTGCATCACAATTTGGAACAGATCTTTTTCTTATGTTCCCATTTTCTATTGTAGAACTCTCTTCCTCAGGCATGGTGATTTTCCTCTAATTTCTCACCCATTTTAGGATGCAAGGACTCTACAGCTACTTATCATCTCCATATATTGCAAATGTTTACATTTTCCTTCGTTTTTAAGATCAGTCAATAAGTAAGTTTAAGCTCATACTATGCATTAAACACTTTGTTAAGGACTGGGAATCCAAAGTGGGAAGAGGATAATAATATTTAGAATAGATAGAAGCCATCTATTCCATCTACCTCCTGATTTTACAGGAAAGGAAATTGAGGACCTCAAGGATGTCTTACCCAAACTTATAAATATAATGAAGTAGTAAAGCTGATAATCAAAGCCAGGTCTTCTGACTCTAAGTAAAATGCTCTCCCACCATACCATGTTATTTTATCTGTGTCCTTGTCTATAATCGATTTGACTTGACTTTTTTATGCTGATATGGAATGTCCACCCAGTACACAAGACTTGGGATTATTGGGACAGGTCTACTTTGAAATAGCTCCAAAGTTCAATCACCCTTAAGTGTATTTGACCACATTTTCACAGACCAGGAAAGAGGAGTGTCTTGACACACTGGGAAACTCAGCCCAGAAACCTGTCATGCTGTTCATCTCCAGTTGTGAAGACCAATGACATCACAGAATGATGTCTTGACTTGAGTGTGAATTGGATTTAAGTGAGGTAGTTATTGAAGTTCAGTAGCAAGACAAAAATCATCCTTACACATAGTCCAAATGGATATGCTCCCTTTTTAACCCTCACTTAAATACAACTTGTGAGTAAGTCAGGGGATAAGCTCTTATTAAGCACCCACTATGTACCAGCACTGTGCTAAGTACTACATAGTTACAAAAAAGAAAGACAAAAGATAGGTCCTTCCATCAAGAAACTCACAGTCTAATGTAAAAGACAACAAGTAAGCAAATATATACAGAGAAGATACATATATATATCCATATATATATATATATATATATATAAGATAAGTAAGAAATTGTTAACAGAAGAAGACCCTAAAATAAGAAGAATTGGGACAGAAAAGTGATATCTTAGCTGGAACTTGAAGGAAGACAGAAAAGCCCAGAGGTACAGATGAGGTGTGAGAGAATTCCAGGTATGGGGAACAGCCAGACAAAATAACCTGGGTCAGGAGATGGAATGTCTTGTTCATGGAGCAACAAGGAAGCCAATGTCTCTGGATCAGAGTATGTGGTAGGGAGAAAGGTATAATAAAACTGGAAAGATTGGAGAGGATTAGGCTGTGAAGGGCTTTTATTGGCAGAAGATTTTGTATTTGATCCTGAAGGTGATAGGAAGCCACTGGAGTTTAATCAATTGGGGAGTGAGGGAGGTAACATGATCAGACTTGTGCTTTAGGAAAACCCCTTGAATGGCTAAATGGAGGATGGATTAGAGTAGGGAAAGAGTTGAGGCAAGGTGACCCATCAGCAATGTTAGAATAGTTCAGTGATCAGATGAGGAGAACTCACACTAGTCTGGTGGCAGTATCAAAGGAGGTAAGGAGATATATTTGAGAGACACTGCAAAAGTGAAATCAACAGATCTTTACAGCAGATTGGATAGAGTTGAAAAGAGAGTGAGAAGTTGAGGATGACACCTAAATTGACATCTAGTTCAAAATATCCAATAGGCAGTTGGAAATGCAACACTGGAAGTCAGTAGAAAGATTAGGGCTGGATAATTGCATTTGACAATTATAAGCATAAAGATGATGATTAAACCCATGGCTGCTGATAAGAAGTAAAGTAGTAGAGAGAGAGAAGAGAAGGATGTCCAGGACATAGCCCTGTAAAATACCCACAGTTAGTGGGCATGACTTGGATGAAGATCCAGCAAAGAAAATTGAAGAGGAAAAGGCAGATAGATGGGTAGAGAGAGAACCAGGAAAGAGTAGTGCCCTAGAAACCTAGAGAGAAGAGAGTATCAGGGAGAAGAAGGTGATTGGCAGTGTCAAAGGCTGCAGAGGCAGCAAGAAGAATAAAGGAAAGGAATTGGAAGAACCCACTCTAGACAGCTTTCTAAGGGAGTTTCACCCTAAAGGACAGAAGAGATATAGGATGATAGTGGAGATGGGAAGATCAAATGATAATTTTTTGAGGATATGGGACACCAACACATATTTGTAGGCAGTAGGAAAGTATCCAATAGACAAGGACAAATTAAAGATAAGTGAGAGTGGGGACAAGAGTGGCAATCTGTTGGAGGAGATACAATGGAATGAGATCACTTGTGTAGGTAGGGGAGTTTGCATGCAAAGAATGAGGTCACTTTTTCATATGAGAGAGGTTTGAAGAGAAGATAGTGGCAGAAGGCATCAGCATGATATGAGATGAGGAAGGCAGGAGAAAGAGGAAAGGAAGGGAATGATATTCTACATAGTACCTAAGATGTGCTAAGCACTGTGCTAAATACTTTACAAATATTTCATGTGATCCTTGTAGCAACTTGATAAGATAGATGATGTTAATATCCTCATTTCACAGTAGAGGAAACTGAGAGAAATAAAGGTTAAGTAACTTGTCCAAGGTCATACACTTTTTAGTGTCTGAGATCAGATTTAAACTCAGGTTTTCCTGATTCTAGTCAACCTAGGTACCTGATAATTGTGAACTCATGAGGTGAAAGGTATCAGTTCTTTCATTAAAAATATGAGGCAAGATTCTTGGCTAAAAAGATAGGAGAAGGGGAAATAGGGGGAGTTTAATGAGAGATGAAAATGTTTGGATTAGTAACTATGGAGATAGGGATAGAGAATTGATAATAGAGGTGTAGGACGATTTCTTTGCATTATTAAGAACCTAGTTGAGGTTGTATAATATAAATTAGTAGTAATTAGTACCTGATTAGTACTTTTCTTCAACTTTGTTCACCAGAATGCATATTGAAACAAAGGAGTATATGATTGGATTGATGCAAAGTTGAATCTTGGCCAGGTGTGTATTTATTGATATGACATATTTATATGACACTTTTTAAAAGTTTATTCTGCATTATCAACATTTTTCCATCACTTTCTTACATATAGACAATCAACAAAACAAGGAATTCAGCTGATGTCTATGGCATAAAGGTTCACACTGAACACAACAATCAGCTTTCAAGAGCAGAGTTGAGCTTGCCCCTAACTATATGTCAGAAACTGTTTAAAGTCAAAAAAGAAAGAATCTCTGACTTAAAGGAATTTTCATTCTATTAGAGAAAACAAAATGTAGGGAGAAAAGTAAGCACAAAGTAATTTCCAGTTCCAATAATTTCCAGGCAGCTGGGTGGCACAGTGGATAAAGTGCCTGGCCTGGAGTCAGGAAGAATCATCTTCCCAAAATGAAATCTAGATTCAGACACTAGCTCTGTGGCTCTGGGCAAGTCACTTAATCCTACATGCCTCAGTTTCCTCAACAAAAAAATAAACTGAAGAAGGAAATGACAATTCATTCCAGTGTCTTTGCCAAGAAAACCCCAAATGGAATAATGAAGAGTAGAGCACAACTGAAAACAACTCAACAGCAACAATTTTCAGTTGGTAGGAGGGAAAACACTAGCTCCTCGGGGAGTATAGGAAAGAAAACAAGGATTGAGTTCATGTAGGAGACAACATTTAAATAAAATTTTGAAGAAACTGTAATATTTAAAATAGTTGTCTGCCATAAACTATTATAATTAAAATGGTTGGGGACTTAAATTGTAGTGAGTAAAATAGTGGAAGATATAAATTATAGTAGATATAAGAGTGGGTAAGTAAATTTGTGACCGCAGAAAATATGTTTCACTACAGTGTCTTGGTTTTAAATTAAATATAAGGTGGTCGCCAGGGAAATATTCCCAATTATGAATATACCCAAGTCAACTGGGTTTTATAGAGAATTTAATTAATAATACAATGAGGAATTAAAGAAAAGAGAGAAAGAAAGAAAAAGGAAATAAGTATGAAGGGCCTTAAGCCAACATGGCCTAGACCTGAGTCTTAAGAGAGAGAGATCAGTCAGTCAGTCTTTTATCACTCACCACAAGGTCTGTCTAAGCAAGGATTCTAGTGACAGAGTCTCCTCAGAGAGAGTTCCAGCCAGAGTCTTCCTCAAAGAGCCTTCCAGCCAGAGACTGTTTCAAAGGGCCTCTCTCAAGAGCCTCCAGAGGGACAGAGTCCCCTCAGAGGAGCTCCAGTGAGACCTCCTTAGAGATTGTCCTCCAAGAGCTTCCCTTCTCCAGAGCCTCTCTCAAGAGCTTCTCCAAAAGGATACTCATAAGAGATTTCTTCTCAAGAGAATCTCTTTCTTATATAGGGGGTTTTCTCCTATGTCACCTCCCCTAAGTTCTTCCATCTACCAATCACAGTTTTCCAAAGGACAACCCATTCTAAAAACACTGCTGGGTTGACTAATCCCTTTAGTAAGTTTGTATCAGAAAAAGCTTCTGAATAAGTTTTCACCTCTTTGCTCCTGGCAAGTTTACAAGTTTCCTGACCTTTAATAGGTACTTAGCACCCCATTGTATTAATTCTAAAAATAGGCATGGCTTAAAGAACTTTTTGCCTCATTATAAGTATGGGTTTAAGTACTTTCATTGTTTAGCAAGGAGTTTTCTCCCCTAAAGCAGTCTTAAGTAGGGGTGGAGTAGAGGTCCTCCCATTTCTGATCCAAGTAGAGTTCTCACTGTCAAAATGGGGAATGTTCCCAGTAGGGAATTGTTCCAATGGATAATTCCCCAATGTGGAAATTTTTAACATTCACAAGTCTGAGAAATTTCAAGATTCACAAAACCTAGTAATTCAAAGAGGTGGAAATACATTACAGGTATGGAGAACATCCTATACAAAGGCCTGGAAATGGGTGATTAAGTGACATATAAGCATATACTCATCCCCACTCTCATTTATCTTTAATTTCTCCTGGTTGTTTTTGTCAATGAGCAGTCAAATCAGTTCAACTGAACTGTATACCTCATGAAGGAGGAATACATGCAATAACCATGAAAATATAGACTGAAACCACAATGTAAAGGCCCTATATGCTAAACTGGGAAGTTTGTATTTTACCTTAAAAACAATAGGGAGCCACAGATTCCCTTTAAGCAAGAAAGTGATATGGATCCAGATCTTTGATTTAGAAATATCACCAGCAATTAGATGGATTGAAGAAGAGAGAAACTTGGGACAAGGAGACCCAGTAATAGGCTATTCCATTGATCTAGGCTAGTGATTTGAACTTTTTATAGGGGTGTATGATGTGAGAAATGTCCTCAGGTGCCTATGGAGAGTGGGAGGGTAGCACTCTAGTCCCACATCCCTCTGGCTTTCTAGTAATGAACTCTAGGGAACTCTGTGCTGGGGTGACAGCTTGTGATCCCATAGAGAGGACTCTGAGTGCCCTCACTGGCACACATGCCATAAGTTCATCACCACAAGTCTAGACAAGAGGTCACGAGAACATGAACTAGAGTGTTAGTTGGGTAAGTGAAATAAAGGGGTACAAGAGGTGTTCTGGAGCTAGAATTGACTGATGACCTTGCTTTAGAAGGTTGGGGAGAGTGCTGTTGAGAGAGAGTAAAGGAGAAAATGCTGTGTTGTTTTAGTCATGTCTGACCCTTCATGACATGATTTGGGGTTTTCTTGGCAAAGAAACTAGAGTGGATTCTTCTCCAACTCATTTTACAGATGAGGAACCTAAGGCAAACAGGGCTAAGTGTCTTATGCAGGGTCAGACAGCTAGTAAATGTCTGAGGCCAGATTTGAACTCATGAAGAGGAGACTTCCTGATCCCAAGCCCAGTTCACTCTCCACCTAGCTACCCAAAAAATATATTGTAGTCAGGAAGGAAGGAAGGAAGGAAGGAAGGAAGGAAGGAAGGAAGGAAGGAAGGAAGGGAGGGAGGGAGGGAGGGAGGGAGGGAGGAAGGAAGGGAGGGAGGGAGGGAGGGAGGAAGGAAGGAAGGAAGGAAGGAAGGAAGGGAGGAAGGAAGGAAGGGAGGGAGGGAGGGAGGGAGGGAGGGAGGGAGGGAGATCAAACTAATAGCACAGCAATCTAAGACTCACAGAATATCACAACTGTATTTAGTCCTAAACCACTTTTTTTCTAGACTGGAGGAAGGGTAGTAAGAGGAAATAGTGCTAGATTCAAATACAGCAGACTAGAGTTCAAATCCAGACCCTGTCATTTAATATGGTTGACATTTAAGTTCTTAGGGATTCAGTTTCTTTATGTCCAAATAAGAAGGAACTAATACTAAATGACTTCTTAAGTCTCTTCTGCCTCGAAATCTATGATCCTATAAGGAAAGACAAGCCTAGGGAGTAAAATGATTTATCCAATGTCACACAGCTAGAACTCCAAATTGTGGAAGCAGTTCTTATTATATATATATATATATATATATATATATATATATATATAAATAATAGTTCCTTCTAGTAAACTACCAGAATCTTCTTTTGAACTGTTCTGCCAATTAAGGTTCTTTTGATCCAGGTTCTCCAAATACCGGAGCCATCCTGTCTTTTTGACACATAGCATTATTTTTCATAAAGTGACTGAACAGTCCACAATCTTCCTTCCTTCTATATTGTTGAGTGGAGTTCCTCATGCATCATCCTGTCAGTCACCACTCATAATAGTAGCAATAAGAGATCCAAAAAGGGATTGAGGCTGAAACGTGAAGAACCTCCAATTGCTGATAACATTTCTTTAAAATTCTCCTTGAAAGAAAGTTATCAATAACCTCTGTGTCATGGACTTTAGTGAAGCTGGATGCAATAACACAGAATCCTAGAATCTACTTTAAAAATAAGTGACCTCTTTACAAAATAAGATCTAGTTAAGTGGGCGTCTTTCTTGAAAAGCTTAAGTGTCTTCTCCATTTCCCAAGCAGCTATTATGTGGGTTAACAGTGGTCAGGAAGGGGAAGTAATGAAAAGAAAACCCTCATACTCTGAAATATTGCATTTCTCCCTAGTTAGCACTGCTTAAACACCAACTGCAAAACCTGTAGTTTCAGCATTAGTCAAGCATGAATTGTAGATTGTTCAATTACCCACTCTGTGTATTGAATCTGTAACATTCTATACTGGACATCAGCTTTGTACCCTCTCTATTTTATTAATTATTTATATTGTTCTTAGAAATAATTAATTACCTATAGTCTTCCTCCAATGTACCGCACCCCAACCAATATGTTCCCACTTCAAAAGGGTAGCAAGACCTCTCCATGTTGACAAATGATGACAAGGTAAACAATAGAGAAACATTGAACCTTCTCACTGAGGACTCTGGAATTCCAGAAGGAAGATTCCCCCAATCTTGAACATGTTCCTTATTCCCTATGGAACTCCATCTGAGTTTGGAAACAGAGATGCTAAGCTGTCAGACCCCTATAAATATGTCAACCCTGATCCACTGGGTGTGGAAGCTGCCCCTCCTCAGTGAAAGTTGCCTCTCTACAGTGAAAACTAGGACTCTACAATGGAAGTTGCCATTCTACAGTGGAACTGCTACTCCATACTATCAGTTCTACTAGCCCCTTGGCTAAACCATTAGATTAAAGGCTACCTGATTAGCCCATAGACTATTCCACAAGCTATTAGGCTATTAATGCCTATTTCTTCAAATAAAATTCTTTTCTTACTTCTGTATTAAATGGAGTTTGAGTCTCCCATTCTTGGGATGAGACCCTGCTACTCCCACATCAGCTACACTATTTGGATTCAAATTCACCATTTTGACCCAGTGCCAGGACCCCAATGCCTGCTTTGCAGCTTCCATTTCTTTGTTATCTTCCCCCAACCAAATTGTAAGTGCCTTGAAATCAGGAACTATCTTCTTCTTGTTTCCCTAGTGGTTAGCCCAGGGCTTGACAAATAATTAGCATTTAATAAATTTATACTGTATTACTATATTGTAATAAAATTATTCTGTAACATAAACAAACATTTTTACCTATTAACCAAGCATCTAAAATAAAGAAGTTGTACTGTATGTTTAGCACTGTTCTGGCCACCACAAGGGATACTTAAGGATTTACTGATTTTCTTTTTAAGACAAATTCATTTGTGGGTGAGGAAGAGGGGTTAAGATGTAGGAGTTAGTCTGGAGAGATAATGGAGAGAAGCGATACATTAGGAAAGCAGGCCAGGTCCCATTGGTTGAGGGAGGTGTCAGAGGGGGCAGCCATCCCAAGACAATGTAAATCATTTAGTATAACTCCTTCACTTAACAGATGAGGAAATTGAGGTGCAGAAGAATAAAGTGATTTGCCCAAATTCACAAGCCCCTTGAACTCAGTGACTACCCTCAATTTCCTCATCTGGCCATTAGGGAGAATAAAATATGCTTTATCTGGATCACAGTGGTATTATCGAAGCAAAGATGAGATTGTAGATAAGAATGGTACTTTGTAACTTCAAATTCCATTTCCCAGTTTTGAGCTTCTCACTGGCTGTTCCCATGACTGGAACTCTCCCTACTACCTTCTTAGTCAAATACAAAATCTTTTATCATTCAAAGCTTTTCATAACCTCGCTCCCTCCTATTTTTCTAGTCTTCTTACACCTTATTCATAAATGCATATTCTTTAATCTAGTGGCACTGGCCTCTTGGCTGTTCTAATAACAAAAAATTCTTATCTCCCACCTCTGGGATTTTTCCTAGCTGTTCCCCATGCCTGGAATTATCTCCCTCCTCATCTTTACCTATGAGCTTCCCTGGTTCCCATTAAGTACTGGTGGAAAACTCCATCTTCTACTGGTAGCCTTTCCCAAGCCCTTTTAATCCTAGTGCATTTTTTGTTCATTATTTCTCATCCATCCCATATATAGCTTATTTTTATACATTAATTTATCCATCTTCCCCCAAAAGATTTTAAGCTTCTTGAGGGCAGAGAATGTTTTTTACTTCTTTTTGTATTCCCAACACTTAACACAAAGAACCTGGAGCATGTATGACATCTAACTTGCTTTTTCATTTATGTTCTTGGCTTCCTCCCAGCCAAAGACTCACTTTCTGAAAGAAATCTTTCTCAGCCCTTATTAATCTTAGTGCCTTCCCACTGAGATTAACTTCATTTTATCCTATAAGTTTATTTCTTACTATATATTCAGCACTGTCCTGGCCACCACCATAAGAGATACAGAAGAACATGGTTTGCTTTTAAGACAAATTCAGTTAGTCTGGGATTGAGCAGGGTAGTAGTGAGGGAAGACAAGTGTAGGTGAAGGTAGAGAGGGTAAGGTAGTGGTGTGTAGTTGCCTGCATTCCATTAGACTAAATTCCTTAAGAGCAGAGACTGGGATTTTTTTGGTTTTGTTTGATTTTGTTTGAGGAGTTGTTTTTTTTCTTCAGATTTTTTTTTGCCTTTCCTTGTATCCCCAGCACTTAGCACAGTGCCTGGTACACAGCAGGCACTTAATAAAAGCTAGTTGACTAACTATAAAACAAATATTGATATAAGTTGGCCTAATTTGTTTGGGGGAGACTATCACTTCTCGGCTACTTTTTGCATCTCTATATTGTTTCAATTTATTTCTTGTTTAAAAAAAAACTATGCCACAAAAGCCACTTTCCAAGAAAGACCTAAACACCATTCTCTTAGCAGTAGTAATCTTTATTTAAAAGAGTTCATTTATAGATTTCATAAGAAAAAGGAGAGAATGTGTCCTTAATTTTGAAAGTATTACGTTAACATTTACTGTAGAATTTTACCAGTCATCACCTCTCCAAGTTAACTTTACTTTTCCAGTTACTTTACATATTGTTTGTTCTTTTTATTCTTTCCTTATACTAGATAATTTCATACAGTACAACTCTTCCCACATTTCTCTGAATTCTTTATATCATCGTCCTCTACTGTCCACTACCTTCATATACCATAATTTGTTTAGTCCTTTCCAAATTATTAGGTACTTTGTTTTGTTTCCACTTTTAGTCATCACAAATTATACTTCTGTGACAATTATTGCATTGCATTGTACTGTATTTTACATAAGTAATTTTAGGTGACAATAGAGAGTATACTTGACCTGGAATAAGAAAGGTGTTAAAATTAAATTTCAAACTCCTGGTTCTTAGTTTCCATAGGTTTATTAATAATCATTTGAAATAAAGAAAGCAAATAGGTAGAGGTTTAAAGCCTATTTTCTACTCTAAGTCTGACCATGTGTTGATCCTCCCACATGGCCCTCAGCCAGCCTCTCCCACTGCTTTCCTGGGAATGGAGAGCCCCAACACCACTCCCTTTATCCCCTGTCCCCCCACGTATCCTGTGAGGTAACATCCAGCCATGCAATGTAGGCACGCAAATAGGATGAGCTGGGGCTGTTGGGCTGGGAGTCCATGACCCTGGGTGGGAGGGGGTTCTATTTACACAAAAGTCTTAATTTGAATACATCAGACACTAGCTCTGTGACACCTGGCAAGTCACTTCACCTGTCTACCTCAGTTTCCCCATATACAAAATGGAAATAATAACAGTACCTACCTCCCAAGGTTGTTGTAAGGATCAAATGAGATAATATTTGTAAAGCACTCTGAATATCTCAGAACACAGTGTAAATGCTACTTAATAGCCTCATTGAGAGTATAATGCTAGTCATGTATTCACTGGGTCAAAGTATAACTTTTAGTAGCTTATAGTAACATTTTTGCATGTTCCAAATTGTTTTCCAGAATCATTTAACTAATCCACAAATCAGCTAACACTGGATCAGCATACATATATGTTCCTTCTTCTATTAATATATTTTTTCCACTTTTACCACATCTATTTTGATTAATGTTAATATTTATTTTTTTAAGTCAAATTATTCTTTAAATGTGCTTAACATACACCAGGACGAACATTACCATATAAACATATAAAGAACAGAAAAATAATGATTGTTTATGAAATCAAGATTATATATTCATATAAAGCTAGCATTTTCTAAAAATATGTATTTGATTAGCATGATAGTACCAACATTATTCTACTGTTCTCTGTCCTCTTCAGAATTAAAAAATAATTTAAAATATATA
This sequence comes from Monodelphis domestica, assembly GCF_027887165.1. Lineage (NCBI taxonomy): Eukaryota > Metazoa > Chordata > Mammalia > Didelphimorphia > Didelphidae > Monodelphis > Monodelphis domestica. The sequence continues at coordinate 293,470,916 of NC_077228.1, read as the reverse complement.
TATATATACAGAACAAATGAGTTATATTTCATGGTTGTTTTAATTTATATTTTTTAATGATTCATTATTTTGAGACAATTTTTCCCTTATTTAGTTTTTTTCTAAATTACATAAAAAATTATTTTGACATTCATTTTTTTTAAATTTGAGCTCCAAATTCTCCCACACTCCTTTCCTTCTCATTTCTTGAGAAAGCAAGCAACTTGATGTAGATTACATAAGTCCAATCATACAAAACAATATCATATTAGTCATGTTGCAAAAGAAAACAGAACAAGAAAATAAACAAGAAAAATAAAATGAAAAGAGTGTTTCAATCAGTTGATTCCATCAGTTCTTTCTCTGGAGATGGATAGCTAGTAATCTCTCAGCACATACCCTGTTCTGACTAGTAGTTTCCAATCACTCCCCCAACCCCAGGGTCAGATCTGGAAATCTCTGTTCTTGTCAGCAGTTTCTTTTTTCTTTTTTTTCTTGTGTTTTTTAAATAATATTTTATTATTCCCCAATTACATGTAAAAACATTTTTTAAATTGTTTTATAAATTTTGAGTTCCAAATTCTCCCCCACCTTCCCACCCTTACTCCTTCCATTGCTCTCCCCTTGTAATCATGTAAAACATTTGTCCATCTTAGTCATTTTGTGAAAATTCTCTCAAACAAAGAAAGGAGAGGGAGGAGAAGGAAGGAAGGAAGGAAGGAAGGAAGGAAGGAAGGAAGGAAGGAAGGAAGGAAGGAAGGAAGGAAGGAAGGAAGGAAGGAAGGAAGGAAGGAAGGAAGGAAGGAAGGAAGGAAGGAAGGAAGGGAGGGAGGGAGGGAGGGAGGGAGGAAAATAAAGCATATTTCAGTCTGCATTCAGTCTCCGTCATTTCTTTGAGGCAAATGGAATTTTTCATGAGGAGATTCTGTGATTGTCTTGGATCACTGCATTGCTGAGAAAAACTAGGCCATTCACAGTTGTTCATCAAACATATTGCTCTTACTATATACAATGTTCTTCTGGTTCTGCTCACTTCACTTTGCATCAGTTCATGTAAGACTTTACAGATTTTTCCAAATCCTTCTCATCATTTCTTATAGTTTAATAGTATTACTCTATCACAATCATATGCCACAACTCTTTTGATTATTCCCCAATTGATGGACAACCTCAGAATTTCCAATTCTTGCTACCACAAAAAAGAGCTACAATAAATATTTCTTGTGCAAATATGTCCTTTTCACTTTTTTTTTTATCTCTAGCACACATAGACCTAATGATGATATCACTGGGTCAAAGGATTTGCACAATTTTGAGATCTCTGGGCTTAGTTCCAAATTGCCCTCCAGAATGGTTGGATCAGATCATAAATCCACCAATAATATTAGTGTCCCAATTTTCCCACATTCCCTTCAACATTTATCCTTTTCCTTTTCTGTCATATTGGCCAATCTGATAGGTATGAGATGGTACCTCAGAGTTGTTTTAATTTCCATTTCTTTAAACAAGACTGATTTACACTTTTTTTCATTTGACTCTAGATGGCTTTGATTTCATCTGAAAACTTCCTGTTTAAATGTATTCTTTGACCATTTATCAATTGAAAAATGATATTTTAATACATTTGACTTAGTTTACTATATACTTGAAAAATGAGACCTTTATCAGAGATATGTGCTGTAGAAAAATTTCCCAACTTTCTGATTTTCTTCTATTGTTGTTTTTTTTTTTTGTGACAAAATCTTTTTCATTTAATATAATCAAAATTAACCACTTTACATGATATAATACTTGTTTGGTCCCCAATTTTTCCCTTATCCATAAATCTGACAGGTAAACTATTCCATGATCCCCTAATTTGTTTATGGTATCATCCTTCATGTTCAGATTATGTACCCATGTTAACCTTATTGACCAGCAGCTTCTAGCTGCCCCCAAGCAGACTCCTGCATATTCCAAGCAGTTTCTAACCATACCAGTTCCAGGAAAGAGATATCCACAAAGACATATCTGTAATACTTCCTCCTGTAGTTCAAGTGTGTTATGTATCCTGCTACACTTCCTTATTCTGTTACACATGGCTAAATCCCATTTCATTTTCTCCTCTCCCTCCCAGGATGTCCCTCCTGAAAATGCACCATGTGGTCGTGATTTATAATTTCTTGACCTTGAATAAATATTTCATTTTATTTGTTGATTACCAAGTTGGTCTGAGTATTTTTTACAACTTGACAATACCATTTTTCATCATATTCTATTTGAAACTGTCTTGAATTGTTGTATTGCTAAAAATAGCTAAATCATTCATATTTGGTGATTGTTATAATATTGATATTATTGTGCATAATGTTCTCCTAATTCCACTCACTTCAGTTTACATCAATTCATATATCTTCCCAGATTTTTCTGAAAGCATCCTGCTCATCATTTCTTACAGCAAAATTATGTTCTATTGCAGTCATATACCATGACTTATTTAGCCATTTATCAATTAATGGGCATCCCATTGATTTCTAATTGTTTCTACCACAAAAAGAATTGATAAATTTTCATACATATATATCCTTTTTCATTTTTTCAATCTGTTACTGATATGGTCAATTATATTGATATTTTTCCTAATATTGAACCAGCTATGCATTTCTGGTATAAATACTATCTTGTTGAAGTGTATGATCTTTGTGATATATAGCTTTAATCTTCATATGAGTGTTTTATTTAAAATTTTGGCATCAATATTCATTAGAGAAATCAGTCAATAGTTTCTTTCTCTGTTTTTACTCTTCCTTCTTTAGATATCAGCATCTTATTTGTGTCATAAAAGGAAATCTTTTTTTCTAAATAGTTTCTATAGACTAGAATTAATTTTCTTTAAAAAATTCATAAAATTCACTTGTGAATCCATCTGTTCCTGATGATTTATTTTCTGAGCAAGATCATTGATGACTTTTTCAATTTCTTTTTCTAAGGTAAGGTTATTTAAGTATTGTATTTCCCCATATGTTAATCTAGGCAATTTATATTTTGGTAAATATTTATTTCCCTTAGATTTTTAGCTTTTTGTTATTTAATTGAGCAAAATAATTCCTAATAATTGCTTTAATTTCCTCTTCATCATCAGCAAATTTTCCCTTTTCATTTTTGATACTGGTCATTTGGATTTTTTTTCTTAAATCAAATTAACCAATGATATATGTGTGTGTGTATAATGTATATATAAAAATATATGTGTATATATATATATATAATTGGTTTTTTAATGAAACAAACCCCTCATTTTACTTAGTAGTTCAATGGTTTTCTGATTTTCAATTTTATTAATTTCTCCTTTAATTCTCAGAATTTCTAATTTGATGTTTAGTTGAGAGTTTTTAATTTGTAGATTTTTAAATTACATGTCCAATTCATTGATCCATTCTTTTTCTATTTTATTAATGTAAGTGGTTAGGGATATACATTCTCTTTGAAGTATGCTTTGGCTGTTTCCCATAAATTTTGGTATACCATCTCATTGTTGTACTCTTGAATGGAATAATTTGTTGCTTCTATGATTTATTCTTTGACCTGCTTATTCTTTAGGATGAAATTATTTAGTTTTAATTAAGGTTTTTTAAACCCTTACCTTCTATCTTGGGAATCAATATTGTCTATTGGTTCAAAGGCAGAAGAGCGGACTAAGTAATGCGGGTTAAGTGGCTTGCCTAGGATCACATAGCTAGAAAGTGTATGAGGCCAGTTTCGGACCCAGGACCTTCCATTTCTGGGCCTGGCTTTTAATCCACTGAGCCACCTAGCTGCCACCTCAATTAAGTTTTAATCTATGCTTCAATGGCAATTTATTGAATGTAATTTTTTTGCATTGTGATTTTAAAAGAATGTATTTAATATTTGTGCTTTTTCTTCATTTAACTGTGAGTTTTTATACTTTAATATACGGTCAATTTTTGTGGAGATGTCATGTACAGCTAAGAAAAAGGCATACTCCTTTATATTTCCATTTAGTTTTCTCTGGTAGTCTATCTCATCTAACTTATAAAAGTCTATTCATCTTCTTCACATCTTTCTTGTTTATTTTAAGGTTAGATTTGTCTAGTTCTGAGAGGGAAAAGTTGAGGACCCCCACTAGTATAGTTTATTCTCTACTTCCTCCTGAAACTAATTTAACTTTTCCTTTAAGAATCTGAATACTCTGCCATTTTATACATGTATACTGATATTACTTAATTATGTATGGTACCTTTTATTTTTGAATTTTTTAAATATTTTTCCATTTTTATATGATTCATGTTTTTTCCCTCTCTTCTTCCCTCCCCCTTCCCAGAACCAATAAGCAATTCCAATGGGTCATACAAATGTTATCACTTTATACCTATTTCCATATTATTCATTTTTATGTATAATACCTTTTAGCACAATGTAGTTTCCCTGCTTATCTCTTTTTTAATTAGGTCTAGTTTTACTTTTGAATTTGTCTAAGATCATGATTGCTGCCACTGCTTTCTTCTTTTACCCTAAGTGAACCATAATATTCTACTGCAACCTCTTGTTTTTACTCCATGTGAATCTCTATTTCAAGTGTGTTTCTTGTCAAAAAGCATGCTGTCGGTTTCTGATTTTTAATCTATTCTGCTATCCACTTCAATTTTATATGTGAGTACATCCCATTCACATTCACAGTTATGATTACTAACTGAATATTTTCCTCCAACACATTTCCCCTGTTTTTATTTCTCTCTACTTTGAATTTCTTCATTTACTAACTTTTCATATTATTTGACTACCTATATGGAATTACTTAATCTTGCAGTTTTGTGTCAATTACCTCTAGATTTTACATTATAAGGAATGTTTCCCAATATATCTTTACTCCTTATTCTAGCAAAATTAGTTTCATTTTGTGCAAAAAAAATTAATTTCATATTACTGGAAGTTGAAACTTGCTGAGAACTGAATACCAGTTCTGGTGCCTGAGACAAATACCACCAAGGCAAAACACTTTATTAATTTCTATTAAGAAAATTGTTGCTTTAGGGGAGTGTAGAGAGGTTATAGGGAAATTTTTTGGTAAAGATCCTAAGAATCTGCTCCTTGGTTGAGCAGTATGACTGTATTTTTTATTTATACTGTATATACTTATGTATATGCATGCTGTCTCACTCAGATTGTAATTTTGAGATGAGGATTATTTAACTTTGTTTTGGTTTCCCCAGTGCCTGGAATCATGGCAAATAGTAAACATTTAATATATTTAATAATATAATACTTATAGGTTGTTCATTCCTAGACATTGGTTCCCACAGATGGAGATGTTGATGAGTCTGCCACTGGGAGTAAGGCAATGGGTCATGAAGGTACATGGAGGAGTTTACTTTAGGTGTGAATACCAAGGAGGTTGGGGGAAAGACATGTACCAGCCAAAAATTTCCCATTTTAACTAGTTATTGCTAACTGAATGTCAGGTCTAGTTTCTGCTTGCTGAAGGATCTCAAATGCAGTCACTATTCTGTAAATTTATGTACCCTCAATCAAAGCTATACTATCTCAGTCTCTACTTATGGCTCTTGTATTGAGATTACCCACTTCATCTTTTTCTATTTGCTTCTGTTGCTCAACAATTTACAAAATTTTCCCCAATCTACAGCTTTGAAAGATATTTCTATTCTCTTCTTTTTGTGGTATGACTTTTTTATATTTAGGATGTTTAGCTGAAAATTATTTAGCACAAAGTAAAAGAAAATGATAGAAACCTATTTTGCCAAATTATTTTCCAATTCTCTCAGCAATTCTTGTCAAATAAGAAGTGCCCTTTCCAGTATAATTTATATCCTTGAGTATATCAAAGATTAGACTGCTGTGAACATTCCTTTCTGCATCTTGCTAGGTCTATTTCAATTCATTAGTCTTTTCTATTTTTTTTTCTTAATGCCATATAGTTGAATTTTTTTTAATCTTCACTTTCCATCTTATAATCAATACTGTGTATTGGTTCCAAGGCACAAGCGTGGTAAGGGATAGACGATGGGGATTAAGTGACTTGCCCAGGGTCACACAACTAGGGAGTGTCCATGATCAGATTAGAGCCCAAGACTTCCCACTTCTTGACATGGTTCTCAATCCTCTGAACTACCTAGCTGCCCCAGTATCATAGAGTTTTTATAATTATTACTTAATAGGATAGTATAAGATTGAGTCATCTAAAGCATTCCTTCCTTTTTAGTTTTTTTCCATTATATGCTCTAATATTCCTTTCTTTAATAGTATTGATATATTATCCCTCTAAATGAATATATTTATGATGTTTTATAATTCTATTATGTACCCCTTGAGTAATTTTCTTGGCATACTTCTAAATATGTAGAGTAACTTGGATATTATCATTTTTACTATATTGGCATGGTCCAAAAATTAATATTCTTTATATGTAATTACTTAGCTTTCTTTTTCTTAAAACATTGTTTAATAATTTTATTTATATTATATCTATGTCTGTCATGGTAGGTTAAGTTCTAGATAATTGATACATTTTTGTTGTCATCAAATTAGATTTTTCTTCCTATCTCTTCTTACTGGATTTGTTGGTTACGGAATTTTTTTCACTTCTTTAATTCATCCAATAATACAATGTTTCTGTTTTCTGTAAAGTTCAGGTTGGTCCAAAATTACAAAAGATCAGGGGTATATTCTTTAGATGTCTAAATCTATGAATTTAATCTCTTCCAAGTCTTTCTCTTTCAGTGCATGAGAAATCAGAAGATACTGTGAAGAATCTGTGGTCAATATGCTAATATTTCAATTCAATATCGTTTAACATTATTTTACTCTATGAACTCTTTGAAAACAACCCCCCCAAAAAGTTCTGAATCTGAAGGAATTTTAACATATTACTTATAATATTTTATGATTATTTACTATTTAAGATGACATAGCCACTTCCGGTCAAGATGGCGGCTTAGAGGGAGCGGAAGTTCAGACCTCTGAAAACCCTTCCTTACCAAACACAAACTGAATGCTCCCAGGACACCAAAATTCAAACCGAACAGGACAGACCCGGGGAACGCTCCTCCTGGACCTGGATCAAAAAGTACAGCCCCCCAAAAGCCAGAACCCTAGATCACTTGGAACTAAGGGGTAGGCAGAAGGAAGGTCCCAGGACCCATCCCCCCCAACCCAGTGCTGAGCCCACCCAACAGAAGAGTTCCAATCATTCATAAATAAAAGACCAGACCTGAACAGAAAATTTGATGTCCAACCACAGAACTCAAGAGAATCATCAAAAGGTAATTAAAAAAGAGGGGGGAAAAAACAAACAAAACAACGACAAAATTTTTTTAAGAGACTCAATAAGTTAAAATGATATGTATCCCTATAAGAAAAGAGGTCATTGGTAACTCTTAAAAACTGTTGCTATCACCTGAGCAGCTAGAAGAATTACATTCAGAGGGAACAGTGACAAACTGTATAGGATGAAAGGACAAGACATAAATAGGTATATAGATATATGCATGCATAAATACATATACATGTGTATATATATATATATACATGACTAGAGCTAAAAAAAGAGGTTATGACTAAAAGAAATGGGAAAAGAAACAAATGGGGGTAAATTTATATGTCACAAAGACACTCATGGCGGGAGGGGCGAGAACATCGATACACTGGAAGGGTAAAGAGGTTGGAGATAGGAAATACTCAACTCTTACGTACTTTGAAACTGACCCAAAGAGGGAAGAACAATTGAATACATTGGGGAAGAGAATAGATTTGCGCCCTATAAGGAAGTAGAAGGGTAAAAAACGGACTGGTGGGGAGGGAAGCAGTACAAGGGAGGGAGAGGGTGGGGGGTTTAAAAAGACTACAGGGGAAAATAAGGGAGGGAATAAGAAGGGAGGGGGTAGAAAGGGAAGTAAAATAAGGGGGGAAAGAGGGGGACTGACTATAAACAAACATTGGTATAGAAGGAAATAGTGAAAGAAGAAAAGGCAGGACCAGGAGTAGAAATCAAAATGCCGGGAAATACACAGCTACTAATCATAACTCTGAATGTGAATGGAATTAACTCACCCATAAAATGCAAGCGAATAACAGAGTGCATTAGAATCCAAAACCCTACCATATGCTGTCTATAAGAAACACACATGAGGAAGGTAGATACGCATAGGGTGAAAGTAAGAGGATGGAGCCAAATCTATTGGGCATCAAATGATAAAAAGAAGGCAGGAGTCGCAATCATGATATCCAACAAAGCCAAAGTAAAAATAAATCTAGTTAAAAGAGATAGGGAAGGTAATTACATCCTGATAAAAGTATAGACAATGAGGAAATATCTGTACTCAATATGTATGCACCAAATGGCATAGCATCCAAATTTTTAAAGGAGAAACTAGAGGAGCTCAAGGATGAAATAGATAGAAAAACTATACTAGTGGGAGATCTGAACCTTCCCCTATCCGAACTAGATAAATCAAATCAAAAAATAAATAAGAAAGAGGTGAGAGAAGCAAATGAAACCTTAGAAAAATTAGAGTTAGTAGACATATGGAGAAAATAAATAGGGACAAAAAGGAATACACCTTCTTTTCAGTAGCACATGGTACATTCACAAAAATTGACCATGTACTAGGGCACAAAATCATTGCAAACAAGTGCAAAAGGGCAGAAATAATAAATGCAACCTTCTCAGACCACAATGCAATAAAAATAATAATTAGTAAGGGTACATGGAGAGATAAATCAAAAATTAATTGGAAATTAAACAACATGATTCTCCAAAACCAGCTAGTTAAAGAAAAAATCATAGAAACAATTAATAACTTCATCGAAGAAAATGACAATGGTGAGACATCCTTTCAAAAACTATGGGATGCAGCCAAAGCAGTACTCAGGGGGAAATTTATATGCTTGAGTTCATATAAAAACAAATTAAGAATGGCAGAGGTCAATGAATTGGGCATGCAAATTAAAAAACTAGAAAGTGAACAAATTAAAAACCCTCTGATGAAGACTAAATTAGAGATCCTAAAAATCAAAGGAGAAATTAATAAAATTGAAAGTCAAAGAACTATTGATTTAATAAATAAGATTAGAAGCTGGTATTTTGAAAAAACAAATAAAATTGACAAGTACTAGTCAATCTGGTTAAAAAAAAGAAGAGAAATAAACCAAATTGACAGTATCCAAGATGAAAGGGAGACCTCACATCTAATGAAGAGGAAATTAAGGCAATCATTAAAAACTACTATGCCCAATTATATAGCAACAAATATGGCAATCTAAGTGATATGGATGAATACTTACAAAAATATAAATTGCCTAGACTAAAAGAGGAAGAAATAAATTACCTAAACAACCCCATATCAGAAAAAGAAGTTGAACTAGCCATCAAAGAACTCCCTAAGAAAAAATCCCTAGGTCCAGACGGATTCACAAATGAATTCTATCAAACATTCAAAGAACAGCTAACCCCAATACTATACAAACTATTTGACAGAATAAGCCAAGAAGGGGATCTACCAAATTCTTTTTATGATACAAACATGGTACTGATCCCAAAGCCAGGCAGGTTAAAAACAGAGAAAGAAAACTATAGGCCAATCTCCCTAATGAATATAGATGCAAAAATCTTAAATAGGATACTAGCAAAATGACTCCAGCAAGTCATCAAAAGGGTTATCCACTACGATCAGGTAGGATTCATACCAGGAATGCAAGGATGGTTCAATATTAGGAAAACCATCCACATAATTGACCATATTAACAAGCAAACTGACAAAAATCACATGATTATCTCAATAGATGCAAAAAAGCCTTTGATAAAATACAACACCCATTCCTATTGAAAACACTAGAAAGCATAGGAATAGAAGGTCGTTCCTAAAAATAATAAACAGTATATACCAGCAAACATCATCTGCAATGGGGAAAAACTCAAAGCCTTCCCAATGAGATCAGGAGTAAAACAAGGATGCCCATTATCACCTTTATTATTTAATATTGTACTAGAAACACTAGCAGTAGCAATTAGAGAAGAAAACGAAATTGAAGGTATTAAAATTGGCAATGAGGAGACCAAGTTGTCACTCTTTCTGGATGATATGATGATTTACTTAAAGAATACTAGGGAATCAACCAAAAAGCTAATTGAAATAATCAACAACATTAACAAAGTTGCAGGATACAAAATAAACCCACATAAGTCATCAGCATTTCTATATATCTTCGACCCATTTCAGCAGCAAGAATTAGAAAGAGAAATTCCATTTATAGTCACCCGAGACAATATAAAATACTTAGGAATAAATCTGCTGAGACAAACACAGGAACTATATGAACACAACTACAAAACACTCTCCACACAATTAAAACTGGATCTAAACAATTGGAAAAACATTGATTGCTCATGGGTGGGACGAGCTAACATAATAAAAATGACCATCCTACCCAAACTTATATATCTATTTAGTGCCATACCCATTGAACTACCAAAAAACTATTTTACTGAATTAGAGAAAACCATAACAAAGTTCATTTGGAAGAATAAAGGATCAAGGATATCCAGGGAAATAATGAAAAAAAAATACAACTGAAGGTTGCATTGCCTTGCAGTCCCAGATCTCAAACTATACTATAAAGCAGTGGTTATCAAAACAATTTGGTACTGGCTAAGAGACAGACAGGAGGATCAGTGAAATAGACTTGAGGTAAATAACCTCAGTAAGACTGTCTTTGAGAAATCCAAAGACCCCAGCTTTGGGGACAAAAATCCAATATTTGATAAAAAACTGTTGGGAAAATTGGAAGACAGTGTGGGAGGGATCAGGTTTGGATCAACACCTCACACCCTACACCAAGATAAACTCAGAATGGGCGAATGACCTGAATATAAAGAAGGAAACTATAAGTAAAATAGGTGAACACAGAATAGTATACATGTCAGACCTTTGGGAAGGGAAAGATTTTAAAACCAAGCAAGACTTAGGAAGAGTCACAAAATGCAAAATAAATAATTTTGACTACATCAAATTAAAAAGTTTTTGTACAAACAAAACCAATGTATCTAAAATTAGAAGGAAAGCAACAAATTGGGAAACAATCATCATAACAAAAACCTCTGACAAAGATCTAATTACTCAAATCTATAAAGAGCTAAACCAGTTGTACAAAAAATCAAGCCATTCTCCAATTGAAAAATGGGCAAGGGACATGAATAGGCAATTTTCAGTTAAAGAAATCAAGACTATAATAAGCACATGAAAAAGTGTTCTAGATCTCTTATAATCATAGAGATGCAAATCAAAACAACTCTGAGGTATCACCTCACACCTAGCAGATTGTTCAACATGACAGCAAAGGAAAGTAATCAATGCTGGAGGGGATGTGGCAAAGTAGGGACATTAATGCATTGGTGGTGGAGTTGTAAATTGATCCAACCATTCTGGAGGGCAATTTGGAACTATGCTCAAAGGGCGATAAAAGACTGTCTGCCCTTTGATCCAGCCATAGCACTGCTGGGTTTGTACCCCAAAGAGATAATAAACAAATTGTGATATATGTTGGTGATGGAATACTATTGTGCTAAAAGGAATAATAAAGTGGAGGAATTCCATGGAGACTGGAACAACCTCCAGGAAGTGATGCAGAGCGAGAGGAGCAGAACCAGGAGAACATTGTACACAGAGACTGACACATTGTGGTACAAAAGAACGTAATGGACTTCTCCAGTAATGGCTTTACAATGTCCCTGAACAACCTGCAGCGATCTACGAGAAAAAAAAAACTATCCTTAAGCAGAGGACAAACTGAGAGAGTAAAAACACTGAGGAAAAGCAACTGCTTGACTACAGAGATTGAGGGGACATGATCGAGGAGAGACACTAAATGAGCGCCCTAATGTGAATACCAACAAGGAAATGGGTTCAGAGCAAGGACACATGTGATACCCAGACGAATCGCCCATCAGCTAGGGAAGGGGTGGCTGGGGAGGGGGGGAGAAGGGGGAGGGAGGAAAAGAAAATGATCTGTTTCCAATGAACAATGTATGAAAATGACCAAATAAAATAATGTTTTAAAAACTAAAAAAAAAAAAGATGACATAAAAAAATTTTAAAGCAAACCCCTTGGGTCATCATAGATCCAACAATGGGCTCCATTGAATTTAATATACTCATGATCAAGACAAGTCTTTTGATGTTTTGAGGAAGAAATCATTACATAGAATGGATAGGGAGGCTCACTTGAACAGATATTGACAGAGGGTCCCTTGATCTTTAGAAGATAAGGTCCTAAGCATCAGTAGATAGCAGCTTCTGAAACTGGATGATCTTTAAATAGTCCAGGTGGTTTTATGATAGCAAAATTTAAAGTTAGAGGACCAAGGTTCAAATCTTCATTCCCTATTTGACTTTGAGCAATCCACTAACGTTCTCTCCACTTCATCTTTCTCACTATCAGAATGAAGGGAAAGAATTATATGATCTCTAATATGTCTTTCAATTCTGAATCCTATAATCCTGTGACTTTATAATCATGATTATAAATAAAGCCTAAAGAAAATAGCTTTTCTCTCCATATGAAATTACATGCTTTTAAAGGTACCAATGGGTCATCCTGGCATGAAGTTCATTCTTATTAACTGCAGAGAAAGAGAAATTTATCTGTGATGAACATTGAGATATTTGGAGCTCCCTTTTTTGGCAGCCAATTCTGCTTTCTTAAGCATTTTGATAGGTTAAATTCTCTCTGCTGCCAACACGCCTCTGATGAGAACACCCAGTTATTAGTACAAATCTATGGAGATGTCACCCTGTCCTATTTTCAATTGAACTTGACCTTGGAGGAATATTAAGCATGGCTTCTGGGGGAGGGGAGGAGGGAGAAGGAGAAGAGGATTACTTCATTCTTCAGCAGCTGTCAGCTCTTCTTAATCAGAAGAGTTTTACACTAAGAGAAACACATATGATATAATGAATTATTGAAGTCTAAAGCCTACCAGAGGAAAGGCACTGTTACTTTAAGGTAATAGGAATGGAAAAGTAATTCTGTAAATAGATTTTCATGAGATATCCCCTGTCATTTTACCTAGTGTGATGAAGGAATTTTTCCATTACTGAGTCTTCTTAGTGGAATTGGGGAATTTAAAAAAATAAAAGGAGAGACACCTGGGCCTTAGGCAGAGCATGCATTCATGTTTATTTACATGTGTGTGCATGCATGTTTAAGGAAAGCTAGTCACTATATTTCATCTCCAGGCTGTTCTGCAAATTATATAAAATCCAAGAGACTATGTTTTACTAAGTAAAAGAGAATCTATGTATTTCATGCTGGTGATGGCTTCTAGTGACTCTGAAAAGCCAATCCTCCACCTCTTGGTGACCTGGGGGATTTTTCAATACAGGGCAATGTCAAGGGAATCATTTTACCTGTGAGAGTTGCCAAGTTCCTCCCACATCCCTTCATGAGAGCAAATCACTTCTAAGTTCATCTTCAGATGTAGAATGTCCCTCTGTCACTTCAAACTCATCATAACTATAAATGAACTCTACATCTCTTACACCAAACAAATGTGCCCTCCACACTTGCCTACTTCTGTCAATGGTACTATAACTCTTATGGCAGAGATTCCTGTGACTCAAAGGACTTAAGTAGGTTTGGGGGGATTTTCTCATTCTACAGAATGAAAAAAGGAAAGGAACCAAAGAAAGGTGTGGAAGTGCATGCTTAGCATCTCCCAACATTCTAAGATCCATTCTTAATATACAAGGTGGTAAGGGGAGAGAGTCTGGGTTCTTTCACTAGCTGTCCATCAAACATGGAATTCTCTCCCTTCTCATTTCTGCTTTTTGACTTCCTTGTCTTTCTTGAAGTCTCAACTAAAATCTCACCTTCTACATTAAGCCTATCCTAACCCTTCTTAATTCCAATGTCTTCACTCTGTTGATTTCCAATTTAGCCTGTATCTTGTTAGTTAGTGCATAGTTGTTTGCCTTTTGTCTCCACCATTAGATCAAGTGCTCCTTGAGAACAAAAACTTACTTTTGCTTCTTTTTATAGCCTTAGAACATAGCACAGAAGCTGGCACGAAGTGCTGAACAAATATTTATAGATTAACTAACTGACAAGTACTCATTTCAAAATATAGTAAAGAAAGTAGATCAGTATGGTTGGATAATAGAGAGCAGGGAGAGGAGTAGGGTAGAAAAAGGATGAAATAAGGTAACAGCCTCCCATCATTGCTGTCATCTTCTTCCATCTTTTCCATGCTCTCAGACCTCTATCATTTTCCTAAGTCAGCTAAAAGAAAGAGGGAGGGAAACAGAATATGTCCTTAATGTTCTAATGCCATTCTTCTACTATGGTCTATTGGTCCTAAAAGCTAAAAGATATCTTCATATTCACTTTTTTAAACAACTTACAACTTCTGATTTAAGATCCAGCGTTAGGGTCACTACACCATGAATTATATTGGGCAATGGCAGAGTTACTACCAATAGATGTCAGCCATAATCTACTCATTGATTTATAAGAATTTAAGAACAGAAATGTAAGACCAGGTCAAAGCAACCATCTATCCAGACCATTTTTCTGTCTCTGACAATACAACCAAGGAATATTTTATAGGAATCTAATTTGTGAATTTATATAAATCCTTCATAAATCTATTTAATTATTTTCTCAGATGGCAGAATCAATGAACCTCAGAGATGGAAGGAACCTATTATTGAGGGCCCAAAGTTTAGCTTATGGGATAGTTAGGATCGCAGTGGTTAGAGGTACCACATCTGGAATTACGAAGATGAGACTTCCTGAGTTCAAATCTGGCCTCAGACACTTACCACTGGTGTGACTCTGGACAAGTCACCTAACCCTGTTTCCCTCAGTTTCTTCATCTGTAAAATGAGCTGGTGAAGGAAATAGTAAACCACTCCTGTAACATTACCAAGAAAACCCTAAAAGGAGTCATGAAAGGGTTGGACATGACTAAAAAATGACTAAACAACAAAGCCCAGCTTATACTTGACTAGAATCCAGCACACCACTGAAAGGTAGTCATTTAAAAAAAAAAAGTCATTAAGGGGCATCTGGGTGATTCACTGGATTGAGAGCCAAGCATAGAGATGAGAGGTCCTGGGTTCAGATCTGGCCTCAGACACTTTCTAGCTGTATGACCCTGAGCAAGTCACTTAACTTCCATTGCCTAGCCCTTACCATTCTTCTGCCTTGGAGCCAATACATAGTATTGATTCTAAGACAGAAGGTAAGGGTTTTTTTTAAGTTATTAAAGAGATCCCAGATAGGAAGAATGCACTATTTTCCAAAGCAACCAATTATACTTTGGATCAGTTCCAATAGTTAAGTTTTCCTCTATATTAAGCCAAAATCCAAGACCCAAAGAACATTTAGTGAGGGGAAGCCTAATACTTCCTAAATAAATCTACTGTAATTTTGGTTAGCTTTACTAGGTAAGAAGTTTTTCCTTACCTCCAGGCTAAATTACCTCCTTGCAACTTCTACCTATTGCTTCCATTTCTGTCCTCTGAGGCCAAACAGTAATTCTAATCTATCTTTCATATTACTGGCCTTCAAATATATGATGATAACTATCTCTTTGTTAAGCTAAATGTCCCCTCTTCTTTCAGGCAATCTTCGCATGGTGCTAGGGGAGGGCCTGACTTATGATGGCAACCTATTCGTTAGAATGAAATAAGACACTTGAAGTTCATTCTACAGTTACTAAAAAGGGTTTTACTTGACCATAGCATAGAAAATACATTCAACAATGATACTTCAGCACTTAACTTTAGCAGATTCAGCCTCCTTCCTCTCCACATAGAAACCATCTAGTTAGTAAGGCAGAATATAGTGATTTGAAGGGTCTTGGAATTTCAACCAAGTCTAAAGGGCCCCAAATCCATTTGAATGTTTTTAAGTGACCAGGAAACCGTGTCAATACAGTCAAAACTAGCAAAAGATGCATCAAAAGAGACACAGTTTAAATCTGAGTACTGAAAAAATCCAGTGAAAGTAATTTTAATTTCAGAGAAACCTGACAATCATATTATTTGGAAAAAGTCTTTCACCATACAATTACCCTCAGCTAAATATGGTGCCACTTGAAATTTAGTTTCAAACTGAAATTACTCTCTTCAAAGTTATTAATGATTCTCTAGTTAGCAATCCAATGGCTTTTCTCAATATTCATTCTCCTTGATACTTAGTGTCTCTCTCTCTCTCTCTCTCTCTCTCTCTATCTCTCTCTCTCTCTCTCTCTCTCTCTCTCTCTCTCTCTCTCTCTCTCTCTCTCTCTCTCTCTCTCTCTCCCACACATGCACACACCTTATCTAGATTTCCAGGACACTGATTTTTTTCTTATTGTCCTCCTATCTAACTACTCCCTCTCTTGTCTCCTTTGATCCTCTTCCAGATCACAGCCTCTAACCATAAGTATCTCCCAGAGTTCTGTCCTGGGTCTTCTTCTCTACTGCCCTTGGTGATCTATCTCATCAGCACCAGTGAATTTAGTTAACATCTTTATCTTGATGAGTTTAAGTTCTACCTATCCTACTTCAAACTTTCTCCTGACCTCCTATCTCACATCTCCAACTGCCTTTTGGATACCTAGAATTACATATCCCATAGAGCTAAAGATTTTATAAAATATTTTTACTAAAATTTAGATAAAAATCATGGTCCTGCCAAACACTATGAAATAGCTTTCCTTTCTATTAATAGATGGGTAAAGAAATGAATGGCATGGAGAAGATGGTGAAGAAACCATGAGTGGCAAAGTCATTAGTGTCTGCCTTAGACTCAGAATGCTATGGAGTCTACCTTCCCAGGATTGTTGGGAAGATCAAATGAGCTAGTATCTATAGAGTACTTGTGTTTGTCATAGTGCTTAGTACATAGTAATCATTAAATGAATGTTTGTTTCCTTGCTTACAAAGGATGAGCCAAAATCCTAAAGAAATACTTTTAGAAGGACAGACTCTGGTACCCAAGCAAATACAGATGGAAGACAGACATCTGGACCACCAGCCAAGTGGGTAGGAAAGAGGGAGGAAGTCTTCTAGAGGATCATTTCTTCTGATATCATTTGTAGGGTTCTTTTTTTAGGGTCTTTTTCTTGTGGGGCAGTGAGAGACCGCAAAGCATTGAGCCCAGAAACAGGCAGGAACAGGGATGGAAAACACAGTACTACATATAGCATAGTATATTAACATAGGAGTTAAAAGTTGAACTTAACATGTAAAATAACATGGCATAATTATTATAACATAATAAATATGATATATGTAATATAATGTGACATAATGTCATATTATGTAATATACAATTATTATATAATAGCAAAATAAACATAACCATGTATACTAATGTAGGTTTAAAAATTAAAAAGAGAATCATCTGTATAGCATTCAGGACTATCCAGGGTTTCAATCATCCATGGTAGGTCCTGGAAGTATCATCCATAGACATAGGCCTCTACTGTATTTACTATCAATAGGTAAACACCATTGTATGAATTCAACCCACAAAATGTTGACAAAATCAAATGGCGACATCATGTGAATTTGCTTTTGGAAACTAAAGAAAGGTTATCTTTAAATATCCTGGACTTAGTGATCAATGTAGATGATGCAAGGAAATAATATCAACTATGCAATACATCACAGCAACTTGGAAAAATTAAATACCTAGTAGTACTCAAATCATGGTGGGGGGCTAGAATTACCATTAGAAGCTTCTTATCTTTCTCATTTGGTCCTTACAACAACCCTGGAAGGGAGGTGCTATTATCCCCATTTTACTGGCAGACAGAGATTAAGCAATTTGTCCTGGATTACAGAGCTAGTGAGAATCTGAGGTTGGATTTGAACTCTGATCTTCTCGATTCCAGAGCTAGTGCTCTATCCACAGTACCATCTAGCTGCTTCAAGACATACTCTAAGAATATCTGGTAATCTTCTTCCTCCTTTTTGGAGTGGAAGTATTCATCTTAATTTCCTCATCTCTGAAAAGGGGAAAATAACAATTCAACAGATATTGTTAATCCATGTATAGTCATTGTGAGTCTCAAAAGGAATAATATGTAAAATGCTTGTAATAATAAACTAACATGTAAATATGAGTTATCATCATTTTAAAAATCCTTATTGATTTTTTCAATCACTTTCATTTACCAAAATAGTCTTCTCCCTTTCCCCAATCAGAGAGTCATCTCTTATCACAAAGAATAAAAAAAAGTAGAGCAACATGACAAACCAAACCATAAACCTTATCTGACATGATATGTAATGTTGTACTCCCATAATCGACCACTCCTGAAAATAAGGAAGAGAGATGGGTTTTTGTACCTCTTCTTCAAGGCCACATTCAATCAACATAATTGCGGAATTGCATTTTTTCCATTTTGAAAAATTATTATATTATTATCATTATTACAACATTTCTAGAAATTTTAAATTTGGCCTGTATGAGATTAAAATGTAATTGAGAAAGATGTAAGAAAATAAATAAAAATTTAATACAACATAAAAAAAGATGATCTGACATTCCCACCTCTTGGAGGACTTTTCAAAGGCTTTAGTATAGTCAAGAAACTGAAGTTTTTCTGGAACTCTCTTTCTCTGGATTTCAATTTGAATTTAGTTTTTTGTTCTTCTGCCTCTTTGAAAACCAGCCTTTACTTCTGGTAATGCTTGGTTTACATGTTGCTGAAACCTAGATGGAAGACTCTTAAGCCTAACCTTGAGTGCAATTGTTTGGTAATTTGAACATTCTTTGGCATCACTCTTCTTTGGTAGTAAGACATAAAAATGATCTTTTCCAATTCAGTGACCACTGTTGAGTTTTCCAAATTTTCTGGCATATTGTATACAACATTTTAGCAGCAGCATCTTTTAGTGTGTTTTTTTTTTACAGCTCAACTGGGATTGTCACCCCCAGTAATGTCTTGCTCTAGATCAGTATACCATCATGATTATGAATGATGTTAAGATCTTTCTTGCACAGTTTTTTCTACATATTCTTGCCACCTCTTCTTAATCTCTTTTTACTTCAATTAAGTCCCTGCCATGTTTGGCTTTTATTTTAGCCATTTTTCTCTGAAACATTCCACTGATATCTCTAATTTTCTTGAAGAGATCATTTGTCTTTCTCATTCTATAATTTTCTTCTATTTCTTTGCATTGCTCATTTAAGAAAACCCCTGCTGTTCTCTGGAATTCTGCATTCAGTTGTATATAGCTTTCCCCTTCTCCTTTACCTTCTGCTTTTTTTTTCTCAGCTATTTGTAAAACCTCATCAAACATTCATTTTTTTGCTGTTGCTCTTCTTTTTCTTTGGAATATTTTTTGTTGTATCCTTCTATACCATACTGCAAACTTCTGTCCATAAATTTTTAGGCACTTTACCAGGTCTAATCCCTTGAATCTATTCATCAATTCCACTTCATATTGCATATGTATTCATAAAATATAGGTATGACCTAAATAACATCCCTTATATTCATACCTCTATGGTCTGATGGTTTACCCTACTTTCTTCAATATAAGTCTGAATTCTGCAAAAGAAAGCTCATGATCTGAGCCACAATCAGTTCTGGGTTTTGTTTTAACTGGCTATATAGAGCTTTTCCACCTTTGACTACAAATTATATAAGCAATCTGATTTCACTATTGACCATCTGGAGATGTTATCTTGACAAAACTCTATGAGTCTCTGCCCTGCTTCATTTTATACCCTAAAGCCAAACTTGCTTGTTATTCCAATTATCTTTTGATTTCCTATTTTAGTATTCTAATCCCCTATGATGAATGTGATGTCTTTTTTTTGAGTTATTTATAGAAAATGTTGTTGGTGTCCATACTTTGGCCTCTTTGGCATCAGGGAGTGGAGCATAGATAGACTTGTATTACTGTGGCATTGAACAGTTTGCCTAGGATTCAAGCAGTTATCATTCTGTCATTTTCAAGATTATACCCCAATAAAACTTTTCCCATCCTTTTATTGACTATGAGAGCTATTTTATGTCTTCTAAGGGGTTCTTGTCCATGATAGAATATGTATTGATCACCTTGCACTCCTCAACTGAACTTGATAATTTAACCACATTGTTAAAAATACTGTGCTAAGTACTAGGGTCGGAGAAAAAAATAAAGCTATCCCTTGTAAGCTGTGTGAGACCAGGACGGTGTTTTGTCTTTTTTGTATTTCCAGAGCTTAGCACAGTGTTTGGCACATATAATAAATAGGTATTGTCTAAACTAATTGACAGTCTAATGGGCGCAGTGATGCAACATATATAAATTAATTACAAGAAAAAATTGAAAGTACTGACAATGTGGAGCATTCAATTATCTACCTGAGCTATCTTGTCATCTGTTTTATAGCTGTCACTCTTCCTCTTCTCCCAAACTGGAGAAGCACCCACACTGGTGGACCTCCATAAATCATGATTCCACTCTGTGGGAGGATTAGTCTGCTCATATTTGGAACTTCTATCCTGTCTGGTTGGTGAATGAGTGAGTACATACCCACCAGATCTCTGGCTATCTCCATCCAGTCTTCGATCAGAATAGGCTTCACCATCTATTCAGTAGCTGAACCCTGTCTTCTTGTCATTTTCCCTGCCCCTATGCCTATTTCTTCTTTCCCTCTTGCCTCTAGACCCCTTAACAGAATCAATTATGCCCTTAATTCTGGAAAGGATATGACAATGGCTCAAATCCTCATCCATGATTCCCCAGGTCAAAACTCTTCTCCTGAGCCATTCCTCCCTTATATATGTTAGAATGCAAATTCCTTGAGGTCAAGAATGCTCTGTAGTGCATATAGTAATGCCTTACATACAATATGTGTGCAATTTTTTCCATTTGTTTAGATAAGGCTTCAGATTGGAGATGGCACCTGAGCTGAGCCTTGAAGGAAAACAAAGGTTTTGAGAGATGAGATTTTAAGATATGAGAAGGGAATGCATTATGGGCTTTTACAAATCAACAGAGGTAGGATATGAAGCATTGAGTTCAGAGAACTGCATATTATTCATTGTTGGAACAGAGTTTATAAAGGACCTCAGCACCAGATTATTAGAGGATCTTAAATGCCAGGCTACACCAGTTCTGATTTTATCTCCTAGACAATGGGAAACCAATGGGGAAGGAAAACAGGAGAAGAACAAGTTGTTTTAATTATTATACACCATTTATACACCATTATACACCATCACTAAGTGCTAGGCATTATGCAGAGTGCTTTATAATATCTCATTTGATCCTCACAAGAACCCTTCAAGGTGTCGTTCTTATTCCCATTTTATAATTAAGAAGACTGAGGCAAACAAAGGCTAAATGACTTGCATAACACAGCTAGTATCTGAGGCTGGATTTGAACTCCCATCTTCCTGAATCTAAACCCGGAGCTTTATCCACTGTGCCACCTTGCACTAAATGTTTTTGATCAGGGAAGTGACATCAGAATAGCTGGCATTTATGTGATGTTTAAAAAGTTTTTAAAGACCTTCTCCATCTGTTGTGTCATTGAATCTCACAGCAACTCAGTGAGTTGTTTCACGCCCCTAAGTTTCCAGCTTTTCAGGAAATGGAAGTGCATTTTCTCATCTCTTTTTCAAGGACAAGTTTGGTCATCATGACACACACCATCCAAGTGAGTTTTGTTGTTCTTTCCATTTACATATTGGTATTCATTGTGCATAATGTTTTCATACTTCTGCTTATTTCATTTATCATAAGTTCATATAAGTATTCCCATTGTACAATGCCCTGCTAAAAAGAAAGTAGGGGAGCAATGTGAGTTGGCATGGGGGTTCATCAAAAAGGCTTCGTACCAGACTGACTTCATTTCCTGTCTGCTAGAAGTTACTGTACCATTGTTTTCCTTGCTTTTTAAATGGGAAGGACATAATGAATCATTATCACAAAAAGATAAAATTTAATTCTAATTTAGTAACATCTGTAGTAATAAATACCATAGATAGACCAAAATACTTTTATTTCAGGAAAGCATTTGGCAAAGTTTCTTCCCATTTTCTAGTGGACAAAATGGATAGAAATAAGCAAGCTATGTTAGAGTAATTATGAGATAGATTCAGAATGAGGAGGATTAAAAATTTAATTAATTATTCATATCAAACCAGAGTTTCGGGAAACTAGTGAAGTGCCATTGGACTTGGCTCTTGATGCTGTACTGTTTAATGTTTTTATCAATAGCTTGAATGAAAACAGCTGTCACACATCAGATTTATGGATGATAGAAGCTAGGAAAGATAGCTAACATATTCAGTGGATGATAGAATCAGGATCCAAAAAGAGTTCAACAGACAAGAATGCTTATCTCAAACCCAATTAGAAGTCCTACATTGAATTTAAAAGATGATTGGAAGAGGGAACGAAGACTAAGGCTTTTAGTGAATTGTAGGCTTGAGAGGAGTCAATAATGTGGCCTGGCAGCCAATAAAAAAGGTAGTGTAATCTTGATACTTACTTTATTTTAGAAGCAGAGTATACTGAATAAGGAATGTAATAGTACTACTATACTCCACCTACCTGCCTGGATCAAATTAAAACAACCATGCTCAGTTATGGGCACTAAACTTTAGGAAGGACATTGACAAGCTATACATACAACAAGGATAACCAAGATGCTGAAGAAACTCAAAAATTATGCCACTAAAAGATTGCTCTCTCTGCCTCTCCATCTGTCTCTTTCCATTTCTCTCCGTCTTATTCTGTCTCTCTCTCTCTATCTCTTTCATTCTCTCTCTCTACCTTTTTCATTTTGTTTCTGTCTCTCTCCATCTGTCTCTATCTCTGTTTCTGCCATTCTCTGTCTGTCTCTCCATCTGACTCTCACTCTGACTCTCTTTCCATGTATCTCTCTATTTCTCTTAATCTTGTCTCTTTCAGCCTCTCACTCCATCTGTCTCATTCTCACTTTTTGTCTCTCTCCATCTATTTCTCTCACTCTGTCTCTATCTCTCACTCTGAATCTATCTCTTTCTCACTCTGTCTCTGCTTCTGTCTCTTTCTGTGTATGTCTCTCTTATTCTGTCTCTGTCTCTCTTGTCTCTGTATTTCCATGTCTCAGACTGTCTTTGTCCTCTCTTTCCATCTGTTTCTATTTCTACATACCTTTTTCTATTTCTTACACTGTTTTGCTCTCTCTCTCTGTCTCTCTCTGTGTCTCTCTCTGTGTCTCTCTCTCTCTCTCTCTCTCTCTCTCTCTCTCTCTCTCTTCTCTCTCTCTCTCTCTCTCTCTCTCTCTCCTCCCCCACCTCTATCCCTTCATTTCTTTTTTTATATCCTTTCTGCATCCCTCACTCTATATATTTTATCTTAACTTGCTATTCTACATTTGAAATATATTTTTAATGATGTTTTTATTTGTTGAATTGCTTGTGTTCCTATGCCTAATTTAAAACTAGATGAGTGGAGTATATCATATTTTTCTCTAAAGAAAACTAATCAAGTTGCTTTTTACTTATGTGTACCCTGAAGGAAGTTTTGTTCTGTGGATCAGTAGTTACAGCAAAAAGTTCCCCACCTCTAAGCTATAAGTTCTAAGTTATCAACAGAGGCTTCTCTTGTTACCAAATTATATTCCCTCTTCAGGAAAAAAAATACTAAGACATACAAAATGGAGAAATTAATAATGTTCGTGGTTGGGTTGTTTATCTACTTCTTTTAGAAAGGGTGCTTAGGGAAGGCTTGTGGGTTTGCCCAGCTGACACCAGACATTTGTGTACTGGAGGCAAGGTTTAAAAAATGTGGCCCTGTTGTGCATTTTCTAAAGGCAATGATAAAGAGTCCTTTGTTATACATTTCTATGCCTTGTGCCCTAGGCAACTGCCTGCATTGCCCACCCTTAGTCCCACTTATGCCTGTTTGTTTCTCTTTTGCCACTAAAAATAAATTGTATAAATAACAGCTATATACCATGTTGCTAGGCAAGCCCCCAGTGCTGCCACATGCTTAAAAATATACTCAACACTGAGCATTTTACCTAAGCCCTTTGATTCTAGAAGCTCCATTTAAATCATTTTAATGGGAAAACAGAAAACTGTTGATTTGTGCCAGTTTATTAATAAGGGGTAGCCCAACTCTTATTCTTCCATTTGTAACACTCCATGTGCTGGGACTTTGGGTCTGATGGGAGCATGCCTGAACAAAATCCAAATGACTCACAATGTCAGTATTATATATTCACTTTATTCCAAAGTACACTTGGATAACATAGCTGTGACTTCACACAGAAAAGAGGAAAAGTCTTTTGATATACAGAAAGGAATGGACAAAGAAGAATTAATCATTTTTTAAAATTCCAAGCACAGTAAGCAAATATGTCCCTACATGCTGCCATATTACATATGCAATTGATTATGAGCAAGAAACTGAAAGTATCTTCTATACATTCTCATGGGAAATACAGAGAAGCACATGATGCAAGCTAAGTTGACTGAATATATTCCCAGTTATCTGATAATTCAACTCTCTAAATATCTGCAGACAGTAATAGATGGTTTCCCAGGACATTCCCAGCATTATGAAGACATCAAAATGCTCAAAGAAGATTTTAATAAATCACAGATATAAGTCTTTTGTTGTGTCCTGGGCAATTGGGGTCAAGACACATTCAGGTTTATTTCCTTAGCTTCTTTATTCATTCATCCATTCACCTTAAAACATCTGTTCTAAATTGTATGAGAACTAATACACATATTACAAGTTGACACCAGTATTTTAATAACAAAGTTTCAACAGAGAGAAGTTAGTTAATATACAGAGCATGTAATATTTTTACAATTAAAAATAGAAATTACACACCAAGAAATTATTTCAGGTCTCCATGATCTAGAATTTTTACCAAACACCTCCCTTGATGCTGCATCTTAGGGTGAATGGCAGGGACCACAGGTTCTCAGAGGCCCTAGCTGGTCCTATCACATGGCAAAGGCTCCTGGTAGAAACCCTGTGATAAGTCCATTATCCGAGGATCAGTCTATCTAAGCTCATCATGGAAGGGTTTGCCAGCAAGTGATCAATTTCTTGAGTTACAACAACTCACAAAGAAGAATTATCTAAATCAGTAGTAGGAGTACTCACATTGATAAAATTATAAAATTTCTAAATACCAGAGTAGACAAGAGAATAGAAGCTACCAGACATTTCTAACTACTGAAGTTGCAATAAGAAGGTGCAAAGTATCTGGGTAGCAAATATTTTAATTTGTTCTCCTTGCTATTTCTCTTGCAACCACCAGCACTATGATGATCCCCACCAGGGATTCATGTGGACATCACCTACTTTCCATCTGTTAGGTTTTATGGATATAGCAAAAATGCCTTCTAGATGTAATATCCATCACCCACAACTTCCCATCTATTTAGGTGCTGCCTACAACTATTAGACATAACACAACATGGATGCTATTATCAACCCAGGAGTCAGTGGAAACCCAACATTTATTTCTGCATGCACATGACAACTACTAAAAAATCTATCAGAGATACTATTCACTTTCTCACAGAGCATCAACTTTTAAATTTATTCTAGATTACTCAATATATAAAATCATAGACTCAGGGTTGGAAGAGATCTTCAGAGACCATCTAGTCTAACCTCCCAACACATACTCTTCTTTTTATAGATGAGAAAACAGAGACCTAGGAATATTAAGTAATTGTCCCAAGTTTCTACAGTTAATTTGTGTCAGAGAAAGGATTTGAACCCAGGTCTTCTGATTCCAAAGCCAGTTCTCTTTGCCTCAAAAAAGCTGAATGTGAAATTAAGAAAACAATTAGTAAGTTCCAAGTGTGATATTGAATCCAACAATCAAACCCAATCAAACAATTATTTGTATCAACCTGTTGGACTTATAACCAGGATAGTTTATTGCCCCCAGAAGAACTTATGGTCTACTAACCTTTTATAAGAAATGTTCATTTCAACAACAGAAACAAAGAACTAAGCATATACAGTTATCCCGTCTACATCATGACTTTCCCCAATGTGATTTCACTGTATTGTGGATCAGTATAAGAAATTAAATGGAAATTTGGGGGGAGTTTTGTGGAACCTGTAGACAACATGTAAAGGCCATCAGATGGCACAGGAAAAGTTTAGAAACTCAGAAATTCATATTAATTGGAAATTTACATTAAGATTCTATAAACACCTATAAAAGAAAAAGAAAAAATCAGACTTCTTCTCTGGTATGAATAGAAAGCCAAAAAAAATTTTATGTGGATTTTCAGATCATGGGCAGTGAAACAAAACCCTTTGATGTGGAGGAGATAACTTTACATTTTAAAAAAAGCATAAAAAATTACCCCTTCTAATCGAGCTCATGTTCTTTTAAGAAGTATGGAGTCTAAATATAGATTTGTTTCATCTAATAATAGTCTATGTTTATAAATCACTTTGCATTTTTTTCTTCATTTTGACCCTTACAACATCCCCATGAGGAAGCTTGGGAAAGCATTAAGATTCACATTTGACAAATGAGGAAAAGGAGTATTATAAATGTTAAGTAATTTGCCCAGGGTCACAGAATTAGTCAGTGGTGATTAAGCCTCAAATCTTGGAATTCTGGATTCCATTATTCCATGCTTTCTCCAGTAAAATGGCCATGACCCCCACTTCCCCAACAAAGGAGTGGTCACATAAAAACCTGTGGATAGGAAGGGAATTCATTTCTTCAGAACTGAGTCAAATATTCAGACTATTGCTCTGGCATTATTCCCTGTTGAAGGGACTTGGTTCACTTTTTGCCTGGGGGAAAATCATATTCTCTCTCTCTCTCTCTCTCTCTCTCTCTCTCTCTCTCTCTCTCTCTCTCTCTCTCTCTCTCTCTGTCTCTCTCTCTCTCTCTCTCCCTCTCTTCCTTTCTCCCCTTCTCTCTTTCCCTCCCTCCTTCTCCCTTTCCCTCTCCCATTCCCTAGATGGCCAGCAAAAAGAATGAGGATAATTGGAAAAAAGAAGGTAATTCTCCCCAGGGATATAAAGTAAAAAGTTTTCCCTTAATAACAGTGCCTCTCTCAGTTGATATTAAGCATTTTCAATACATTCTGTATCTTGATGTATATCATTGTTTTCATGTTGTCTCTCCAATTAGACTGTGAGTTCCTTGAAAGCAGGGCCTGATTTTTTTTTACCTTTCCTTGTGACCCCAACACTTAGTACAGTGCCTGGCATACAGTAAATGCTTAATAAATGCTTGTTGACTTGACTTGAGACCCTCCAGTCATTACCCCATAGAATATAAAATATGTATGGCAGGAATATGTTACTGAATAAGTGTTCAGTATGGCACCATGCTTCTAAAATATCTGCCTGTGCCACCGAGGTCTGACTAAGAATGGATTCCATAAGAAAAAAGCTTTATTTTCTTAATGGCTCAGAAAGTATTACATTCAATATCATATTTAAGTTATTTATTGAAAAACTGGAGGTTCATTTGATTCAGGTTTGGAGCTTGAAAGAATCATGGAAAACAGCTAGTCCAACTCTATTTTTTGATAGAGAAGGAAAACGAGAAGAAGGGAAATAACTTGGCTAAGGTCTCTAAGATACTAAGTAAACGTTGCCTTTTTAAAACGATTTATAAGATCTCCAACATCTGTTCCATAGATGTAAAACAGTCATTGGCTCCATCTAACAACAAATTACTTTCTCTGTGACTTAGAGTCAAGAATAAAGGGAATGGGGATGATGAGTTCTTTATAGTTTGGGATTATATTCCATGCACTAGGGTACCTTCTTAGCCAGGAAACTTTCTCATCTTTATTTCACTTGAAATTCTTTCTACACCAGCCTATGACCCTGTTTAATGGTATCCTAGATCTGGAGCCACTTGTTTTACAGATGAGGAGATTCAGGCCAAGAAAGGTTAATTGAGTGTTCTAATAAGGTCTTTGTTTGGATAAACATGTGGCTATAATACCACAGTCAAAGCAGGCTGTTCAAGTTGTCGTGGGTCAAAATGGCAGCCTATTCAACCTAAAGTATAGAAAGGTGTGACCTCTTTTATCAATACCAGAATAGTATCAGGAGCACTAGATTTAGAGTTAAAAGGCCTGGTTTTGAATCTTAATTCTTCTATTTGCCATCTAAGTGACTCTTTCCCCCACCATCTCCTACACCCTCTAACTAAATCACTTTACCTGTCAGCCTTAAAATACTCACCTAGGAAATAATGATTTGAGCTAAATTAATGGTAAGGCCTCTTATATTTTAAAATCCATAGTTCTATATCTTGAGACTCTTTGGAAAGTATCAAAGTCTGCCTTTGGGAAGTCATTCATAGCTTAAAGTACATTTTCCTTGATAGTCCCTTTGTCAGTCCCAATAACAATTCCAAAACTAATCTGATGAGTTCTTTTTCTTTGGTTATAAATAGAATTTTCCTTGTGTTTGTTTGGGTGCTTTGTATGTGTGTGTGTGTTTTGCTTTTTTTTTACAACTTTAGGAAAAAAATCCCTTCATTGATGCTAATTGGCATCTCTTCTGAACCATAAAATCCTAGACAGTTGCTCAGGGCACTAAGAAGTTAAAAGATTTGCTCATGTTCACACATCTATTAATCAAAAACAAGAGTTAAACCAAAGTCTTCCTGACAAGGGCAGCCCTCTATGCACTACACTATTTGTTGACAGTCCTTTCAGTCATGTCTGAGCCTTCTTAAGCACTTGTACTCATGTATTAGTTATAGTGTATTATAGCCCTTTCAGTTCCTGTGAAGAGTTTTCTGAGAAATATATCATTTTCTTGTTGTTTAATGGTTTCAGTCATGTCTGACTCTTTGTGACCCCATTTGGAGTTTTCTCATCAAAGATACTGAAGTAGTTTTCCATTTCCTTCTTCACCTCATTTTACAAATGAAGAAACTGAGGCAAACAGGGTTAAGTGACTTGACAGAGTTGCCCAGCTAGTAAGTGTCTAAGGTCAGATTTGAACTCAGGGAGAGGAGGTCCAGCACTCTATCCACTGCACCACCTATACTCTACTGTCCCTCTGACAAGAAAATTAGCAAATAAACTAAGTGAGTAAACAGAATAGTGAAAACAACACTAAGGTGAGAATCAAGAGTGCTGTATTTTATATCCTTTATAGTATATATATAGTATCTTACAGTTATAATGTTCTCTTCCATATAACTTCACCAAAAGGTGCAGCAGTTGCCCAAAAGGGTAGTCATAGACTATTCCAGAACCACCAACTTATACTAACATTGTGTATTGTGCCTTCTAATATATCTTTGGATTACCTGTAACTACAATAATAGGATATTTTCCCTATCTATCACTTCCTTTTCCTTCTTAGGCTTTCAAATTGTAGGATTTTTTTCTTATTTTTAGAGATTACTATCCCTAAAAAGAATCATCATTTACTGGGAGAGTTGGTCATCTTCTCTTGTAGATGATAAACTAACAAATTTCTATGAGGATAAATGAAACTGGGCAATATACATTGCAGGGAAGAAAGGAGGGAAGGGGAAGAGGAAAAAATAAAAAATAAAGTAAGGAAGGATGGAAGAAAGAAAGAAAGAAAGAAAGAAAGACAGAAAGAAAGAAAGAAAGAAAGAAAGAAAGAAAGAAAGAAAGAAAGAAAGAAAGAAAGAAAGAAAGAAAGAAAGAAAGAAAGAAAGAAAGAAAGAAAGAGAGAGAGAAGAGAGAAAGAGAGAAAGAGAGAGAGAGAGAGAGAGAGAGAGAGAGAGAGAGAGAGAGAGAGAAAGAGAGAGGGAGGGAGGGAGGGAGGGAAGAGAGGGAGGGAGGGAGGGAGGGAGGAAGGAAGGGAGGAAGGAAGGAAGGAAGGAAGGAAGGAAGGAAGGAAGGAAGGAAGGAAGGAAGGAAGGAAGGAAGGAAGGAAGGAAGGGAACGAGGGAAGGAAAGAAGGAAGGAGGGAAGGAGAGAAAGAGAGAGAGAAAGATTAAGAACTTATTGATATTTTCCAAATCAAGGTCATATGAATTTTGAAATGGCAACTTCTTTGAGAAGATAGTCACAGGGGAAGTGGTGAAAACTATATTGGAAAAAAAGTTCAAGTTCAGTATATTATCTCTGTTCTGATTTGTTCATGATTTCTCCTTTTATGTCTAGGTCATATATCCACCTTGATCTTACCTTAGTAAAAGGTGTAAGATTAAGAATTGATCAATACAAGCAAGACATTTTTATATGTACATCTATCTTTTTGACAGATCTTGCCTTCTCTAGTGTGGGGAGATGAGGGAGGGACATGCCTAGAACTTTCATATAACAAATTAATTAACTAATTAATTTAAAAGGTAAGGTAATGTGAAAGGATAAAAACAGATCAATTGCACAGAATCAAAATGTCATGAATCTTTAGAGTTCTAAAGGACTTCAGTGGAAATATACTTATTTATTTAAACCTATACTTTAAAAAAAAAGACTCCTTTTTACAAGATACCTGAGAAGAGATCATCCAACATGTGATCAAAGACATCTAATCATAGATAGCCTGTTCTATTTTTGGAGAGGGGTAATTATTGGGAATTGTTTTTATCCTTTCTTTAAACCAAAAGTTGTCTCTGTAACACCCCCACATCATTCCTATTCTTTAACTATGGGATCAAATAGAACAAGTCAAATTCCTTTTCTATATGACAACCCTTTGAAAACTGAAAGATACCTATTATGTCCAGAGGCAGCAAGATAGCACAATGGATAGCATGCTAGGTTTGGAATGAAGAAGGCATGCCTTCAAATCTGACCTCAGACACTTCCTAGCTATATGACTAGTCAAATTGCTCAGCCTCTGTCTTAGTTTTTTCATCTGAAAAATGGGGATAATAATAACACCTACCTCTCAGGATTTCTGTATCAAGTGAGCTAATGCTTGTAAAGTGTTCTACAGAATTTAAAATTATATATATATATATATATGTAGAAATATATATATATAAGGTTACCTATTATTATTGGGCCCCTTGGGTCCCTCAGTCTTCTTGTCTCCAGATTAAATATTTAGATTAAATATTAAATATTCTTCAACTAGTCTTGCATGGCATTAACATAAAGTCTTCCACCACCCAAGATACCTTCCTCTGAACACCATGAATATTTTCTTGGGAAATGAATCAGAATGAACAAATGTCAAACAACATAGTAAAAAAAAAAAGTTGAAATTGGCATTACCTAAAGGGACTATAGATAAAGCAATCATTTGATCAAGTTGTCTATGCACAGTATGATACAGAGAAAGAGAATTCTAATTTTTGGAGTTGGAAAAGCTGGGACCAAGTCCTATCTGTCACAGAATACCTATCCCCCAATCAGATTGTACTGGAGAACTTGAGTCAGACTTTCAGTGATCCCAAACTACTTTCTGCAGCAAACATTCATCTCTTTGAAAGGAGTATTCTCCCATGAATGTAGTGCAGCTATAGATCATTGAGTACAATGATCTTAGAAAAACTAAACTTACAAACAATCCAAAGGATAACAGAAAAATGTCCAATGGGAAATAAGTTGGTAACTGCATGGCACCAATGGCAACTTACATATAATAAATAGTACAGAAGATATTGTCAAGGAAGAATGTGACAAGAAAGGGAGATGGATAAGTCATGTGATAAAAATAACAGATAATGTTTAAGCCAAGTGTTATATGGCACCCTTGAGTTATTGAAAAATAAAAATGCCTTGAAGAGACTGAGTAAATTTTCTTTTGAAGATTTACAGGAAAACAGAGATAAGAAGCATAGCTAATAAGAAATTTGGGAATGGGAGGTGATGGGTTTAAATCTGACTTCAGATGTTTCCTAGCTGCATGCCCCTGGGCAAATCACTTAACCTCAATTTCCTAGTCCTTACCACTCTTCTCCCTTGGAACCAATTCACAGTATTGATTCAAAGACAGAAGATAAGGTTTTTTTTTTAAATTATGGAGTGGAAATTTGCCTAGGTTAATGGAAAGTGTCCACTAAAATTAAAGTGGGGGCCTTTGCGTGTATTGGTATAAAGTATATAACTCTCCTGGTTGAAACCTTTGTTGCTGAGGCAATTTTAATCTCTGACAGTCTTTTTGCACATTGCTTTTCCTCACTCACTGATAGGCTTTGCATCATTTATCATGTCTTTAATCTCCCTTTCCCTCACCAATACTGTTTTCTTTACACCAGTGACCCCAGTTCAGTACAATTCAACCCAATTCAACAAACCTTTATGAAGCACCTACCATGTGCTTGACATTATACAAACACTTTCTACATCACAGAAATAGATACAATATCTATTGGAAGAGCCCAGAATCCAAACAGAAGACACATGCACAATATCCTCTCTCGTTCCCCTCTGTTGTTAGTTTGCTGTGCATCTATGGACAGCTCTCCAAACTGTGTCTCCAGCAGTGAAATATAGATACAGTATCTCATTACCACAAGAGTTATTAGAAACTGAGTTGATCTGAAGTTTTAAGTAAAACAGAGTTCCTTAGGAACCTAGAAGGGATGTTAGTGTCATTTGGTTTTTGCTGCTGCCACTGTTGTTGTCTTTTAATGGCTAATCAGAGCCTAAGGAAACCAAAACATAATAAGCAATTACACCTTTGGACACCTCAACTGCAGCAGTACATGCTATTTATCCCTCGGAAGATGAAATCACCCACTTAGGTGGCAGTGCTGAAAATTATTTGATTCTCTTGTCTTAGCATCACTGCGCTCTGATATTTAGCTGATATTTAGTGTGCAACCCACCATTTCCCCTTTGGTTTTTCCTCAGGCTCATTGCTCTTTGAATGGCTCTCCCTCTACTCATCTGTGCATTGTTTATTTCTCTTCCCTAGACAAGCTGTTGGCTTCTCTTCCACAGAGCAGAGCCATATATCCTTGGACCTCATTGACCAATCAAATTTTTCCCAGTTTATACAAGCTGCATTTCTCCTCCAGGCCAATTACATTAAAAAAAAAAAAACATTCATTAAATACCTACTATTCATAATTCCTACTACTATTCATAGTTCCTAGGACTTCAAAATTTCAGACTAGAGCTTATCTCATAGAGCCTCCTCATTTTGCAAAGGAGAAAACATGACCTTTACAGAAAAGTAAAGTGATTTGCCCAATATATTTCAGAGAACAAGTAGCAGAATCAAGACTTGAACTCAGGACCCTGGACTCCAAGCCAGTATTCTTGCCCCTATCCCCTGAGTTATAATGACTTCTCCCACTTAAATGGAGCCTGGCCCCTGGATCATGTGGCTTGAATATGCTCTTTACTCTAATATAACAATGAGCAAAGTAAATAATAACCTCACAGCACCACACTCTTCATCTCCTAAATTCTACTCTTTGCTGTGGCATTTTCTTAATCAATTGCAATTTGTATTAACTCAGGCCCCTATTAGTTAGCCCAGACATCTACATGACTAAAACCTATTGAATTACTCCCTTATAATTACTGTAGGTGGAATAAGGCTATTAAATGTGTTTGCTTTGATCTGTTTTAATGAAGTGGCATTGTTTGTTATTAGAGGCCACTCATCCAAAAACTGTATTCACTTTACAATTGCTCTGGGGGTGCTAGCAAGCAACAAATAGTCAATGAAAGTGAGTCATATTTTAGTTGGCCTTACTAAAGCTTAAGCAACAGTAACATTTGAATTTTGGTTGTTAGACCTGCTTGTCATTCTCTATCCATGACATTCTACCTCTTTTTCCATGTTTGAACACAGATTACAAAAGCTTCTGAGAACCCCCAGCTTCAATCAGGGCTCGACTGATTGCTACCTCTAATCTCTCTAGTTATCAGGCCCTCCTTACTCATTGGCAGTCCTTTTTCAGTTGTGTCCAATTCTTTGTGATCCCATTTGATCACAGAAAGTGGAGCGGTTGCTAACTCCTTCTCCAACTCATTTTATAGATGAAGAAACTGAAGCAAACTGTAGTAAATGACTTGCTCAGGGTCACACAGCTAATAAGTGTCTAAGCCTAGATTTGAACTCAAGGATAATTCTATCCACCATGCCACCTAGATGCCCCTTCCTTACTCATAGTACTTTACATTTATTTCATACATTTAAAATTTTTATTTATCTGTACACAGTAGTTTCCCCACCTCAGTAGATTATAAACTCTGAAAATAGAGATCATTTTGCTTTTGTCTTCATATTCTCCATTGCCATGAGAGGCAATGTGATATATAGTAAGCACAAAGTTGACTTCAAAGGTAGGAAGACCTAGGTTTAAGTTTCATCTCTGGAATATTCTGGCTATATGACTCTGGACAAGTCTTCTGTCTTCTCAACAATCTAAGATATTCTCTAAGTTTATAAATTGCAGATAATATGCTGACCTTCATTGGCAGGATGTATCTTCCTCTTCCATGTATGCCTTATGTCAATAAAATCACAAATCTACAGGTATTTGTTGAATGAATCAATCATTGGGCAAAGCTGCTGCCTCTGTGAACTATTCAAGG
This sequence comes from Monodelphis domestica, assembly GCF_027887165.1. Lineage (NCBI taxonomy): Eukaryota > Metazoa > Chordata > Mammalia > Didelphimorphia > Didelphidae > Monodelphis > Monodelphis domestica. The sequence goes on along the minus strand of NC_077228.1, from coordinate 293,436,481 downwards.
TGGATGGAGGGCAGCAGATCCATGGAGACCAACTGGATTGCTGACCCTTTGTTCCTCCTTTGCTTTTACAAGGTTTTAGACAAGTACTGTATTTGTGGAACTGCCTACTCTGGATTTGCCTCTTTTTGTCTATATGTGAACAACCAAACTTGCCATAATTTTACAGGTTAAAGATTTCTTATTGCCTTCATCAAAGAAGTCTTTGAGCTATTTATTTATTTGTGTATAATCTTGAGGAAGTCTTTTCTTCTAAAAAGCTTTCTCTATGCCTATAAAATAAGGAGCCTGGCCTCAGGGAAGCTTACTTTCCCTCTCAAAACTAAATTTATGATTCTATACTCCTATGACAAGTTTCCTTAAAGCTACTGGATAATGCATGTGTATATTACTGAAACTTTCCATGATGGGTGTGAAAAGATCATCAATATGAGAAAGAAGAATAGACCAAACAGTTTTACACTCAGGCGAGTGTGTTACCTAGACTTGACTAATTTTCTGTGACTCAAATATGCCTTGAAGGTAAAGCATTGGGGCAAATCAAACAGAAAGGCAGTCATTAAAAATAGCTTTCATTGTCATGTGTAATCTGATTTCAAATTCAGCTAGACAAACAGCTGCTTCACATCTCCTCTTCCTCTCTCCAAGAAGCTGGGTTGGCCCCAGGATGACAAAAGAGAGGACAGAATTAGGTCCAAAGGACTGCAGATCTCAGGTAAAAAAGGAGGAGAATTGAGAGGAGAATGTTATTCCCTGGTCTGAAGAATCAAGAGGCTTAGTTCTATTTTTCTCTTGACTTCCTTTTCCTTCCTCTCTACAATATTCCCCAGACACATTTGAGAGTTCTCAAATGTCAGTCCCAGAAATGACTCAGCCACCTTATGGTCTTCTGTCTGAAGATAAATGTTATTAGGCTGCCCATTCCTAAGTTGTTGCCCCACAGGACCATCCAGCTTGGCACGCCCACATCAAAGAAGGTGCTGTGCTCTATGAGTAAAGCATAATTGCAGTAGCTCAAAAGAAATGTGAGATGTTCAAATTTAGAGGCATCTCCATTCCAAATGTCCATATGGTCTATTTGTACCCAGCCTGTGGTAGAGCCTTCCTAGCACAGATTGGTCTGATCAGTCACAGTGGGAACCTGTACACTGACCCCAACATCATGATGTCATTTTGGTTTCTTTGAGTACAAAGAACAACAACAAATGTTTATATTAACCTAGATTCACCAGGAGTCTATGGGAATCTCAGAAACCAAAGTATATTTGAGTGTAATACTGATATCAATTCCCCTAAACCTAAGACTAACCCTGGAACTATTAAGAGTTAACTCTGTAGTCACAAGGAAGCCAAATAATTTCTCTGGACCTCAGTTTCTCTGTCAAACAGGAACATGAATTTATAGGATTATTGTGAAATGCAAATGGGATCAGAGGAATTTAGAGCTAGATGGAATTTAGCTATCATGAAGCCCAACCTTCTCATAAATTAACAACTGAAAGTTATACAAGTCTTTAAAGTACATGAAAATATACCCTTACCAAATGTTGTGAAATGGGTAGTATGAGCACTATTATTCTACAGTTAAGGAAATAGAAGTGAAGTGGCTTGCCTGGGGTCACAACAGCTAACAAAGGCAAAACCAAGATCTTAATTCATCATTTCTGACTCTAAATTCAATACTCTTTCCAGGAAATCATGCTATGAATCCTGCCTCTGACACTATTTGTGAGACCTTGGGCAATTCATTCCATTTGGGGGAGTTTCAGGTCTTCATTTGTAAAATGAATAGATTAGACTAGATTGCAGTGAGGTTTCATTTAACTCAGTCTGTGATACTATTTCTTCTCTAGGTGACATATGAAAAATTTTTTAAAATACAAGCACTCACAAATATAGACTACTAAGTATTATTATGATACCTAGGTGTGTGTTTGTAAATATAAATATAAACATATTTATAGACAGAGTATATTGTACATATCTAAACTTTATACTTTTCTACATCTTGGATCTGTGCTTCCTTCCTACACTACGAGAAACCAGTAGTATGCCAGTAACTACCCAATGTCTGACTCATCAAAAATAGTTATGAATGGAAAAGTCCAGAACCATAAGCTCAAACTCTAAATCCAGTACTTTCTACTAGAATATATAACCCTGGGATAAAAACCCATAATAAAAAATCTACTGAGATTTATACATACTTATTTCAGTGCTAAAATGGATCCCTGATCCCTTTGATCTAGATGTTTCCTCCAATGGTAAATACCACTATCCATCCACTCATGTCTTTCAAACTGTATTTTATCCCTGTTATGCATAGACAAAATTAGATTCTGTTTATGGTATTAATCTGAAAATGAGGTTCTCAATATATCCAAAGAAACTAGGATATAGAATGTCAAGTATTTGTATAACTGAGAAAAGAGGGGGGTTAGTACATAATGTCTGGAGACAAACTAAAGAAACCTTATGAAACCTTTTCTCCCATTACACCTTTCCAATAAAACTAATAATGAGATAATATTTGATAGTTGAATTTTCAGCAACTTTCCTTTCCTTCCCCCTGCTTGCCCTGCTAATGAGCAGTGAAATGACTCAGAGATAGACAGAACCATAGAATCTTAAATCTAGGGCTAGAAGGACATCATCAGCCATTTAGTTCAACCACTCTATTTTACAGATGAGAAAATTGAGGTGAAAAACAGTTCACTGTCTTGTCCAAGGCTATCCAGGAAACATTAATTAATGCTTATTAATTAATGTGGGATTAATTAAGGATCCCTTGACAACAGAGAGGAAATTGAACCAAGCATTCAGTTGTCTTCATGTAACTATAGATGATTCTTAATAATTATGCCATGATACATATTTGAAGGATTGCCTCACATTTTTCTATTTTATTGTTACTGTATTGTGGGAGTTCCAAAGTTTCTAGATACCAGGGAATCCAGAGAAGCTAGAGGTTCTATTGGCCTATAACTCATTTCACATGTTCAAATGACCAATTCATTACATGAAAAGTATTGCCTCTTCTAATGACAAGGAAACCACCAGGCACCTATCACTTCGAGCTTTCTAGACCACTTCTCCCTAACTGTTATTTTGTTCTTCACTGCCATTATTTTAAACATATCTCATTATTTTTAATCATATCCAATTAAAGACACTTATATATTCATATCATGTATTTAATAGCTGAAACTCACTTTGGGGGCATTCATAAAATGCTGTTATCACTTATTTAACCTTTAGAAAGTTCGCAGATCTCTAACTTTGCCTGCCTCTAAGATTTGCGTTCATGCATTAGTCATTTCCCAACTGGGTCATTTTAACAGCCTCTTGGCAAGCCCATCTCATTCATCTATTATGTGTTTACAATCTATTCAAAATTTACAAGCTACTTGGGTTTTTTCCATCCTCCAAAGATCCTGTTTTACTTCTCTGTTCTGCCAGTCTCATTGACTTTACTATTTACCTGAGAATAACTTTTGGAACTTTCCTAAGGCTACTTCTCCTTTATTTCCCCTGCAGAGCAAAAGTAAGCATTGTTAGAAAATACAGGGGGCAGTGTGAGAGAATGGAAAGGCCACCTAGCCAAGCATTGTAGAATTCTTGGTTTTAGTCCCAATTTGGTCATTACCTAAGTCATTTCCATGTGTGGACCTTGACTCCTTCACCTATAAAACAAGAAAGTTAGATTTTATAATCTTAGAATCCTTCCTCTGCTAATGCCTCTATGTTGGAGGCAAAGAGAATCCTTGAGAATTCTTGTAAATCAATGATTCCAATTAATGAATACTTAATTCATGTTGCTCCAGTCAGTGTCCTGCTTAACCTCATAAAACCTCTAAGTGAATAAATTCTCTTGAGACTGAAGGCTTCAAAGAGTGGGAACAAAGAAACTTCAATTCCAATAATCAGGCAGTTTCTGCTGAGTTGAGATCAATGTGACTTATACTTAAGGAGAAATTTGAGTTTATATCACCATAAGGTGTAGTCTTCTGCCCCTTCCTTAACCAGCCATCTTAATGGAATAGAAAAGAGCATTTGGACTTGAAATCAGAAGGACAGGTATGCAGAGTCTGTCTCCAACAATTTGTTGATTGACCATGGGCAAGTCAGCTTGCCCATGACCTTCAGTTTCTGCGTCTGTAAAATGGAATTGAAAATTCTTTCATTGTCTACATTTCTGGGTTTTAGTAAAGAAAATGTTTTGTGTCTTAAAGTGCTATAAAAATATGAACTATTTTTAAATTTTGTTTTTAAAATAAAATTATTAATGACATCCACAAAGTCTACTTCTCCACCGGTCTACTATTATAATAGTAAAAACTTAGCTTGTCTCCAGCACTTTAAGGTCAGCAAAACCCTTTACTTATATGATCTCATTCAATTCTCACAATAATCTTGTGATATAGGAGTTATTTTTTCCATTTTACAGATGAAGAAACTGAGACAGAAATGGATTAAGCACATGATTTAACATATGATATAAAGACTTGCCTCTCTATTGAGTGGAGTTAAACTCTGGTCTTTTTAATGCTAAGTACAGTTCTCTATATACTTTACTCTCTAGTTGCCCCATTATAATTGTATTCCTGTCCTAACATCATCAATAGTAATACATTTCATTTTGAGGTCCTATTTATAATCTCTGGGCCTACTCTTCTTGTAATTTGATGCGACATCTTCCTCATCAAATCCAGTTCTCTTTCCATCGGATCATGAATTTAGATTCAAGTCAATTTACCAAACACGTTTAAGACCTTATTTGACTGTAGTAAAGGTCACAGTTATCAGGGTTTATCTTAATTTCATAGAATAATAACTTTATAGAATTAAAGAATCCATGAATATAGAATCTTAGAGTTGGAGAGTTGGAAAGAACTTAAGAATTCATTTAAATTAGTCTATTCTTTTTTGCAAAAGATAAAATCAAGATGAAGCTATACAGTTTCAAAATTGGAGTGTACCATAGTTGTTTAACTAGTCTAACCCTTTCATTTAATGCATTAGAGAATTGAGGTCCAGGGAGGTAAAACACCTTGTGTAAGATCATACAGCTAGTTATTATCAATAATTTATTGTTAATTTATTAGAAATGGGAATGAATAAATAATAAAGCATTAAAAAAAGCCCTTACCTTCCATCTTATAATCAATCTTAAGTAATGGTTCCAAGGCAGAAGGGCAGTAAAGGTTAGGCAATGGAGGTTAAATGACAATTAGGAAGTATCTGACGCCACATTTGAATCTGAGACCTCCTGTCTCAGACCTGATTCTCAATTCACTGAGCCACCTTGCTACCCCAATAATAAAGCATTATTAAGTATTTACTGTGTTCCACACAAAGTAGAAATAAATACATATACAAAAAGACACCCCATTCCCTTATGAGCTTTCATTTTATAAGGAAAGACAATACATGGTTCAGAAATGGCATGAGCCTAGCTATAGGGAAAAGAAGTAACAGCTCAGTCCAGGATCCCAAGGACAGAGCTACAGTATCCAATGTCCTTGTAGGAGAGGGATGAGGAGGATAGCCAGAATATAGCATTGTTGGGCAATGTCAGGGAAATCTCCTAACCCAAGTTCAAAACTCTTTCCACTAATCCTCTAATGCCTCTAAGTGACATGTCTGTGATATTTCTCTCATAAGAGCTCATTAAATTATGCAGCAGCTAGGGGGCAGATATTGGGGTGTCTATGTGGTTGTGATGCCACCCATTTTCTCTAACTAAATTCACATATTTTTTCACTTGAAAACATATAAATAAACTGCCCACATTTGGTCTCTTACTTGTAAACAAGAGATATAACATTTTAGAATAATGGATCTGGCAAAGGCTGTCAGGACCAGCCAGTCCAATCTCTTAATTTTCCATATAAGGAGTTTGAGGCTGAGAAATTAAAGGGGGTTGAAGTTTCCTAGCTACCAAATGACAGAAATATAACTAGAACCTGGGACTACTGACTTTTAGTCTGATTTTTTTTCCATTGTTCTACACTGTCTCTATTGGGAAATCTAATAAACATGGTCTTATCAAAGTCAGTAATCACCTAAGCAAAATAGATGTCGATAAGTCCACTGTCTTGGGATGACATTGAGATGTACTTTACATGTATCCTACTGTCCTGTGTTGACTAGCAGCCAAAAAAATCTAACTTATGCATAGGCTAGGTATAGAAATTATGCAAAATAACTTAAAGAAATGGCCTCTAACAGATTTAATTGGAAGCAAAGTGGATATACTCCCTTAAGATAGAAAGAAAATTCTAGAACAAAGCATCATATTTTAAATGCATAAATTAAATAATGAAGTGCCTGGAGGTGGTGCTAACTGAACTGAATGGGCAAGTTAAGTTGGTTTAGCTATTTAGTGCAAGTTCCACACATACACCACATCTCTCCACTCCTGCCTCCTTTTCTATAGCTATGAATTTGTGCCATGGTCCATAACCTTCAAGAAAGAGGAACAATAAAATAATAGAATTTTTCAAATGAGATAATGTATTTAATAATATACTTTACAAATGCAAAGAACCATGTAAATATAACCTATAGTTAATAAAATTAAAAGGGTGGTCTCCCAAGCACCTAACATGATGCCCTCTTCTTTGTTTTGTTTTGTTTTGTTTTTTATTGTTATTTTTTTGTTTTTTGTTTTGGTTCATTGAGGTATGGACATCTGAGAATGGAAGCTTTTTTCGCTTGTACAAGTCAACAACTTATGCAACTCACCTCTTAGAACATTAACTGTGGCACTGAGAGGTAAAGTCACTTACCCAAGTTCACACAATTAATATAAAGGTAGGACCTGAACCTAAGTTTTCCTGTCTCTAAATCTGGTCCTTTCTCTTCTATCTACTATCTACATGCTGCTTTAGCAGTCAGTAGGTGCATATAAATATTTGTCAAATTCAATTGAATTTAGAGATCACCTCGTCACTAGATGTGAGAATTATAAAGGACTTTAGAGATGGCCTAGAACAACCTTACTCTAGCAGTAGAACAAAATGAGTCCCAGACAAATTGAACTGACTGGGATTGTTTGAGAACTGAGAGTGAAGTTCAGTTTTCAGACCATCTATTGCAGTTCTTGTAAGATCCTATGAAAGTTTTATTCTGTATGAAACAAGTTTTCCATTTTTCAATAATCTAGAAGACTATAATTTCACTCAAATGAAAGGAAATTGGTCTCCAAAGCTCATGAATCAAGAAATCAATTAGCTTCTCATATTTTCTAGATTGCCCAAACCAGCTACTAGGAACCTCTTGATCTGAGGCAGACATATATCAATCTGGAATCATTAGCCAAATGTAGACTTTCTTGCATACTTTGTATATTTCTCAATGACTCTACTGATTGATGGAGCTCACTAATGGCTCTTTGGATGAAATGATCTGATTCAATAAGCCAAAGGTAGCCATCAATATGACCCTAGAAATCTACTACCATCATGACACCTGCCCCATGTTGTCTTTATGTGCTCTGGCATGACCAGAACTTTAATTAAATATGTGTATTATTGTGCTTATTTCTTGGCACCATGTCTTAAAGAGAGGCACTGGAAAATTGGAATATGTCTAGCTGGAAGATGACCAAGATGGTGATAGAATGGACTGATGCCAAGTCACAATGAAATGGCCAAAAGAGTTGGAAATATTTATATAAAAGGAAAAGAGACCATCATTTGAAGGAATGTCATGTTGAAGATGGAATAAAAATAGTCTGATCCCAAAGGTCAGGACTAGGAAAAAAATATAGGCAGGAAGATTTTGGTTAGATATAAAGAATAACATGCTGGAAGTGGAATAGACTGCCTTGAAACTTAATGATAATGACAGCTTACATTTCTCCAAAGCTGTAATATTTATAATCTTTTTTTAAAAAATAGCCCTATGAGGCAAGTATTTTTCATGGGATGATCTAAAAACAGAAGGGACCCCAGAAACTATCAAAGTTCAGCCTTCTCATTTTACAGAAGAGGAAACTGAGGCCCAAGGAATTGAATTGACTTGCCCAAGGTCACACAAGTAGCCAGAAGCAGATGAACCAGATCCTCTAATTCCAAAGATCTATTGCTCTTTCCAATATACCATTTCTCATATCCATTTAACCAATCAAAACCCTGATGCTCAGAGATGTAAAGTGATTGCTCAAAGTCAGAAATGTCAGAGACAGGACTTGAAAATAAGCCTTCTCTTTTGAAATCCTATATTCTCTCTTTGATGGCTGACTGAGAGAATAAGGTTCATAACTTTGTGTAACTTTGCCTCACTTCAAACCAATTTATACAAAAGTCAAGATACCACTCTCATGATGTCACTGGTACTCTTCAAAAATGAAGGATAAACAGCAACAATATTCTCCCTCCCACCCGGTTTTTATGATTAATGGGGAAAGAAAAGGAAAGGGGAAGGGAATAAACATTGATGAGAAACACTATGTGCCAGCCACCATGCTAAGAGTTATATAAATATTATTTCATTTGATCATTGAACCCAAATGCTACACAACCTCATTTGCCTTTGGAGGCTCTATAAAGCTAAAAAAACAAGATTTGTATCAGTGAACTGGCCAGGACAATTCCTTTAAGGGAGCTTCCCCTCTTCCCTAACAATTCCAGCAAAATCACAATTTAATTCATGTCTATTTCTTTCTTCACAACAGACATCGCTTACTTGGAAGTTTCACAAAGTTGACTGCTCCATTATTTATCTGCTACATGTCTTATCTAAACAAGCCCTTTTCACTTTGGAAGTATGTTTTGATCAGTTGCTTTTGTTATTTGAGGGTCATAGCATCACAGATTTGGAATTGCAAGGGACCTCAGAGGCCAAACAGTCCAAATTATAGATGAGAAAAATAAGGCTTAGGGAAGATAAATGACTTTTCCAAATTCGTACATCCGAACTCAGGTTCTCTAACTCTAGAGCAAGGGTATTATATTTTCTTCTTCTGCAGTGGAAGTGTCTGGTTAACTGGAATGAGATAAAATAAGCTTTGACCAAACAAAACTTGCTAATAGAATAAGAACTTCTGAAATTATCATCAAGAGGTTTATTCCTGGATGATTTTCCATCAGGATCTTAAAATATCTTTTTTCCCCACTACCTTCCACACTTAAAGAAGTTAGACTGAGAGTATCCTTCAAAGCAAACAAACTATCCCTTCAATAATAGTAATAGTTAACATCTGTAGATTCTAAGGTTGCCAAGTGGTTTACATCAATTATCTCATTTGATAATAATAGCTAAGAGCTAGGTGCTATTATTAATCCTATTTTATAGAGGAGGAAATTGTGCCTGGTTAAGTGATTTGCCCAGGTGACCCAATTTGCAAGTATCTGAGGTTGAATTCAATTTAATGTCTTCCTTATTCCTCAATACAGCACTCTCCCTTCTATACCAACTAACTGTCCACACATCTGAACACATGATGCTCAAGCTTATCATTTAACAGATAGCAGGACTCTCCCCAACTCTTAAAAAACCTGCACTCAATTTCTGGCCAGACTCTATCTATGATCAAATTAGACCCACATACTCAGGCTAAAGCTAAAGATCTGAAGAGTTAGATTCAGTCAAGAAAAGCACAGTCTGAAAGTGTGGCATCTGGGTAAGAGAAATAGGAAAGCATTTGGATGCCTTCTGGGAACCATCATTTCTCCAAAGACAAAATTGAATCATCCTTTCCAGCTGGTAAAGTAGGTACCTTCATCATTCATTCTATTTAAGGACCTGGAAAAAATGTCTTTATTTTGTTGAGTTCCATGTAACATGGCTTGACCTGGGAGAGGAAGAGGTTCCCATCCAGGACTCTGAGTCACCAGGAAAGGTCTCCATTTTCTAGCCAAGATAAAGTTCAAGTAAAGAAGCAAAGGTATATAACAGTAGTCAGCATTTTATGGTACTTCTAAAGTTTGCAAAAATTTATAAATATTATCCCATTTGATGCTCACAACAACTCTATAAAGTAGGTGCTATTATTATTATTACCTTATTTACAGATGAGGAAATGGACATAACTTAAATATCTAGGTTAACACAACTAAGTAAGTGCCAAAGGCAACATTTGAATTCAGGTCTTCCTGACTGCAAATCCAGCGTTCTAATTACTACACCCATTCAGTTATGAACAGGAGGGAGAGCTTCCAGTTGTTCCAGACAACTACCAGTTGTCCCTGGAGTACATCTTCAGGGTATTAAAAGGTTGTTATTAAATACTGAGGGCTTCTTCCACTTACTCCATATTTATTCCTATAGTTAATATTGCCCTCAAAGATGGACTTCCCCTCATTCAAAGATAATGGATTCAAATAGGACAGATCTGAGACCAATTTGAGATTTATAACTTTGTAGGTTTCTCCACCTATCCTCACTAATTCAGGTCTTCCACTTCACCTTTGTCACTGCAAGTAAAGCAGAAATAAAATTCTGTAAAGTGATAAAATTTTTACTTGAACATCTATCACTTCAAACCACAGAACTCAACTGAAGAAAGCTCAGAAGACAATATCAAATCAAATCTGCCCTTGGAGTCGCAGTTTGCTTGGTGTTAATAGTTTTTGTTTTCATTGAAAATCATTAGTGTTAAATGATAAACTGTGTTAATTAATAGTCATGTTAAATGCAACCAAAAAGCTCTCCAAGGAAACTAAGACCATAAACTGCTGAATATGTAAAAATGATTTCTCTTTTTTTCTCCTCTCTCTCACCAGAGTCATACTTCACACCTCCCATGGCCAAATGCATTCCTCACTTTCACAATTTTTATTCAAATATTTCTGCATGGCAAGTCCCAGCATGAAGCTGATGCCTAAGAACTTCAAGGTGACTTAGAGGCAAAGCCAGAGGTTTTGTGTGATTGGCTTAGGCTTGTTTAAACACTGCTGGCATCTTCCTCTGACAACAAGAAAATACTTACACACACTTGCCTTTTTTGTATATTTTAAAGGAGAAAAAAAAGCAATTTTTTGGACAAGCCTTATATCAAGGTTTACCTGCCAATAGCTGCGGCTCCTCATCTGTCCACACACTTTCAACTTTAGTCAAGTGTTTCTCATTGCTTGTTCCTACCTGCAGGGACCAAAGAAGCTGGAATTGGCTCCAGACATGCACCAAATAGAAGCCTGGGATTCTGGGATGATGAACTGATGATATTTTTGATCCTGGACTGTTTCCAGGATTGCTGGCTTTCTCCTATCAACTCCTATACAATCTCTGGCTCTTGACTACCTGCTTTGGTTTTTGACCCCTCTTTGACTTTGATTCTTGCCTGTGTAGATGTCCTTCTGTTCTTCTCTTGTACCCATCTGGCTCTACTTGAATAAATCCAATTCAGTTTTATTCTGCTAACACCTAACAAGCATCTGCTATGTCCTAGGCATTGAGAATACTTAGATGAAATCAGAAATGGCCCCTTCCCTCAAGGAGTTTACAATCTATTCAATTTACAGGCAATTTACAGCTGTCCCTAGGAGTGCCATTGCTTTCTCTCAGAAGGACTAGAATCCTGACCTGGACCTGCTGCCTGGTCTCTTGTACTTTCTCCCTCTTCAACTTGCCCTAGCTACTAAAATCACATGGTTTCCTTGAAACTGGAATGCATTGAACTCCTCTGGCACTAGTCCCTCTCCCTGATCATTGATCCCTAAAGCACCTACCCTGATGCCTTGTCTATTTTGCTGTATTAGAATACTGCAAAGGACTCATTGGCAAGGATTAATATTCCTTTCTATGCTACCTTTCATTTAGTTCAGTAGAATTCTTCACTTTAAATATTGTTCATCAAAAAACAATGCTCTCCCTTTTCCCATACTCATGGCCCTCTCCCAGGACTGATCTGCTCTATTTAACCTGGTCTGTTTTTATGACCTGAGCTAGTTTACCCCTACTTAGGCAGCCTGGTAGCTTTCCTCTTCCCCTAAGGGTTCACCATCTTGGTACTAGATTTAGCAAAGACATCTGATTGGCTTTAGTGCCACAACATCTCACAATTCTTAAAGTCAGACAATTCACAGTCTTTGCCTCTGCAGTAGCAAGTATTAAAGGTAAACATGCCCAGGTGAATTCCATGAGTGGAAGAATAGCATTATTAAACAGAAAATAAAAGTTGAATTCTAGGTTCTCTCAGAGCTTTAAGCATTTACATAAGTGCTTTTAAGGGGATTTTTGTTTGTTTCCAAATGCCACATTCTAGTTAAAGATTTTGCTCTTGAGTTTAACCAAAAGAAATTAGTTTGGGTGTCAAGAAGAGGTGGAGGGACACATTCCACCTACATCAGCTTCTGTGCAATTTCAGTGCTAAAGTATTAACTTTTAGCCTAATCTATACTGAAATTTTAGGATTCAGAGCAGGAAGGTACCATGAGACTCATCTAATTTAAATATTTCATTTTGCAAAGAAAGAAAATGAGCAAGATTCAAACTTCTATCTCCTGACTCTTGACCTTTCTATCTCCCTGTATCCTTTCTTGAAATGTTTTTTTCTATTCCTTGTGTTTCTAGCATTCCCATTCTACCCATTTTTTAAAATCTTTTTTTCTTCTTTTTTTATACCAAGTCCAATACATCCTTTTCTCTTTGATTCCTATTTTTCATCTTACCAAGTAGTCCACTGGAATACAATTGGGGTGACAAGAAGGGTAATTGATCCTAATAATTACAATGTTTATTTTGTTCATCTAACCCAAGGTACAGCTTGTGTTACCTGTTGTTTTCATTTCAAAATAAGAAGAGGAAACAGAGACAGAGACAAAGAAAAACAGAGTGATAGTTAGGCAGAGAGAAAGACAGGGAGGACAATAATACCTACAATGATGGCAGGTAGGATTTAATGAGAAAAATCCACTAGATTGAAAATAACTTCAGTAAGGATTGTCCTTGTCATCAGATTCTGGGATGAAAAAGTCTCCAATGGCAAAGTTAAGACAGAACTCATTTTCCTTGAGAACTACTGAATGCTTTAAAGAATAATTGCCACTTGACTATAGTCCTCCCTATTGGCATGAATAAAGTATTAGCTTTTAATGGATTTTAAAAGTATGTAGAGAATGCAAAGATGAATGCTCCAAATATTTCATCCCATAGGCACTTTCTTACCTCCCACTACATAAATAAATAAGATACCAAAAACTGTAAATATGAGTCTAACCTAGATCCCCTGTGGCCTAATACTATGTAATTGATATTTTCTTTAAAATAGTACAACTTAAACTAAGCTTATTAATTGAGATTCTCCTGAGAATCAGGGAGGGGGGAATCTGGGAACATTGATATTTACCCATGTTTGGGAAATGCAAAAAGAAGAGATCTGTGAGGACTGGGTCCCTCCATGGTATCACAAAAATGTGATTCTCAGTGGTTGAGGCTACCTAAAGAAGTTTTAGGGCACAACTTTCTCATGGAAAAGCTGTATATCAGCAATGAGCATTGAACTAGCCTCTAACATCCCTTCAAGTTTTAGATCCTACCACCCTTTGATCTTAAAGTGTGAGGGAAAGGAAATATAAAGAAAAAGGCCAAGACAGTAAGTGATTGTCCTAAAATTATAACCCATCACAAAGTTCCATGATTCTTATCACCATACTCCATTGAAGCATACCAGCACCCTACGATTTGAGGAACCACTGAGCTATATAAGAACTTGTGTTCTTATGCAGAACATGAGATAAAAAAGAAATACTTAAAGACAAAGAAAAATCTGTTCACAACTGAAAATATTTGTGATAATGGATCAAAGAAGTAAATGAATGTCCATAGGGATACTTTTTCATGTTGTGTGTACATCCATCTTCATACCTCTTGATGGGTTTCAGACACCGCTGATGATTTCCTAATGGTAGCCACAGTATGCCTCCTGTAATGGGGGAGAAAAATGAAGTGGTCTCTCATGAAATAGCTTAACATGAAAACTCTCACATTGGAATAGATAGCCATGCAGTATGAAAATTAATCAATAAATCAATAAACACTTATTAAGCACCTACTATTTGCTAGGCACTATGCGGTATATATAACCTGAGGTTTTAAAGACAAAAACTAAAAAAGTCTCTGCTCCCACAGAGTTCTCATTCTAATATAATAGTTATAATAAAGCCTACAAATATAGGTAAGCCCTTAGACAAGCCTCATGAAAGACAGGTAGTTGTTACTGCTGGGATGTGAATATCATAGAATTTCTGGGATTGGAAGGATCCTCAGAGGCCATTTAATCCATCTCATAACTGAATAAAAATCTCTAGTGCAATATACCTGGCCAGTTGACACCCAGTCTATTTTTGTGTAATAATGTATAATAAATTACAATGATACCTTTTAGTCACCAGTCAATCATCCACTTCTACTTCAGAAAGGTTAAGAACTAAGCTGTGGTTATTGTATTAATGAAAAATAACAGTAACAATTATGGTTAATTATTAATGCTATTATATGTGATCTTGTGCAGTATTTTCCCCTCACTTTTTACTCACAGATCATTTTCCTACTGGACACTGTCTCCTCTATGTTTTCAAGATCCTACTCTCTCCTGGTTCTCTTTTATCTGATCACTTTACTGTTGACTTCATCCATTTCATGACCAATAACAATGGATCCTTTTCTCTTCTATCTTTATATTATCTTATTTAGTAATTTGGTCAGCTCCTATGAATCAATTATCATTGTGCATATAGTCCCTAGATCTTTATGTCCCAGTCTCTGTCCTGAATTCCAGATTTACAACAGCAGCAGCCTTTTGTTAATCTTGAACTGAATGTCCTATAGGCATTTCAAACTTAACACGTCCAAAAACAGAATTCTTTTGCTCCAAACTCTAACCTCTTTTAAAATTTGCTATTATTGCCATCCTCCTAATTACTCTGACTCATAATCTTGTGTCATCCTCATCCTTCTCATCCACTTTGCAATTCCAATCATTGCCACATCTTATCATTTCTGCCTTCACATCTGTGTGAATGTGTTCTTTCCTGGCCCCTTCCTACCTCTCCAGTCTTCTAAAACTTTATTCCCTGCCAGAAATTCTGCATTCTAGATACACTAACCTACCTTCTGATTCTCAAATGTGATGCTCCATTCTCCTCTCCCTCTTTCCATTGGCTATTCTTTTTTTTAATTGAAAAAATTTATTTAATTAATTAATTTTGAATATTTTCCATGGTTACATGATTCCTATTCTTTCCCTCCTCTCCCCAAATCCCTCTCTTATAGCCAACAAACAATTCCACTGGGTTTTATGTGTGTCATTGATCAGAACCTATTTCCATATTATTGATAATTGCACTTCCACTGGCTATCCTTTTTGCCTAGAATGTTCTCCTTCTTTATTCCCACTTCATAGTTTCCACGGCTTCCATCAAGATAGCTTAAATTCCACATTGTAATGAAGGCTTTTCCTACCTCAGTCTGCCATTGGGTAATGCCACATATTGCCCTTCCCATTAGAATTCCTCTTTTTTTTTGGGGGGGGGCGGGGTATTTATAGCACTTTACAGTATGCCTGCTATGTTTTTGTTGAGTCATTTAAGTCATGTCCAATTCTTTATGTTCTCATTTGGGGTTTTCCTGGCAAAAACACAGGAATACTTTGCCATTTCCTTCTCCAGCCCATTTTACAGATGAGGAAATTGAAGCAAGCAAGGTTAAGTGACTTGGCCAGGGTCACACAATTAGTAAGTGTCTCAACCTGCATTTGAACTCCAGAAGATGAGGCTTCCTGACTCCAGGCCTCTTGCTCTAATGACTGTTCCATCTAACTGCTTCTGGCATGTTAAACTCTTAATAAATGATGATTTGCTGATTTATTGACCCTTCATTTTACATCTCTTGTATGTATGGAACAATTGTTTCACACTGGTCAAAAATATGACTATTTGAATCCACACATTTGTCAGGGATACGTGGTGATACATCATTCTCCTTGGATACCAAGTCCAAGGGGCTTCTATCAATCTTTAAAGTGGTCATTGATGACCTTCTGCTTTCCCAGTGGAACAGGTAATCTGATGCTCCTGCTCCTTCTTTGGGCAGTCTCAGAAGCTTAGAATATCTGCTTGAGAGAATGAAGTTAATGAATGAGGGGCCTGTGCCCCTAGCAGCTCCTTCCTCTTTTACATTTCCCAAACTTGGAAAGATGTCAGTGATCCCAACTTTTGCAGTCTTTCAGGAAAATCTCATTTTATAAACTTCATACACATTTTATTGCTTTTTAAAAAACCCATTAATTACATAGTTCCAGGGTTAGTCTCAGAATTCACTTAGCAATGATTTAACACCTATTAAGCACCTACTATCCTACTATATAATTGGTGCTGAAGCAGGTACAAAGATAAAATCAGAGAGGGGCTTTGCCTTATTCAGGGGACCATCTTATTGACCCATTTTACATGTTAAATTGTTATTGGATGGGCAGTTGAGTGGCTTAGTGGATTGAGAGTCAGGTCTAGAGATGGGAGGTACTGGATTCAAATCCTCAGACATTTCCTAGCTGTGTGACCCAGGGCAAGTCACTTAACCTCCATTGTCCAGCCCTTCCTACTCTTCTGCCTTAGAACCAGTGCACAGCATTGATTCTAATTGGAAGATAAGTGTTTAAAAAAATCTTTATTAGAGTTCAAAGTACTTACCAAAATGCTTTCTGATTTTAATAAAATAAAGATAAAAAACATAAAACTGTGGCAAAAAAGATAACAAATTATGCTTCATGCTTTGGCTCCTGTTCTTCCTTCCGAAATATCCTTCTGTCTTAATTTACTGGATTAAATTACTGGATTCCAGGAATAATGGTCGGCATTGAGAATACTAGGACAAAATGTAGTAATCTCCACCCTCAAAAAATCGACAGTTTCACATGAAGATATGTATACATATATGTAAATACATCTTTACATAATACATGCAAGAAAATTTGGAGAGAAAGGCACTTAAAACTGAGGGATGAGGTTCAGCTATGGAACCAGCCAATAAAAAGGAAGGGATATCAGGTATGAAGAACAGTAAAAGGGTCATTTTAACTAGATATGTATGTATATGCTATATTAAAAGCTACTTTTACATGTAAAGAGGAGAAAATTAATAATAGCAGCTTAAATTTCCCCTTACAAGGAATGAAGCTGTCAAAGGAGAATGCATATACAAGTTATGGTATATGATTATAATGAAATATGACTATGTTATAGGAAATGATAAATAGAATGATTTAAAAAAAAAAACCTGGACTTACACGAACTGATGCAAAGTGAAGAGAACAGAACCAGAGAACATTAGACCCAGTGAACAGCTGTGAAGAACTTAGCTATTCTCAGCAATGCAATGATCCAAGAGAATTCCAAATGAAATGATGAAACATGTCATCCACCGACAGAGAAAGAACTGATAGAGTGTGAATGCAAATCAAAGCAAATTCTTTTTCACTTTTTTATTTTTTACTTGAAGCCAACCAATAAGTGTGGTGTCTACAGATAATGGAGGAAAGAGTATTCAATAAAAGCTACAGGATCAATAGTGTCAAAGGTAGTGGGAAAGTCAGAGAAGATGAAGAGGGAGAAAGTCATTGGATTTAACAATAAGGAGATCATAGGTGTCCTTTGAGAGAGGATTTTCAGCAAAAGCCAAATTAAAAGGGATTCAGGAGAGAATGAGTTGCAAGTTAGTACAGGGAGGTGATAATGATGGCTGGTTCGAGAAGTTTAGCAGTGAAGGAGAAAAAAGAAATCAAGCAAAAACTGGAAAGGGAAGAAACATTAAGACTTTTTTTTTTTTAAAAAAGGACAGTAGAAACTAAAATGAGTCTGTTAATAGATGCGAAAGAGCCAAATGGAAAGGAAAGACTGGAGAAGCACAAGAGACAGAGTTATTGTTGAAGCAGGGAAAACAAGATCACAGAAATATAGAGGTATAGTGTCTCCTTCACCCAAATTGCCCTGTAATGGACAGCTAGGTGGCAAAGTAGTTACAGTTCAGGTTTTAATGTTGGGAAGACCTGGGTTCAGGTCCCAGACATTTACTGTTATGTGTGACTCTAGTTAAGTCATTTGAACTTTCTGTGCTTTGGTTTCCTCATAGGTAAAATGGGAGTAATAAAGCTAGCATCTACCATCTACCTCATAGGACTGATAAGGTTGTTCTGAGGTTGTTCTAATGAGTAAAATATGTAAAGCAATTTGCAAACATTAAAGTGGTATAGAAATACTATTGTTATTATTAATGTGAATAAGTATCACACACACCCTTTTGTGTGTGTGTGTGTGTGTGTGTGTGTGTGTGTGTGTGTGTGCGATTTTATTTGTCTCTCCAGGAGAATAAAAGCTCCTTGAGGTCAGGGGAAATTTTTATTTTTGCCTCTTTAGTTCCTGGCACACAATAATTACTTGGTAAATGCCTAGTGTTTGATTAATTCATTAGTTGGCAGAAGAATTAGCCTTGGTGAGAAATAGAAAAACTTCTCCCAATGGCAGGAAGAGGCACAGAGTGAGTAATGATGCTAAAAGGTATAGAGGAGAAGGGAGAATACTGATCTCACTGCTTTTGTTGTTCAGTCACTTTGAACTCTTATAACACTTTTTGGAATTTAGAGTGATTTACCACTTCCTTCTCCAACTCATTTTACAGCTGAGGAAACTGAGGCAAAAAATGTTAAGTGACTTGTCCAAGGACACACTGCTAGAAAGTGGCTGAGGTCCAATTTGAATTAAAGTCTTCCTGATTCCTGACCCAATGCTTTATCCAATGAGCCACCTAGCCACCTTCTTTCCTCTTTTTACCTATCTAAAATCTAAAATAGCATTGTCATTTCTTATCAAACTACCCTAATTGTCTCTTCTACACTATCCACTGTACCATCTAACTGTCCTGTTTTCTCAATGAAGTAGAAGGATGATGGAGGGGACTCTTTAGAGTACTTATAGATCATAGGATCACAGATTCAGAGCTGGAACAGGTCCAAGACTTTATGTAATCCAGTCCTTTCATTTTATAGATGAGGAAACTGAGGTTGGTCAAGGTCACACTGTTAGGAAATAAGAGACAGGATCTGAACCAAAGTATTATAATACCAAATCTAGGAATTTTACCCAAAAAAGGAAATAAAATTAAGCCACTGTCAAGAATAGGGGAAGGAATTGATATGGGTCTAGTGGTAGGATTGTTGAACAGTGAGGAACCCTCTAAGTATATACCATAAATATATAGTAAGCAAAATATGGATACCATTTCATTATGCCCTCTTGGCCACTAAGAAAATTAAGTCTCGGTGAAGTTCATGCAACTTGTCTAAGGCTCTACAGGCATTAAGAGATAGAATCAAAGTTCAAGTCGTCTAACTATGCCCACTCTCCTGAGCTACTTCAAAAAACAATACAATTTTTATAGTAGCTAACTGGAGTGTATACTAGCCATCAAATTGGTAGTGTTAGAGAAAATGAAGAAAGTAGTTTCCCATTACTGTTAGGCTCCAGTCAGTTCTAAAAAGACCAGACTACAACTCAGTCCTGCCCTCCCATCAAATACTAACTATTTAAAGGTCTTCTGAGACTTCACCAGAAGATGAACACATGACAGAGCTAAAGAAAACAGAGCCAGAGCCTTCTGTTCCCTCCACTAAGTCTATCTTATCTTAATAAATCAAAAACCAAAGCAGTCAGGGGATAGTTAACAGAACTGCTTGGGTAAAAAGTCACCCGGACTAGCCTAGACAAGTAAGTGCTGTAGAAAGAAGCTAGGAAGATATGAATTCAAATCCAGCCTCAAGAACTTACTAGCTTTGTGACCCTGGGCAAGTCACTTAACCCATATTTACCTCATCTGCAAAATGGGGGCACATTGGAGATGTAAATGAAATGGCACACCAATCCAGTATCTTTACCAAGAAAACCCCAAAAAGTCATATACATAAGGTTGGATGTGGCTGAATGACTGAATAACAACAAAGACAAGTGAGTAGTCCAACGAAGAAGAAAACCACCATGTTTCCACCAGTATGGGGGGCTGGAATAGCTCTATGGTGGCTGCTCAAGAAAGAAAAAAAAAAAGATTTATGAGGACCCAAGTTATCTGGGATCAGAAATTCAAGGTTACTCCTCCTTTCTCCACTCTCCCCCAAAAAACCAACATCACCTAGAACAAGCATGAACAAATGCAGATGAGCTTGATTTAATGCTGTTCAGTAAGTAGTAAGCTATGCACTTCTATCTGTAGGACATTTTGCAAATGTTAGAATACTGAGGACATTGCCTAGTCCACAGTAGGTGTTTTAAAAAGGCTTGTTTACTTAGAGGCAGAAGACAAAAATGGATAGAGTCCTGGATTTAGGTGACTTTGAAAGATCTAGGTTCCAATCCTGTCTCAAATATTTATTAGCTAACTGATTGTAGACAAATAATTTAACCTCTAAGAGTCTCATTTTATTAATCTCTTATAAAAGAGGAAGAGTAGGGTAGCTCAGTGGATTGAAAGCCAAGCCTAGAGATGGGAGATCCTAGGTTCAAATATGGCCTCAGACATTTCCCAGCTGTATGACCCTGAGGAAGTCACTTAACCTCCGTTGCCAACCATAACCATTCGTCTCTCTTGGCACCAATATACAGTACTTTTTCTAAAAGTGAAGTAAAGGTTAAAAAGTGAGAGAGGCGGAGTCAAGATGGCAGCGTAGAAGCAGCAAAAGTTCAGACCTCTGAATACCCTTCTTTATCAATTACAAACTAAATGCTCCTAGGGGACTGAAAATCAAAACTAACAAGAAGTCAAAGCCAAGGAGCCCTTCTGCTGGACTCAATTCAAAAGGTATGCCCCCCAAAAGCCGGAATTCAAGAACACTTCGGTTTAAGGGGAAGGGAGAAGGAAGGTCCTAGGACCCCTCCACCCCAACTAAAGCACTAAGCCTCCAGCAGAAGCAGAAACCTCTGGGCAGGCGAAGGCGCTGGTTTGGACGGTGTATATTGTAGGCAGGGCTGTGCCAGGCTCAGAGCATAGAACATAGGTGGTGGGGAAGGAGCTGGAGAGGGAATGCAGAGTGGGCAACCTGGTCACAGCGGTGGAGATCCTCCATATTGCTCCAGCCTTCCAGGAGGTCTTGGCCTCAGAGTACATCCAGCCCAACCCAGCTGAACTTAATCCCATCAAAAGTCTTCAGAGGTCAAGGAAGCCCAGGCTCCAACATCACTCCCTCACAGTCTGCTGGACTTTAATCCAATCAATAGCCTCCAGAGGACAGGGAAGCTCAAACTCCAACACTCCTCCCCCACAGACTGTACCTAGAGATATCCTGGCAAAGCTCCAAGAGGGGAGTCTGTCAGAAAAATCCAAAACCAAAAAAAGGAGAAAGAGAACAGACAAATATGGGGAGCAAAGAAGGGATAATTATGAGCAAACAACAGAAAAAGACAAAAAGAAATTACAATTGACAGCTTCTATACAGGCAATGAACAAAGAGCAAATGGAACAGAAGAGGAGGGATCATCAAGCAATAAATCAGAAATCCCACCAAATTGGATACAGGCTTTGGAAAAACTCAAAATGCAATTCAAAACACAATTAAGAGAGGCTGAAGACAATTGGGAAAAGAAATTAAAAACTAAGATAAGTCATCTGGAAACAGAAAATAGTGTCTTGAAAGCCAAAATTAACCAGCTTGAAAATGAGGCAAAGGAGGTGAAAGATGAGGCAAAGAAGATGAAAGATGAGGCAAAGGAGATGAGAGATGAGGTAAAGAGAATGAAAGATGATTTCCAAAGAAAATCAGACCAGAAGGAGAAGGATGACCAAAAATCCAGGGATGAAATCCAGTCTTTAAGAACCAGAATACAACAACTAGATAAGTGACCTCACAAGGCAGCAGGACACTATAAAACAAAACCAAAAGTATGAAAAAATTGAAGAAAATATGAAGAATCTCATTCACAAAACAGAAGATTTAGAAAATCATTCCAGGAGAGACAATTTAAGAATCATTGGTCTACCAGAAGACCATGACAAAAGAAAAAGCCTAGACATAATAGTAGAGGAAATTATCCAAGAAAACTGCCCTGATATTCTAGAACAAGAAGGAAAAGTGGAGATTGACAGAATCCACAGATTACCTCCTGTACTTAATCTCCAACTGACAACACCCAGGAATATTATAGTCAAATTCAAGAATGCACTAGAACAAAGAAAAAATATTATAAGCTGCCAAGAAGAAGTCATTCAGATACCATGGAACCACAGGGAGGATAACACAGGATCTGGCTGCATCTACACTGAAGGACCAAAAGGCATGGAATATGATACTCTGGAAAGCAAGGTAACTAGGTCTACAACCAAGAATCAACTACCCAGCAAAACTGACTATGTTGTTACAGGGGAAAGTATGGTCATTCAACAAAATAGAAGAATTCCAAGAATTTGTAAAGAAAAGATCACACCTGAACAGAAAATTTGATGCCCAAGTGCAGAACTCAAGAGAATCATCAAAATGTAATTTAAAAAGAGGGAAAAAAAAACTTTTTTTAAAAGAGACTTAAGGAAGTTAAAATGACATGTATCCCTATAAGAAAAGAGGTCATTGGTAACTCTTAAAACTTGTTATCACCTGGGCAGCTAGAATAATTACACTTAGAGGAAACAATGGCAAACTGTATAGGATGAAATGACAAGACATAAATAGGTATATAGATATATATATATGCATGAATACATATACAAGTGTGTATATATATATATATATATATATATATACAACTAGAGCTAAAAAAGAGATTAATACTAAAAGAAATAGGAAAAGAAACAAGAGGGGGAAAATTTATATGTCACAAAGAAGCTTAGGGTGGGAGGGGAAGAACATCAATACATTGGAAGGGTAAGGAGGTTGGAGATAAGAAATACTCAACTCTTAAATGCATTGAAATTGACCCAAAGAGGGACGAACAATCTAATCCATTGGGGCAGAGAATAGATTTGCGCCCTATAGGGGAGTAGAAGGGTAACAAATGGACTGGTGGGGAGGGAAGCAGTACAAGGGAGGGAGAGGGTAGGGAGGGTAGTTTTAAAAAGACTGCAAAGAAAATAAGGGGGGAAATAAGAAGGGATGGGGTAGAAAAGGAAGTAAAATAAGGGTGGGAACTAGGGGGACTGATTAAAAACAAACATTGGGGTAGAAGGAAATAATGAAAGAAGAAAAGGCAGGACCAGAAGTAGAAATCAAAATGCTGGGAAATATACTGGTAATCATACACTGGTAATCATAACTCTGAATATGAATTGAATGAACTCATCCATAAAACGCAAGTAAATAGCAGAGTGGATTAGAATCCAAAACCCTACCATATGCTGTCTACAAGAAACACACATGAGGAAGGTAGATACACATAGGGTGAAAGTAAGAGGTTGGAGCCAAATCTATTGGGCATCAACTGTAAAAGGAAGGCAGGAGTCACAATCATGATATCTGACAAAGCCAAAGTAAAAATAAATCTAGTTAAAAGAGATAGGGAAGGTAATTACATCCTGATAAAAGGCAGTATAGACAATGAGGAAAATATCAGTACTCAACATGTATGCACCAAATGGCATAGCATCCAGATTTCTAAAGGAGAAACTTGTGGAGCTCAAGGATGAAGTAGATAGAAAAACTATACTAGTGGGAGACCTGAACCTTCCTCTATCCAAACTAGATAAATCAAACCAAAAAATAAATAAGAAAGAGGTAAGAGAAGTGAATGAAATCTTGGAAAAATTAGAGTTAGTAGATATATGGAGAAAAATAAATAGGGACAAAAAGGAATACACCTTTTCAGTAACAAATGGTACATTCACAAAAATTGACCATGTATTGGGGCATAAAAACATTACAAACAAGTGCAAAGGAGCAGGTTATTATTATATATTATTATAATATATAATAATATATTATTATAAATGCAACTTTCTCAGATCACAATGCAATGAAAATAATAATTAGTAAGGGTACATGGAGAGGTAAATAAAAAATTAAATGGAAACTAAACAATATGATTCTCCAAAATCAATTAAAGAACAAATCATAGAAAGAATAATTTAATTGAAGAAAATGACAATGATGAGACATTCTTTCAAAACCTATGGGATGCAGCCAAAGCAGTACTCAGGGGGAAATATATATCCTTGAGTTCATATATTAACAAATTAGGGAGGGCAGAGGTCAATGATTTGGGCATGCAAATTAAAAAAACTAGAAAGTGAACAAATTAAAAATCTTCTGATGAAGTAGTCTTCATCAGAATTAGAGATCCTAAAATCAAAGGAGAAATTAATAAAATTAATAAAATTGAAAGTCAAAGAACTATTGATTTAATAAATAAGACTAGAAGCTGGCACTTTGAAAAAAACAAATAAAATAGACAAAGTACTGGTCAGTCTAATTTAAAAAAGAGAAGAAGAAAACCAAATTTACAAATTAATGAAGAGGAAATTAAGGCAATCATTAAAAACTCTTATGCCCAATTATATGGCAACAAATATGGCAATCTAGATGATATGGATGAATACTTACAAAAATATAAATTGCCTAGACTAACAGAGGAAGAAATAGATTACCTAAACAACCCCATATCAGAAAAAGAAATTGAACAAACCATCAAAGAATTCCCTAAGAAAAAATCCCCAGGTCCAAATGGATTCACAAATGAATTGTATCAAACATTCAAAGAACAGCTAACCCCAATACTATACAAACTATTTGACAGAATAAGCAAAGAAGGAGTTCTACCAAATTTTTTTACAACACAAATATGGTACTGATTCCAAAGTCAGGCAGATCAAAAACAGAGAAAGAAAACTATAGACCAATCTCCTTAATGAATATAGATGCAAAAATCTTAAATAGGATACTAGCAAAAAGACTCCAGCAAGTCTTCACAAGGGTTATTCACTATGACAAGGTAGGATTCATACCAGGAATGCAAGGATGGTTCGATATTAGGAAAACCATCCACATAATTGACCATATTAACAAGCAAACTGACAAAAATCACATGATTATCTCAATAGATGCAGAAAAGGCCTTTGATAAAATATAACACCCATTCCTATTGAAAACACTAGAAAGTATAGGAATACAAGGGTCTTTCCTAAAAATATTAAACAGTATATATCTAAAGCCATCAGCAAACATCATCTGCAATGGGGAAAAACTCAAAGCCTTCCCAATAAGATCAGGAGTAAAACAAGGATGCTCATTATCACCTCTATTATTTAACATTGTACTAGAACACTAGCAGTAGCAATTAGATAAGAAAAAGAAATTGAAGGTACTAAACTTGGCAATGAGGAGACCATGCTATCACTCTTTGCAGATGATATGATAGTCTACTTAAAGAATCCTAGAATCAACCAAAAAGCTAGTTGAAATAATCAACAACTTTAGCAAAGTTGCAGGATACAAAATAAACCCGCATAAGTCATCAGCATTTCTATATATCTTCGACCCATTTCAGCAGCAAGAATTAGAAAGAAATTCCATTCAAAATCACCCTAGGCAATATAAAATACTTAGGAATCTATCTGGCAAGGCAAACACAGGAACTATATGAACACAACTACAAAACACTCTCCACACAATTAAAACTAGATCTAAACAACTGGAAAAACATTGATTGTTCATGGGTAAGACAAGCTAACATAATAAAAATTACAACCCTGCCCAAATTAATTTACTTATTTAGTACCATACCCATTGAACTACCAAAAAAACACTTTTTTACTGAATTAGAAAAACCCCTAACAAAGTTCATTTGGAAGAACAAAAGATCAAAGATATCCAGGGAAATCATGAAAAAAAAAATACAACGGAAGGAGAACTTGCAGTCCCAGATCTCAAACTATACTATAAAGCAGTGGTCACCAAAATATTTGGTACTGGCTAAGAGACAGAAAGGAGGATCAGTGGAATAGACTTGGGGTAAATGACCTAAGCAAGACAGTCTATGATAAGCCCAAAGATCCTAGTTTTGGGGACCAAAACCCACTATTTGATTAAAAACTGCTGGGAAAATTAGAAGACAGAATGAAAGAGATTTGGTTTGGATCAACATCTCACACCCTACACCATGGTAAACTCAGAATGGGTAAATGACCTGAATATAAAGAAGGAAAGTATAAGCAAAATAGGCGAACATAGAATAGTATACTTGTCAGATATTTGGAAAGGAAAGACTTTAAAACCAAGCAAGAGCTAGAAAAAAAATCACAAAATATAAAATCAATAATTTTGATTACATCAAATTAAAAAGGTTTTGTACCAACAAAACTAATGCATCCTAAATTAGAAGGGAAGCAACAAATTGGGAAACGATCTTCATTAAAAAAACAAAGGTCTAATTACTCAAATTTATAGAGCTAAACCAATTGTACAAAATATCAAGCCGTTCTCCAATTGATAAATGGACAAGAGACATGAATAGGCAATTTTTAGTTAAAGAAATCAAAACTGTTAATAAGCACATGAAAAAGTGTTCTAAATCTCTTATAATCAGAGAAATGCAAATCAAAATAACTCTGAGGTATCACCTCACACCTAGCAGGCTAACATGACAGGAAAGAAAGTAATGAATGCTGATGGGTATGTGGCAAAGTCAGGATATTAATCCATTGCTGGTAGAGTTGTGAATTGATCCAACCATTCTGGAGGACAATTTGGAACTATACCCAAAGGGCGCTAAAAGACTGTCTGCCCTTTGATCCAGCCATAGCACTGCCGGGTTTGTACCCCAAAGAGATAATAAGGAAAAAGACTTGTACAAAAATATTTATAGTTGAGCTGTTTGTGGTGGCAAAAAAATTGGAAAATGAGGGGATGCCCTTCAATTGGGGAATGGCTGAACAAATTGTGGTATATGTTGGTGATGGAATACTATTTTGCTCAAAGGAATAATAAAGTGGAGGAATTCCATGGGAACTGAAACAACTTCCAGGAATTGATGCAGAATGAGAGTAGCAGAACCAGGAAAACATTGTACACAGAGACTGATACACTGTGGTACAATCGAATGTAATTGACTTCCATTAGTGGCAATGCAGTGATCCTGAACAACCCCGGGGGATGGGGGGAATCTATGAGAAAGAGCACTATCCACATTCAGAGGAAAAACAATGGGAGTAGAAACACAGAAGAAAAACAACTACTTGAATACATGGGATGAGGGGTTATAGCTGGGGATGTAGACTCTAAATGAACATCCTAGTGCAAACATCAAAAACATGGAAATGGGCTCTGATCAAGGACACAAGTAATACCCAGTGAAAATGCCAGTCGGCTGTGGAAAGGGTGGGTGGAGGGGAGGAAGGGGAATAATGTGATCATTGTAACCAAGGAAATGTTCTAAATTGACTAAATAAACTAATTCAAATGGAAAAAAAAGATAAAAAAAGAAAGAGAGAATAGTAACTTCTTCTGCCTCAGATTATTATGTACTTCAAAGAAAATAATGGATAAAGCATTGTAAATGCCTTAGAGAACCATATAAAAATGAAAGCTATTATTTTTTTCAGTAACTAGGTAGTACAGTGGATAGAGCACTGGGCCCAAAGTCAGGAAGACTCATATTTCTGAATTCAAATCTAGCCTCAGGAACTTACTGGCTATGAAACCCTGGACAAGTCACATAACCATGTTTGCCTCAGTTTCCTCAACTGTAAGATGAGCTGGAGAAGGAAATGACAAACCACTGCAGGATCTTTTCCATGAAAACCCCAAGTGGGGTCAGCAAGAGTTGGGCCATCCTGAAATGACTGAATAACAGCAATCATTATCTCTTTTGTGCCTCACAGTTACTTTGTCAAATTTGTAAGATAGATAATATCTCTCCATTTTACAAATGAAGAAACCAAATCTCAGAAAAAATGGTCAATCTCACTCTGCTTCTCAGTGGCAAAGCCGGGATTAAAAGGCAGGTCTTCTAGTCCCCAGTTCAATATCTTATTCACTATACATATAGAACACACTATCCTTTTTAGTTTTCAGCTTGGCTTTGTCACTCCACCAAAAGACACCAGCCCTGAATGATCTAATCCTATCTATTGGTTTCTGAACAAAAATTATTATCTTTGACTCAAGAGAATATAATGTAAACATTGTCAGTGCTTTATAAAAATTACCTGTAAGTCCTCAAAGATTCCTTCTTGGCTGCTTTCTGCCCACCAGATTGGCAACAGGCAAATTTGCAGTCAATGACCTGGTAAATAATCGGGTTGTACATAGCTGCTGACTTTGCAAGCAAGGTTGGCACCACTGAAAACTGAACTGGGATGGAATCAGGCTGTCCAAAAGCTGACCACACTGACACCACAGCATAGGGGA
The DNA here is from genome assembly GCF_027887165.1 of Monodelphis domestica. Classification (NCBI taxonomy): domain Eukaryota; kingdom Metazoa; phylum Chordata; class Mammalia; order Didelphimorphia; family Didelphidae; genus Monodelphis; species Monodelphis domestica. The sequence goes on along the minus strand of NC_077228.1, from coordinate 293,408,169 downwards.
TCCAGGCAATAAGGAACCCTGCACAGATCAACATTGCCACCTGGTGAGAAAAGATAACAAATGAGAAAATCAGTTGGCAGATGTGTAGAACTGTATGAAGGACAAGAACCCAAAATATGCAGAACTATAAAGTGAAAACAAAAAACAGTCACCATGTACAACCTGACAGGTCCACCTAATACCTTCTTCCCAACCCTCCATATAATTGGGCTTTATTATGCATATACCTATATAGGGCATTAGCCTTTAATATTTCATAACAGCAAAGACTTAGAGTTGGAAGGAATATCTTAAGCCATGAAGAAATTTAAACCTAGAGACATGAAAAGATTTGCCAAGGTAACATATAGTAAATAGCAGAGCCCAGATTGAAAACCATGTCATTAGATCATAGCTTTGTAGCCAGAAGGAACTTCAATGGCCATCTGGTCCAATATTTTCATTTTACAAAGGAGGAAACTGAGACCCAAGGAGGTTAAGTGGTTTATCTCCAAGACAGGTAGTATCAGAGACCAGTTTTGAAGTCAGTAATCTTTCCCCTATACCCTGCTACCATATTCTTTAAGGATCCATGATTGTGTAATTAAGAGTAGAGGGCAGAAATCGTATGAAATTTTTCTACAGCTTATAGATAATCTTAAAGTATTCTTGAAGGTAGAATACTGATTGCCCTGACACCCAGATCATTTATTAAATTTATTTTTATTTTATTATATATAAACATTTATCAAATACTTACAAAGTATCAGATACTCTTCTAAGTGATAGGAATACAAAGAAAAGCAAACATATGATAAAAGAACTCTCTACATATAGTTACATTTATACTCCATAAAGCAAGTAGGTGGCACAGTAGAGAAAGTGCTGGGATTGGAGGCAGGAAGACCTGAGTTCAAATCTAGTTTCAGGCAAGTACTAGCTTTGTAGCACTGGGCAAGCTATTTCACCTTGTTCATCTCAGTTTCCTTATCTATCAAAAGAACTGGAGAAGGAAATGGCAAATCACTCCAGTATCTTTGCTAAGACCCCAAATGGGGTCATGAAGAGTTAGACATGACTGGAAACAAATAAACGTAACAACCAACCTCCATACTCTTTTAGTTTGATAAGATACATTAGAACCTACATCCCACTATCATAGCCTTTGAAAATTCAAAGTTACCTACAAGGGGTAACTAGATGGCTCAGAGATTAGAGAACCAGACCTGGAGATGGGAGAGCCTATAATCAAATATGGTCTCAGACATTTCCTAGTTGTGTGACCCTAGGTAAGTCACTTAACCCTAATTCACTAGCCTTTACTGCTCTTCCACCTTGCAACTGATTTTTAGTATTGATTCTGTGAGAAGGTTTTATTTTGTTTTGTTTCATTTTGTTTTTTAATAAAATTAATTTTTTTAAAAGTTACCCCCATGATACCATTTGGTGGGAGTTAGCCAAGATATTCTTAAATCTTTATCCTAATTGCCATAAGTTTCTGCCTTGGCCATTTTGCATTCATTTAAGGACATGAATCCACCTAGAGTCTAAAATAAACTGATATGTGCTCAATTTGGGGGAAAAGAAACCATGCCAAAGAGCTCACGTCTGCCTGAGTCTGTCCTGATTACTCAGCCCACATCCACTTAAAACCTACTTGGGGGATTTGTTCACCTTGATGAAACTCAGTGACCCAGATTTGTCATCAGGGAAAACTTTGCCCTCATTGAAATTTTAATATGAATCTTCTTCAGGGATACATGTTAATTGGTGATTGTATCATAGAATTTAGAGCTGAAATGAGGGAGTTGGACTCCATGGCCTCTGAACCCTTTCCAGCTCTTTCACAATATCTCAAATTTAGATTTGGAAGAGACCTTGGAGGCCACTGAGCTGAATCCTCGATTTTATAGATGAGAAAACCAAGGCCCAGAAAGGTTAAAATACTTTCCCAGATTCACCCAAGTCATAATACCTGAGGCAGAATTTAAAATGAGGTCTTCCTCACTCTAAGCCCAGCACTCTGTCCACTGTGCCACCAAAATGCCTCAACAGTCACTTACTTTCAGAGATGAAGGTATGAAAGTAGGCTGTTCAAGGTCACACAGGTGGTGGGGTAGTAGAGCTGAGAATCAAATTTAAGTCTTCTTACTCTAAAACCAATGTAAATTCTCCTTTCTGAAGCTGCTTTAAAATTAAGGGCTAGGGAATTTAAGGAACTTGGCCAGGGTCTCAGAGTATTCCACATAGAGCCAGTCATTACTGCCCCACATTCTAGCACCCTTAATGTACATATATGCTTCACCAAGAATTAAAACAAGCCTAATAATCACATGCAAATTTCCTGCTGGGCTTTGCTTGCCATCTTTCTCCAGAGACCCTTTGGACTGAAATTTTACTCTGTTTGATCTGGGATGATTTTTTTTCATTTTGTTTTCATATAGAATGGTTGCCTAAAGGCCCTACAGTGAACGCCTTTTTTCAAAATTCTCAAATAAATAATAAATATATAAATAAACATTGCTTTAGCAGATGTCTGGGGGCTTAACATTACTCTCATCCATTCTCCATTGGTGACTCATGTGCTGATTTCACAATATCTCAAAAGCCATTTTCTATGCCATGTACTTGTACACTCTTGCCAAAGTCATTGACAGAAAATACTTGGAAAACAATATTTCCTACATTTTATGTATTTTTTCTTTTATGGGAGTTCACATTGGAGTTCAAGAATTACTTAAAACATTTGTACTATCTGCCCCAGCTTTGGAAAAGACACAATTAGAGAGATAACTATACTACGGATCCCAGATAGAACCAATGAAGTAATTCTGAGATATACTCTTCCTTCCAGACTTAGATAAAAGCCAATAATACAAAGCATATTTGATTGACTATAATGTGACTCTGAGAGAAAGAGAAGGATAAAAGATGGTGGTCAAACCATATTGAATATGAGAACATGTATGTGAACACACACATACACACATTTTCTTGTTCATACATGAAGGGGTAGCTAGGTGATGTCATGGATAGAGTGCCCAGCCTGGAGTCAGGAAGACTCTTCTTGAGTTTAAATCTGGCCTCAGATACTTATCAACTGTGTTGCCCTAAGTAAGTTATTTAACCATTTACCTCAGTTTCTTCATCTGTAAAATGAGCTGGAGAAGGAAATGGCAAGCCACTATAGTATCTTTGCCAAGAAAATCCCAAATGAGGTCACAAAAAAGTTGAACATGACTAAAAATAGCCCAACAACATATACATGCACACATAAATATACACATACATGTATCTATGTACCTATTCATATGTTGTATTGTATAGACATATAAATGCATGTATGTGCTTATAAAATATGTATTTGTATATGTGTAAATGTATATACTGTTGAATTTGGAGTCTAAAAAGACATGAGTATGAATCCTATCTCTGACCCTTACTAGTTAAGTGACCTTGGGCCAGTCACTTCTATAATGCATGTCAGCCAAAGATAATCAATTGACTTTTCCACACTCTTTCAAAAGGGAAAAATTAGTTACTGAGATACTGAGACAATGGGTCATATATTTAGAACTGAGAGTGATCTCAGAAATCATCTGTTCTTGAATGCAAAGCAGAAACAGTGCTTAGCAAGGAGTGTATGTGGATTATTACATTAAGACAAAGGAATGACCCTAATGATGTCCATTTTAGATACTCTACATCTGGAAAATACAGATTAGGGACCAAGAATGTCCTGGGAGTATTTGAAGGATCAAAGTGAAAGGAATTTCAGTGAGCCCAATCCCTCATTTTACAGATAAGGAAACTGAGGTCTAGGGAGAAGTGACTTCACAAATGTCATACCAGATAAGATCATTGACCTATAGCAGGAAGGGATCTTAAGAGTCCAAGAGAAATTAAGTGACTTCTCCATCTGTAAAAGGAAAATTTTGGTTCTCTTTGTCTATTCTAGTTTACACTTGTAAAAAGGGAATCCTTTATTCTCTTTGCCTAGTTGGAGTTAACACTTTGTTTAATAACTTAAGTACCCTTACTTAGTACCTCACTAGATTGTGAAAACAGGATTAACCCTCCTTTGTTTTCCTTTTGATTGAATCAACAAAAGCTTGAACTAGGTGGAGGAGCTTGCAAACCACTTAAGAGAATTCACATGCTCAGAAACTCAATCAGCCAGGAATCTGTGAACCCTTTTGATGAGAATTTACCCCTCAAGAAGGTGAGAAGTCAATCTCACAGACACTGCTCACCAGTGTCTGGGCAATTTGGAAACTGTGATTGGCCCCTGTGAAGAGGGGAAAGGACAAGAAGCCACCATAAAAGAGCCTGAATTTCTGGGGCTGGGGGAGTGAACTTCAAGAAGGAGGTCAGCTTCAAGAAGAAAGTTGTTAAACTGCAGATGGAAGATTTAAACCCCAGACCTCTGATTCCAACTCTGTCTATCCAGGTGTTTATTTGCCCTGGAAATGGTCCAAGTGGAGAATGTTGATTTTACTTTAAAAAATAATACAATAATAATAATAAAAGTCTCTTTGGCAGTTAAATTTTAGTTGCAGTTTTCTTTACACTGAAATAGCAAAAACAGGTTAAAACGATAGCTGAATAGCTGAAGAGAGGATGCAAATCAGGTCAGGCCTCTCCATGCATCTGTGTTTTTCAGTTTAGGTCAAGAATGAGCACAAAATAACCCCAATGGGCAGGAATTGGCTTAAGGCACAGGAGCTCCATCTTAAATATCTAGGACAGTGTTCCCCACCATGTTACAGGGGAACCCTGGCCATCCGTTGCAGTCCAATGAAGGCCCCCAGGCTCTGGCCAGGCTCTGAACAGAAGAGACCAGATAATAAGCAGAGGGGAGAGCAAGGCATAGTGCCAAGAAATATTTAACAGGGCCAACCCAAAGTAGTCATATACACATATGGCTCTGTTCCAATCACCTGCTATAAATAGCATTTAGGGGGAGAACTCATTAGAGGAGAAAGCATGACTATGATGTTCAAACCTTGAATAACCACAAAGGGGAGGAACAAAATCAAGAAAACAAAATAAAACCTTCTGTAGGTAATGAATGTAGAGTGTCTGTGTGGAATGGAATTTTTATTCTTTACAGCACCAGAAGATCATGGAAGCCAGAAGCTAAGAATCAAAGGGTCACAAAGTATCTAAAACCCAACAATGAGAAGGAAAATGGCTTTCCACAGAAGCCATGGTACTAGGGCATGAGCACTGCTTTGGTATTCCAAGGACCTGGGTTACAATGTTGTTTTCTTTGTAGAACATAAACTTGTTGAGGCCAGGGTCTGTTTCACTTAGGTCTTTGTGGCTCCAGTGTCTAGCATGGTGTTGGGTACATAGAAGAGCTTTATTAAATGGTTTTTGATTATGCAATCTTGGGTTTGTCATTTCTGATCCCTGGGCCTCAATTTCTTCAATGAAGTGAATGAAATGGCCTTTAGGGTCACTTCCATCTCTTCGTCAATGATCCTAAGGTAGACGTAAGATCCTCTAAGAACCTGGCCAGCACTGACAGTTGATTCAAAATCCTCACTTACATAGGGGAAGCCCAGTCTGAATTTGTAAAGAAAAAGAGTTTTAATATTTCTGAGTTTGGAAAGTAACAAGAATGAAGTAGAACAAATACTTTCTAGTAGTCCTTTGGTACTTCATGTATCCATAACAATTGTACATAGTGTATCCATTGCCTTAGGAAGCATATGAAATAGTGACAAAGGGCTGCCCTCAACTTCAGAGAAGGTTGGGTTCAAATACCTTCCCTAACACATACTGCCTTCAAAACCCAGGGCAAGGCACCATGCTTCTGTGTATGTGTCTGTATAGAGTTATAGAGTTGCATCTCTATGGAGAGACAGACAGACAGAAAGAAAGAAAGAAAAAAGATAGAGAGAGAGATAGAGGGAGGGAGAGAAACACAGAGAGAGAGAGAGACAGATGGAGAGAGAGGGAGAGGGAGAATACAATATACACATATATATGAAGTTAGTGTATACATACATGTATACACATATGCATATAGATATAGATATGTAAAAGTATACTAAGTATGTGTATGTATTTCAATATTGTTTAGACAGGTCCAACTCTCTGTGACCCCATTTGGGTTTTCTTGGCAAAGATACTGCTATTTCCTTCTCCAGCTCATTTTGCAGATGAGGAAACTGAGGCCAGCTGGGTTAAACTATTTTGCCAGGGTCACACAGCTAGTAAGTATCTGACATTGGATATGAACTCAGGTCTTCCTGACTCCAGGCCTGGTGCTGTATCCACTGTGCCAATTTAGCAGCTGTGTGTATCTATCTATCTATCTATCTATCTATCTATCTATCTATCTATCTATCTATCTATCTATCTAGAATAAGTATATATCTATGAAATTAGTATATATAAATACATAAAATCTTTAAACACACACATATATGAGATCAGAAGAACTCAGGACAATGTGTTATCCTGATTCCCAATCAGGATACCAACTGCCTCATTTTTTGTCCTATACCTGATTTTATTAGTATAAGAAATTCTTTATATATGTAGCTATAAATATAGATGCAAATCCATTGTATACCTTTAAAGACCTTAAAGGTTTTATGGAATCATTTGTACTCTTAGGTAGTCAAATATTCTCCCAGTCAAACTTGTGTACACTATTAATTTGTTTAGCAAACCATTTTTTTCTATGTATAGTCAAAGATCAAATTCAGCCTAGTTTCTGTCTAAATCATCTCAGCTTTCTAATTAGTGGTATCTGAATTAATGAGGTTTAACTCTACTATCCTGGACAGATGCCCAGAAAAGGGCTGTTGTTTAAGGTAACCAACCATAAAAGAGCTGGTTTGGATAGTGTGCTCTTTGCCTTCATCAGCCCAAATTACAAGATCCTTCAAGGAAGCAACAGTGAAGGATCTTGGCTAAAAGAATATAGGATTTTTTGCTGGGAAGAACCTTAAGTATCATCAAGTGAAAGTGTACCACCATCATTTCACAGAGAGGAAAGAAAACAAAGGCTAGAGACATGGGATGACCTACTAAAGGACCCACCGCTAATAAGCTGGAGGCTCAGGAACCAAACCCTGGTGTTATGATTCCTAAACTTGCCACTACATAACTCTAATGCCTAATGACCCTTTCCTGGGCACTATTAAGGATGAAATGAATCTGGAGAACCATGGCATTAACTGTTTAAAAATCATGCTTTGTCAAAATTATTTAAAATACAAAGAAGGAGAAAAGTTAAGAATTTAATGCCAGGAAGACAAGTCCAAATAGACACCTGCAGAAGCTGAAACACTTAGTGTAAAATGGGGAATGCTAAAGGCAACATTATTTGGAATCGATAAGATGGAGTCATCATTGCCAAGGCCTGTTTTTTGTTATTGGGAAGAGCTTCTCTGCAGGTTTACTCCAACTCAGAGAATCCCCCTGTGGCTTCATATTTCTCTTTCTCTCTGCTTTACTATGAGGGCAAGAATAATCCAAAAAGGATGAATGGAATAAATTTGCCAACCTGAGGACTTTGTATGCAGTTTGGAGCCTGAATTTCCCCTTGAAAAAACAAGATTAGCAAGATGCAGGTGGAGATCAGGTCTTAATGGTGGTTGTAGTAAGCACAATCAAATGCTTCAGACACATGAATCAGAGCAAAGTGGCTGAAGAATGATGCCAAGTCATGACAGAGCATGGAAACACCAAAGTGAAGCAGCCCAATACGAAGGAGCTTAGTTTCATTCAGAATTAATAACTTGAAGGCTTCTGGCCCTAAGAAAAGGAAAGATCTAACATAATTTTATCTTCATCTTAGCACAGGTAGGGTAAATTAAGGTTATTTAATGATGAAAAATAATGGCAGTTGAATCACTGAAGTAGTACATTTAAGTGTCTGTAGGAAAGGGATAAAGCAACTAGATGGCACAATGGATAGAGTGCTAAACCTGAAATCAGGAAGAATCATCTTCCTGAGTTCAAATCAGACCTCAGACACTTACTGGGTGATCCTGGGCAAGTCACTCTTATGCCTCAGTTTCCTCACCTGGCAAGGGAACTGGAGAAGGAAATAGCAAACTACTCTAATACCTTTGTCAAGAAAACCTAAATGGGATCACAAAGAGTGGTTAACTGAAGGACAGGGATGGGGAATAGACCTGTAAGAAAGAACTCCAAGATAAGGAAATCCCTTCTACCAATGCATTTGGGTACATTCACTGCAATTTGTAGTTTTATTATTGAGTTGGCTTGAGCACTGAGAGATTTAGTGCCTCATCCAGAGTCACACGACAAATTTGTGTCAGAGACAGGACTTCTTAATATCAAGGGCAGCCCTTCATCCACAATGCCACATTCATTTTCTCTTATCCAGTGTATCAGGACTCTGATATAGCACTAAAATTGTTTGTTCATTTTGAAAGATTTAAGAATGTTTATCAATGTAAGGAAAAACCATGAATTCAGAGATCTAAAGATGAAACATGCTACCTATCCCCTGAGGTGGTGAACTTAAAAATACAGAATGGTAGATATATATGTGTTGTTTTGACATGGCTAATATGGGAATTTGTTTTACTGGACTATACATGTTTTTCATGAGGATTTGCTTTTTATTATTATTATCCAGTCAGGAGAGAAAGATAATAAATTCCTAGACAAAAAGATGATAGACAACTAGATACATAGTAGATATGCAGACAGATAAATAGATAGTTTTTTAAAAAAATCAAAAAAGATAATGCAAACAAAGATAATGCACACTACTGTATTAAAAGCAATAGATCTCTTTGCATTGTTTAACAAATAGTAAATATTGAAACTTTATGGAAATTTAAATATTAAATACTTATTTGCTTCACTTTATTATTCAAATATCAGTCATTAGAAATCAATAAGTGCATTCTGTTATTTTTAAAGAAGAAATATTTTATGAGAGAGAAAGAAACAGAAACAGACAGAGACAGAGAATCCAGTCAATATGGCATAGCAAAAAGCTCTCTGGACAAGTCAGGAAGCCTTGGATTCAAATTCTGGCCCAAATATTTACAAGTTGTGTGGTCTTTTAAAAGTCCCGTAACTTCTTTGAGCCTCAGTTTATTCATCTGTGAAATGGGGATAATATCTGTAGCACCTATCACATGCTTATTCTGATGATCAAAAGGTTCATTGCAAAGTATAATTGCTATCTTTTTGCCAGTAATCAGCATAACCTAGCTGAAGCCCAAGAATCTAGATATAAGGAATTTAAAGGTATTGTGCCTAGGAGGAAATAATCATCCTCAAAAGAATTTCAAGACTACAGGACCACAGCATGACAGAACTGATAGAAACCTTAGAGATCATTGAATCTAACACCATCATTTTATGCTAGCTAACCTCATAAACCAAAACTGAGGGTGACAGTAAACTAGTTAAAAGAACTGGGGATATTTAGCTGCAAGAAAAGATGGAGGTTAGAAATTGAGGGGAAAGAGGAGATATGTGCCTTCAAGTATTTGAAGACTCATCATGGGGAAGATTATATCTGGTTCTAAGGAAGCAGGACCAAGACCAACAAGTAAAAGTTCAAGCATTCATATTTTGCTCAATATAATTAGAAATGTCTAAAATCACATTGAGTTTCTAAAGGAGCAATATTTATATATTTAGAAGAGAAAGACAGACAGACAGACAGACAGACAGACAGAGACAATCATAGTGAAAAAAACAGTGGATTTGGAGTCAGATGACCTGAGCACATAGCCTGTCTCTAACAATTACTACCTGTACAACCTTGTGCAAATCACGAAACCTCTCCTTTCAGTTTCTTCATCTGTAAAATGAAGGGGTTGGACTAAATGATCTTTGAGTTCCCTTCCTGTTCTAAACCTATGATCCAATTAAAGGGGTTAAATTCAATCATGTTGAAGGTTTAGTCTTAGTAATATAGTGGATTGAGCATTGATCATGGAGCCAGAAAGATCTGAATTTAAACATGATCTCAGACACTTATTAGCTATGTGACTCTGGGCAATTCACTTAATCTCTGTTTGCCTCAGTTTTCTCAAATGTAGAAAGGGATAATAGCACCTATTTTACAGAGCTGTTTTGAGGATTTAATGAGATATTTATAAAAAGTGCTTAAAACAATGACAATGTCTGATACAAAGTAGGCACTATATAAATGATTATTCCCTTCCCTTCCATCTTGATGATTCTGTATTCAAATTGAGTACAATAGAGATGTGTAGAGAAATGTAAATTAAATGGTAACAAAACAATGTGACAGAGGAGAGTCAAGCATCTTCACCACTTTTTTACAATCAATATTAGGTATTGGTTCTAATGCAGAAGAATTATAAAGACTAGGAAAGTGGAGTTGGGTGACTTACCCAGGGTCACACAACTAGGAAGTATTTGTAGTCAGATTTTAATCCAGGACCTCCCATCGCCAGATCTGGCTCTCTATCCACTGAGCCACCTCCTTGCCCCTTTTCAATCTATTTTTGCTGCTTCCCTGCCCCTTCTTTTTCCTCACTCCTTTCTCTTTTATGTCCCAACTAAGTTTTTAGAGCCAGAAATATATATTTCCTTCAATATATCACTCCAGTACCTTAGTCAGTTTCATTTCCAGCACATGACTGCTCTGGATCCGGCTGTCAAAATGGGCCACTTCTTTGGTAGAGGACTTGACCTTAGCAATGATCTTCACATAGGAGAACACAATCACAGCAGTTGGGAGTAAGAGACAGAAGAAGAGGATGTTCAGGATGAAAGTTTGTCCCGTCACAGAGGCCTGAGCTAGCCACCAGTCAAGTGTGCAGGATGTTCCAAAGGGCTCAGGGGCATAGTTCCCCAGACCTGCCAAGGGCATGGTTGCCCAGAAGGTCGCATAGGCCCAGATGATTACCAGACAGATGTAGGCATGGTGTCTCTTCAGCCAAGTCCCTGGGTGGGAGGGGAAAAAAAAACATTACCTAGAAGCTCTGAGAATCAGCCTTACGTATAAGGAGCCACCTATTTCCGGAGCATGGGAGACTCCCTGCAAAGGTTTTCCGAACACCCCCATTGGGGCATCCTCCCCAGGAGGTACCCTATACTCTTTAGATTTCCCAGCTCTCTCCCTCAAATACAACTTATCCAGGGGCCCCTCTCAGCTAGCTTATCCTATAAAAATAATCTCATATATAAATTCACTGGCAATAGCTCTAAATAAGATATTAAGGGCTAATGACACTCAATACAATACCTTTTCCAGAGATCTATTTTAATAAGGGTTTCTAAAAGACATAAAGCTTTAATACAAAAGAATGGCTCCCTAACAGTGGAATTTCATGTACCCAGGGGATTCACCATGGTGCCACAGAAAGCACACTGAATTAGGAGTCAAGAGACGTGGCTTCAAATCCCACCTCTGCCACTGATGGATTGTATTGACTGACCTCCAATAAGTAGCCTCTCTAGACCTCAATCTCTTCAGAAAATGAGGGGGTTAAACTAGAGTTTCTAACAGAGGAACCTTATAGGGGCTCCTCAAATTTTCTACTCCACTAGGCACCCAAATGCGCTCAAAGACAAATTCATATCAGGCGAGGAAAAAAGAATAAATCATACCTTGTATTTATTGAACACCTTTCTTCCAAAAAGCTTTTTCACCTTCTTATCTCATTTGACCTCAATGTCCTTGTCAGGAAATGTGTATGTATGTACAGGAGGAGATGATGATGATTACTATATGTTATAGCACTAAAACAATTGTCTCTGTGTGGCAACTGGCAGTGCAGCCTCCTTGTTTTTATTAGCATAATCATCTCTCTCTGATAGCAGTCATGAGAGAGCCAGAGCATCTTAAAGGGAAGCTCAGAAAGCACTGCAAATGGAATTCTCTGTAAATATCCCTCTGTTCACTTGGGAAACGAAGAGCAATGTCCTTTGGAGCTAACTTCCATTAACCAAAATAGAATCCCCCAAAAGGTTACATCCTGCCATCCTAAAAGAGCAACAATGATACTCAAGGGAACACTCTTAGGAGTTCAAGTTCACTGCCTCAGAATAAGGAGAAGCTTCAGCTATACCTTTAAACAGGAAAAATGCTACTATGAGCCACACACACACACACTCACACACACACTCACACAAAAACACATCCCTTAGTTGTACGGTCAAGAAAGTGGAATTCTGGATATTTTATCTGTCTAGTCTAAAGTATCAGAAACTAAACACAAAGATAAATTTCAAAGAAGCTTGATGTATTCATCCTCAGACTCAGAGGTTCCTTTCTCTCATTCCTTATATCCAATCATCCAATTTGATCTAGCCATTGTATTGCCATAATATTACCAGACTGGAAGCTCCATGCCACATTTCAGCTAAACTGTGTATCTCCCTTAGGGTCTAACAGAGGATTCTGCAGGGTGGATATGTAATAAATATTTTTTTAATTAAAATAAATTGGTTTTCTCAATCTATCTTCTCTATTCCCATAGCTAAAACTAATTGAAGTCTTCATTATTTCTTACCTAGATTATTCTAAAAGCCTTCTGACTGGTACTCCTGCCACCAGTCTCACTTCTCCCTCCACTTTATCTAGCACAATACTGCCAAATGTAGGACTCTGATTACAACTTCCCCTGCTCTGATGTCTCTGTCTGCCAAATGAAGGATAAACTCTATTAACTGGCATTCAAGTATTTCCATGTTCTACCTACAACCTACCTTTGCAATCTTCTTTCATGCTTTCCTTCACATACTCTGTGATTCAGCACTCAATCGTCTCCCCCAATGGGCTACTTTCCCATCCCACAAATCTCTTCCTAGCAGCTAAAAGTCATCTAGATTTGGAAGTGGATTTGGAGTCAGAAAGATCTGAGTTCAAATCCAATCCAGATATGTAGTAGCTATGTGAGCCTCAGCAAGTCACTTAATCCTTTTTGCTTCAGTTTCCCCATCTAAAATGAGGGGATTAGGCTTCATGGTTTCTAAAGTTCTCTCCAGTTCTAGAACTATGATCCTATCACCCCCCCCCCAAGAACCCAAACTCTCATGTCATTTATTCCACAAAACTTTACCTGATTCTTGGCTCCTCCAACCCCACCTAGAAGTAACCTCCAGCCTGAAATTTCTAACAGCACTCTATAGACCCTCTCTTTTGTACCTACAGTCTAATTTACATTATAGTTAATGTCCATGTCTTATGTTCTCTAATTTAACTATAAACTCCTTTAAGCTGGACCTAGGTCTTATTTCTCTGGGTAACCCCAGCACCTAGCATGGGGCCTTGCATATATCATATAATGAGTGTTTGTTAAATTGATTTGAATTCTGAAAGAATAGGAAAAGAACTTGCACATTTCGCTCCACTCTGGTACCTTGTCTAGTGACTAGAGTCTATATTGCATTTACACAATTGTTGCCATTTTAAAATCTTCATTTATCAAACTGAATCACACTGTGAGTTGGATCAAAGGTTTTAAAATTCACAATCTAGGAACAGAGTGGTGTGCAGTTCACTCTCAATTATCCACCCTAGTGGAAGGGAGCATTGGCACAGATCATCCAAAACAGATAATTAAAAAAAAACATATATAAGTGACTTTGTGAGGTGTTTTGTACTTACATTTGGATATCGTGTAAAGTTGTCATATACAGGAGGGAGTAGATTTGTTCTGTGATGCTCCAGAGGGAACTAGGACCAATGGGTGGAAGTTACAGGGAGGCAGATTTTGGCTCAACAATAGAAATTACCGTTTAACAACAATGGAACCAGGCTGCCTCGTGAGGTAGTAAGTTTCCCATCACGGGAGGCATTCAAACAGGATCGCTGGATGTCCTGCGATCGGGGATGCTATAAAAAGGAATCCTGTCTTGGATAGGCAGTTGGACCAATTAACCTCTGTGATCCCTTCCACTCTTAAGATTCTATGATTCTGTGATGCTATGAGTGCTTCAGATGTTCTGGGATGTCCAAACAACTTCAAACAAAACAGTGAAGCCAGACTATAAAGAAAACTGCAAAACTAGCCAGTGTCCATACCATTCCTTTGCTCAGTGCCTCCCCTCTTCCCAGCTGTTTTCTGGGAATCAATAGCATCATCCCTTAGACTGAGGCAAAGCCACAGCCTAAAGCAGAATCTTTAGAGAAGAGAGAAGCTAATGTTTAGAGTCCCCTAAACTTGTTTGGTCATACCTTCCCTGGGAAATAGAAGGTATTGTTTTGGCCTAAAAGCCTTCCTTCTCTTCCAGAGTAAACAAGAGCCTGTTTACATCCATAGAATTATTAATTGCCCAAATTTTGACACTAACTATAAAATTTGAAAGCAATGTCCCTCCATTCAAACTGAAATGACCCAAAACAATGATCACTGATCAGTAAATGATTGTCAACCAATTGTATTTGACATCTTGGCTCATGTTAGATCTATTAACAACTCCAAAAATGCTTGAGGGGATAGGGTTGCAGGAATGATCAAACAAGTAATCTAGTGCTCATTAAAACACTGTGATGAAATCATAGGTCCAAATTCCACCCCTTGCAGATTAATGTAAAAAGATAAGATTCTATCACATTAAGATAGACAAAACTAACAACCCATTTTTCTCCCTTGTCTAAGGTCTCAAAGCTTTAGCTGATGGTTAAAGGCTAAAATTAATTGACAAGTGAATCAAAGATTAGTCTTGCTAAATATCACTGTAAACATTGTACTTACCCTGAGCATTCCATGAATACCTAAACTTTAGCCTTTGGGGTTAATTAAACTTGAGCCTAAATGCTTAAACTTAAACCAGCTGCTCCTCTGATTCCCCAAGTCCTCAGAGTCCAAAGAGGAAAAACCATTTACTCAAATATTTTCAGCATAGTGAAGGGTTAACTTGAAAAAAAGTTTATAAATCCCTGAAAACTTTTATCAATGTTATCATTTTTTTCCCTACTGATTCAATATCTACAACCCCCAACCCATTCCACTCTGATGAGGGGGGAAAATATTTTGACTAAAATATTTTATTCATGACTCCACATAGACTTGGCCTGGGATACAGAGGGGTTCAAAAATCTGTAGCCTGTTTCCTTGACAAGGTCTTCCATTTTGGAGTCCCCTTGGACTCAACGATGGAGTGAACCTGATCCTAAGGGGTGAATTAAGGCCACTTTAAATTATAGTTACATTTTTCTCTAAAGTGGATGGACTGAGGATCTATTATGTAAGGATTCCAATCATTGATTGTGCTCCTTCCCTTCACATAAGGAAGAACTGAAGATGCAACCTGTATGAAGAAAAATGAAATACTTTCTCCAGGATGGAGGTCAAGTACTAAAAAGGATTTTGAGATAATGTTAAAAAAAATAAAAAAACCCGGACTATGTTGGGCTATGGGAATCTATGTGGGATTACACAGATGCCATTTCAAGGTCTATGTATCTGACTTTATCCTCCCAAACCAATCTTCAGCCCTGCCTATCAAGAAAGGAGAATGACACTTCTTCAGGAGCCTTCCAACTTACCGTAAGACAAGTGGCAGATTTTCAAGTATCTGTCCAGGCTGACAGCAGTCATGGTGATAAGGCTCCCACAGCCAAAGAAAAAACCGGCCCATCCGTACCAGCGGCAGCCAACCCAGCCAAACACCCAGCGGTGAGAGAAGCAAGAAATGATTGTGAAAGGCTTGCCTACAACTAGAAAAGAAAAAAAAGCAGTTTACCATGGGAAATGTTGGTGTCAAAGCAATCATTTACTCCTCCCTTGGCAGCATCCCCTTCCCCATTTTTGTTAGATTTTTTAGAAGAGAGATAACTTCAGGAACAAAAACTAAGCAGTATTGTAGTCGGCACTATGCACTTGAGTTAGATTATGATCTTATTCACTACCCATATGAATTTGAACATTTTCACTGAACGTTAATTCCTTCTTCTGTAAAAGGAGAGGATTGGAAATAAGGCGTCTTTCCAACCTTAAGTCCCATAATTCTAATTCTTGTCTTGCAAATGGCTTACAATCATCTTCAATCATGTTCCTTTCTAAGTGACTGGGAGAACAAGGGCAACATCTTGGAAAATATAGTAAGATTTAAATATGTGAACAAAATTTCATAGAATCAGAATTCATTCAGGTCTGAATTTCTCCTCTCTAACCCATTAAATATGTTGACCTTATGGGGTAGAGATAAAAGAGAAGAGTGAAAGAAGGGGTCTAGAGAAGCTGCTCTTTGCTTCCATAGGCATCAGGGACAAGAGACTGATATTTTTTTTTAATTCATAGATATTAGAAATACTGTATAGCATAGTGGATGGAGAGACAGACTTAAGAGTGTGATCTCAATTGAAATCTCATCACTGACATATACTGGATAGGTAACCCAGGAAAAAGCCACTAAATAACAAGCAACCTTCTAAGAGTAGAAATTGCCAAGAAAGGTACTAATCTGCATTGATAGAGAGTTCTCTAAATATATGAAATTACAGGTCTAGCCCCTGCCTCCATATACATTTTAGAGCTAGAAGGATAGTAAGGACATAAACTATTCCAGTCTCTTGTCTTCAGGCAATTAGAATATTCCCATCCATGTTTTAGGCAATTAAAAGCAAGAGAGATCAAATTACACAGTAAGCAGTGGCAAAGGGAGAATGGAAACTCAGAGCTCCTAACTCCTGTTACAATATTTTTTTTCCACCTTTTTATGTCTGTTTTTCAAACTTGAGTTTGTGTGAACATCCAGATAACTAGGCTATGGAGTTGCAAAGGTGGCCTGGGCCAATAGTTTCCATCAATGGTATCATGATAAAAATTCTTTAATGACACTGTAAGCAGTAAATAGTTTCAGAATATTAGAAGAATTGTGTAAATTTATCTTGGGACAATACATCTTTTGACAGTTATTGAATAATTTACACATCAAAAAAAACAACAACAACAAACGAAAAATTGTGAACAACTCACTGTTGAGACAAAATACCGAAGAATGTTTTTCTTCAAGGTTATATCTTTCTCCTCTTCTTCAGATGCTCCAGACACAAATAATCTCTGTGTAAAATCCTAAAACTGAGCACTTGCTCTGCAGTGTGCAGGGGCCATGGCCAACAAAGAGGCATAATACATAGTTGCATTTGCGGTGATCTCCAAGCCTACTGCATACCTAATAATACCCTTGCCCTGTCTTTGTAATTGCCTTCCCAGTCAATGATTTTGATACAAATTGTGACACTGGATTAGATAAAGATCCCCCAGCAGTCTAGGATGAGCAGTGCCCTACAGATACCTGGTGGGATGCACCACTGTTGCTTATATTCTCACCCACCAAAACTCTCTTCTCACAAGAAAATTTGATCCATTTATTCTGGCTAAGCTGATTAATGATCCCCTCTTTACTCAGAGGATCTGGTTTGAAATTATGTCTCTGATATTTACTTCCCATAATGGCCTAAGAAAATCACCCTCTAAGGACTTCAATCACTCAGTCAGTAACTAAGCCTTTAGTAAGTACCTACTGTATCCCAGGATGTATTACACATGGGGAATACAAAGAAAGAAAAAAGACAATTTCCTCATCTGAAAAATAAGGATATTGAACTAGATAAAGGCAGCCAGGTGGAACAGTGGTCAGAGCAGCGGGTCTGGAATCAGGAATATCTGAGGTAGGGCTATCACTGGGAACTAGATTTAAACCCTGACTTTTCCATTTGATAAAAATGTATTTTATTTTGCTATGCTCATATCTCCATGAAATAAAGGAAAGCAATTTCAGTAAGTGCTAGACTCAAGCTCTTTGCCTCTGTCCTTGGACCTTGGGGACTCATTATTTATTTATCAGAGCTCTATATTTTTCTCTGACTCTCTAGAAAGCATGTTTCTGCTTAGATTCATCCAGGCTTTCCTGTTCAGTCACTGTATTAAATTTAGTGGCCTACTCCCTCCCTAAAGGGAACATAGATATTGGAAGGGAAAAAATGGTTTTATATAATCTGCTTGTCTAAAGAAGTTGCTTTAGCTGATTAGATGGATAGCGCCTAGAGATAGGAGACTTGGGTACAAATTCAGAGCCTATTATTAAGAATCATGTGACCTGGGCAAGTGACTCATCTTTATTGGGCCTCAGCTTCCTCATTTGTAAAATGGGCATAATATTTGTATGCCTACCTTACAACATATGGTGGAATATGATTAATATGGAATTATATTTTATATAACACATGTAAAAATTGCTTACATATTCAGGAAAGAAGGAAGAGAGGGAAACAATTTCCAAATGTTTAGAAAATGTTAGAAACTCCAAATGTTAGAAAATGAATCTTTAAACTTAAAAAAAAAAATCCAACTGGTAAAAGAGAAAAAATTACTAAATAAAATTAATAAAATTATTTTTAAATTTATAAAATAGTTGTAGAGGAAAAGACTACATTAGTGTGTTATTGTTGTAATAGAAATGTCCCATAACTTAGACTGAAAAACTACTAAATTTTGCGGGTGAATGAACTGAGGCAAGGAGAGGTAACAGAGTAACTATTATCTGAGAGTACCCTCCCTAAACCAATTATGTTGTCCTCTGTGTGCAAAATTCACAGCTACTGATTCCCCATCCATACAGCAAGTTGATTTTTTTCAGTCTTGAATATGAATTCCTACTAATTCATCTGAACTCTTCTTCATTAGCTTTCCAGTGTGCTCAATACAAAAGACTTGCAGGATGCCTCACTGGAGATTGGGGGTACTGCCTATGGCTTCATCTGCACCACATCGTGGCCAAACGAGCTAATAGGAGTGTTGCCAATTAATCAGTAAACACTTACTAGGTTCCTGCTTTGTGCCAGGAATTATGCTATGCTCTGGACACAAAACCAAAAATAAAACAGTTCCTGCCTTCAAGGAGCCTACCTTCTATTAGAAAACAACATATACATTAGCAAGTAAATACAAACAATTTTAATGCAAAGTAAAAATCAGGCAATTTCAGGAGAGAAGATACCAGCAGCTGGAATCAGGAAAGGTCTCATGTAGAAACTGATGCTTTGAAAAAACAAGGGATTTTAAGATGTGGTGGTAAGGAGGGGGAATATTGGGGGGAAGGACAAGGGAGAACAGTCTTCATTAACAGCAATACTAATCCCCATTTGGAGAAATTTGGCTAAACTTTGTAGCTCCTCCAGTGCCTAGGAGTGTTCTGCACATGGTAGCTGATTAATATATGTTATTTGAATTGAATTAAATTGACAGAGGCAACCAAACACCTATTGAACAGTGACAGCTGAAATTTCTTGTTATGTTAAAAAGAATGAATTAGAACTGAAAAGTAACTAGCTCCATGGTCAGTGAGGAAGCAATCTGAAAGATGGTCATGTTATTTATTGCTGCAGCACTCTCTTTAGTCAACATTCTTCTCAATATTTTCCCAAACTAGGGCTTATAAGGAGAAGACCTGGAATGCTCCAATACATCAAGGACTTGTCATTTCACTACAATGGGTACTCTTTCTGTTAATATTATCTTTAAGTATCAGTAAATGGATGGACTGAAACAAAAATAAGTATAATTAATTTGGAGGAACAAAAGGTCTAAAATATTAAGGGAAACAATGAAGAAAAGAAGCAATTGAAAGGAAATAGCACTTCTAGATCTCAGGTTATTTTATAAAGCAGTAATCATAAAACAATATTTTATTGTGGTTAAGAAAGAGAGAAGCAGACCAATGTAAGAGACAAGATATGTAAGAATATAATAATAGCTAAGTTATATAACCCGATGTTCAACAAACCCATATATATAAAGTATTCGGGAAAGAATTCCCTATTTGGTGAGAATTGATGGGGGAACTAGAAGACAATTTGGGCAGAAATTAAGTTTAGATGGATGTCTTTAAATGTATTGTATAATAAACTAAAAATGGATATTCAAAATTGAAAAATAAATCTCACACTATGAAAAAAATTAGAAGAAAATGAAAGTATATACCATTCACAGCTTTGGCTAGAGGGATAGTGCTTAACAAAACAAGGAATAGAAGTGATCAGAAAAAAAACCATAAAAGATCATTTCAATTAAATAAAATTGAAAGCTAATACACAAAAAAATCCATGCAGCTAGGATAAACTAATGAATGGGTGGGGAAAGTTAATATTGCCAATAAGAATCTGACAGTAAAAATATAGAGAGAAGAAATGCAAATATTTAAGACCAAGAATCATTTTCCACTGGATAAGTTCACAAAGTTTATGAACAAATTATTCTCAAAAAAAGTGAAAACCATTAAGGAGCATATGAAAGATTGCTCAAAATGATGAAGAAAAAAATAATAACCCTAAAGTTTCACCTCATACACAGCAGATTGGGGGAAATGGCAATAGATGTTTATGTTAGAGGAATTTGAAAATTGGTCCATTCATTATGGAAATAATTTTGAATATATGCTTAAAAGTAACTAAGTTCCATTTCCATTAACCAAGAAATCCTACTGATATATAAAGATATATATATATATTATATGTATACACATGCATCAAGAGGTAAAGATAGAATGGTTTCTATATATAGAAAGATATTCAGAGGAGCAACCTTTTTTTTTTTTGCAGTAGCAAAGAATTAAAAACAAAAAATGCTCATGAATTGGGGAATGCCTGAACAAATTATGGGACCTGAATGTAATGAAATATTACTGTGTGTAAAAACTGATTTGATGAATTCTGAGGAGCATAGGAAGGCTTGCATCACAAACTGATATACAGTGAAGTGAGTATAACCAAGAAAAAATATACCAGTGACTACAGCCTTGAAAATGGAAAGAAGAAAAAAAAACTGAACACTGTAATTAAAATGACCAATTTTGGCTCTGGAGAAGAGATGAGAAAATCCATCTCCTTTCCTTCATTGCAGAAGTTGGGGACCATAGATCTGAAACATTGCATAGACTGCCAGGCTATATTGATGTGCTGGTTAATTTTATTGAACTGCTATTTTTCCTTTCTTTTCAATTCTTCATTATAAGGGATAGATTGCTGCATATAGAAAGAAATATGTTTGGGGGGAAAGGTTGTTAAAATTTATTGTTCTGTCATTTTTCAGTGATATCTGACTTTTCATGACTACATTTAGGGTTTTCTTGGTTAAGATACTGTAATGGTCTGCCATTTCCTTCTCCAGCTCATTTTATAGATGAGGAAATTGAGGCAAAAACAGAATTAGTGAATTTCCCAGAGTCACACAAATAGTATCAAAGGCTCAATTTGAACTCAAGGAGATGAGTTTTTCTGACTTCAGCCCTGACACTCTATCCATTGCACTACCTTGGTGACCATATATGTGTGCATTTTAATTTTCTTTTAATTGAGAGAGAAAATATATAAACATATTTAGAGAGAATATATTTTTCTATAAACATATTTAGACAATATATTTATATATATATAGAGAGAGACAATATATTTTTCTATATATACATATATATATATGCATATATATATATATATATATACACATTGTACATTGTCAGTAGTAGATATTTGATATAGCTAGTAGTCTTTAAGAATTGCTGTGGCCACAAATTTCATTACCCTGAGAACAACCTAGTGATCAGGTTCAGCAAACTGAGGACCACAAACATACACTATATTACCAGACTCAATATTGAAGCAAAGTGCTCAAATCTTCCCTAGCTTGCCCTCCCCTGGCCCAGCTTAAGAACCCAGAACCACCTGCACATCAAGATGTGGAATCAGGATAAGACTGAATCTATCACACCTCTTCACAAGTGGTGTACATGTCCTTGGAGGCTGACAGTCTAAAGGGGACAAGTAAAAGGACTGTGTAGCTGCCGATTTATAAATGTGTGCTGAGGAAAAACGTGAAGTGGAGAATAGGCTAGGTAAGCCTGAGAACTCTGTCATTGAGAAGGGAAACGGTTTTTTGTGAGTCATTACCAAGCTAATGAAGCAGATGCTTGTCTAAATCTGGAGCAAGTTCTCTTAGGTGAAGCCATTTTCAATGAATCAGATCAACTAGGGGCCCATTTTTTAGTTAGGCTTCATCTAATTCTTAGGAGCCCATAATTATTCACTAGTGAAAGATAGCTGATGTGACAGGTTTTGGTTACAGACAATAACCTCCACATTCAGTGTGAAATAAAAGGTTTCACATCTTTTCTGCCACTTATGGCTTCCCCTCTGGAATTGGCTGTTAGTTAATGGAACTATTTACTTACATGTTGTCTACCCCCATTAGACTGTGAGCTCCTGGAGAACAAGGATGGTTTTTGTCTTCCTTTGTAGCCTTAAGGTTTAGCACAAACCTGACACGTGGTTAGGAATTAACGTGTTTTGAGTAGCATTTAGAGGAATCATAGGATCATGGAAGTAGAACTAGAAAGAATCTCAAATATTAGACAAATATGTTGTCTGACCCTCTCGTTTAACAAATGAGGAAACTGAGGACGAAAGGTTAAACAGCTTAACAAGGTCACACGTGTAATACGTAGCAGAGGAGGGATTTGAATCCAAGTACTATAATTGCAAATCCAGTTCTTGCTCAACTAAACCGCATCGCCTCCCAATAGAGGTCGGCATTGATAGGGGTCATTCATGCTACAACACCGCCACCGTGTGGTCATTCATAGTAATAGCAAGCCTGCAGTCAAATGATTCCCTTTACTTTGCCAGGGAATATTTTCACAGCTGAGAACACAGCTTTTGATTCTTTTCCTGTGTTTCCGTAATTCCCAGAAGGACTAATGTGATTTACATCCACCCACTGAGGGAGGACTACACAAAGAATTCTGGGCAGCCAAGTTCTCAATAAGAGTTCAACTAATCTACTGTTGAGCAATAAATAGACTCAATAGGGACGTTTTGATCCTATTCTTAAGAGATTGGCAGTCAAAAAAGCAGAGAGAAGGAAGAAAAGCTGATACCACAAAGCATCATTAAAGGGTGTCTTTAGTCAGGGAAAGAATGATTAAAAATTTTCCGACAGTACTGGGTGTTCATGTCTCCTGTTCAATGAGTAGACAGAAATGAACATAACCAGAATGATTTGATAGTAAATGAAACTGGCTCAGAGATAAGCCAGTGAGTGTATGAAGCAGGATTCAAATTCAAATCTTCTCAACTCCAAATCCAGAATGTTAATCTTAGAATGGCAGAGCCAAATGGATTGACCCTTAGATATCATTAATTATTATTTTTAAATGTATTTTGTTATTATTTTTATAATTACAAATATTAATTAATATTTCATTTTCTACAGGAAGAAAATGAGATCCAAAGAAGTGACTCAATATGACAGAACTATCCCAATGCATACTCAAAGATTGGACAGTTTTGGAGCTTATGGTTATGCATTAGTCCTTCCTCTCTTGTCCTTGTTATCTCTCTATGCACATACATTTCAGATGAGAATTTTGCATTATTGGGATAATTATGTATATTATAGGAATTAGGGGTGAATTATTTACTGATTTTGTTTATATGTTATTTATGAGTTTCCATTATAAATATATATGTACATATACATCACCAGCTGGACAAAGAGAATATCTTAGAGCAAACCTCCTTAACCTAGATTTCAAGCTGGTCACTAAACTCAAATGAGAAAAAAAAATCATATTTACTTACCTTTTGTTTCCTTTGTAATCTGATATTTTATTCATTTAAAATCATTATTCTGAGAAAGGGTTGATGAACCATTATCTTAGGACTTGGGTTAAAATCCCCACTCCTATCTTGTTTTTTCTCCAATTGTTTTGTCATGCTTATGACTTCACTCTCCTTTGCCTAGGCCAGTGATGGTGAACCTTTTAGAGACTCAGTGCTCCAACTGCCACATATGAGCCCCCACCATCTTACCCCAGAGAGGAGAGGGAGAAATTCTCCCATTGGGCTGCTGGGCAGAGGGGTGAGTCATGTGAGAAATGTCCTCAGGCACACATGAAGAGGGGGAAGGGAGCAGACCCCCTCCAGCTCATGCACCATAGATTAATCAACACAGATCTAAACTATTCCAGCAGTTATCTGA
Source organism: Monodelphis domestica (assembly GCF_027887165.1). NCBI lineage: Eukaryota > Metazoa > Chordata > Mammalia > Didelphimorphia > Didelphidae > Monodelphis > Monodelphis domestica. Next base: position 293,384,221 of record NC_077228.1, on the reverse strand, counting down.
CCACCTGCCCTTCCTGAACTTTCTCCCTTCAATTGACCCTTCTCATAGTAGCCAAAGTCATCTACCTAATGAACATCTAACCAAGTTACCCCTCTGCCCAAAAGTGTTCAGGGTTAAGTCTGATTTGGGGTTTGTGCCTATGTCTCTTATATTTGAATGCTTCCCTTGCTTTCCCAAAATAATCAGTACCATGGAGACCTAGATAAATATAAATAAAGCATGTTATTCTACTCAGCTAAGAGAAATAAAGGGGATTGAGGGTAGCAGGAAGTGAAGTGGCATGTAATAAATGACAAATAAATGATAGCGACAGTAAGAGCTCCAAGTTGAGTGGAAAGGATAATCTGATTTTATGCTTATTTTGTATCCCCTACAATGCCTAGAATAGTGCTGATCATGCAATGGGAGCTTAACTTATGGAATTTGGCATGAGACCCTGTTATTCTGGAAAATGTGATTAATTTGGATATATAGAACTTGGATTCAAATGCCAATTCTGCTACTTACTGTTTGACCTATGTGACCTTGGCCAAGTCACTTAATTCTAAACCTCCATTTGAAGATGAATCTCAGTTTATACATCTCATTTCTTAGCTGGCTATATTACTTTTGGATTTCTTTGATCTTTACCATACCCCCCCATCCCTTTTCAGCCTTTTATGTATTGTCCCCTCCTCCCTCCTCATTAGATTGTGAGCTCTTTGAGGGTAGGAACTCTTACTTCTTTTCATATTTGTTTCACCAACAATAGCACAGTGCCTAGTATATAGTAGGCTCTTAATAAATGTCTATTGACTATCGACTTAACCTACCACAGCTTCAATTCTGTCATCTACAGATTGAGGGAGCAGGATTAGATGACTTCTAAATCAATAATGCTAGAGTGGTTCTTACTCTCCTGCACACATCTTATATTGTTATGTGGCCAGTTTGTCGTGGATTTCTTGGGTGCTCATTTTATACTTGTTTCTAAATTAATATAAAATTATTGGGATACAAGGAAAAGAAGGTGTCACATATGTCATTTTTTCCTGACTCCAAACCCCAGCAGATACCTTTCTCTCTCTTTCTTAACCAGGCAGTTCCCTTTAACTTCAAGGGAGGATTTTTTTTTTTATGGACAAAACTAAAGCAAGAGTGTAGGCTCAATGGTCAATAGGAATTTTGAAAAGCAATAAGAAGAAATTATATTATTGCTGTGTTACCTGAAATCCCCAGATCACAGACTGCTAAATTAACTGTCATTATTTCAGCAGGTCTCAGCTTCTTCTTCCTCTTTGAAGACATATAAATCACATAGCCATTTCCCAAGGTGGATAACACACCTAGAGGAAGAATACAAAGTCAAAGAATTGAATGTCCAAGACAGCAGGGAATTAGAACCACTGAAAAGTCAAACCAAGTCATGAAAACATTCTTTATTTCAGGTCTATACAACACAGTGATAGTGAAGAAGTCAGCTTGTTAAAGGTGCCTCCAACTGAATGATGACAGGAACAGGGACAGGATACAAGGAGCTTGTTTGTTTCAAGGTTTGCAAAGTGCTTTACATATATTAACTCTTTATTAACTTAATATCATTTAGTACTCAAGTTCACAACCACCCAGTGATGTAGGTGCTGTTATTGTCCCCATTTCAGATTCAGTTTTCTTGCCCACAGTAACATATATTTAGCATCTGAAATCCAGGGGGTCCTGACTCCTAATCTAGCATACCAGCTGCTATACCATAATGCCTCTCTCAGCAGTGAATGAGAAATGTGTTCAGCTAGGCTACATGACCAATGACATAGGAATGGATATATTTGCATCACTATGATGAACAAGGGAAAGCAGCGGGGTCCAGGCTACCTTCTGGAGGGCAGAAAGCCAATGGGATTCAATCTGAAGTCACATATACTCCTCAGTCTCCTTCCTGAGATCATTATCTATATCCTGTCCCCTATCTGTGAGTGTATCTCAAGACTCTACCTCAAGCCCTCCTCTCCACACAGTCTGTCAGGGACCTCCTTAGTTTCAGTTTAATTATCATGTCTAGGCTGTTGAGTCTGAGATCTACCTAATCCTAAGGGAAATGCGCTGATTTTGTTATGGGAGAAACAGAAATTTCTGTTTTGTCTTAACATATTCTCCACCACCAAAATTTTGAAGGGGAAACAAGTTTCAAAGGCTGTGAAACTCCCAGGAACCCCCATGTGCTGTTAGGAAATTCCAAATCCTTGGAGTCAGGGTTGCCTGAATGGCTCATTAAAACTAACAACTCTCTGAGCTTAGAAAAAGAAAAAAACAAAGATGATTATAAACCCTCAAGTTGCCCAACTCAAATGAAACCTAGACCTCATTAAAGAAATCCTATAAGAAAACCAAAAGGGAGAAAGTGAAGACTCAGAGCCAGACTCTAAAAAATGATCAACAAAATGCACTTTTTTTTCCTTTTCCTCTCTGAGGAAACACTCAAAGCTATAAGAATAAGAAACAAAAACACCCGTTAAAAACAAACTTCTTCCATATACTCCATGAAGGTCAAAACCAGAAAAGTTCTAACAAGAATTTTTTTTTAATGTTTTTTGGTAATAGTAAAGATTTGGAAACCTACCAGTTATCCTTCAAGAGGGTAATAGCTTAACAAACTAGAGAGAGACAGAGAGAGAGAGAGAGAAGGGAGGGAAGGAAGGAAGGAAGGAAGGAAGGAAGGAAGGAAGGAAGGAAGGAAGGAAGGAAGGAAGGAAGGAAGGAAGGAAGGAAGGAAGGAAGGAAGGAAGGAAGGAAGGAAGGAAGGAAGGAAGGAAGGAAGGAACGGAGGGAGGGAGGAAGGGAGGGAGGAAGGGAGGGAGGAAGGGAGGGAGTGAGGGAGGAAGGGAGGGAGCGAGGGAGGAAGGGAGGGAGGTAGGAAGGAAGGAAGGAAGGAAGGAAGGAAGGAAGGAAGGAAGGAAGGAAGGAAGGAACGGAGGGAGGGAGGAAGGGAGGGAGGAAGGAAGGGAGGAAGGGAGGGAGGAAGGGAGGGAGTGAGGGAGGAAGGGAGGGAGCGAGGGAGGAAGGGAGGGAGGTAGGAAGGAAGGAAGGAAGGAAGGAAGGAAGGAAGGAAGGAAGGAAGGATATAAGTATGAACAATACAAAAAAATCCGTATCAACTAATGTCAAGTAAAATAAGAACAAAAAGCCAAAGCACATAATGACTACAACAATGTAAGAAGAAAGAACAAACCAAAGTAATTGAACATGCATGATATGAAATTATAATGATTAAGTTTGACCCTGAAGAAAAGTTATTAGCATTTATCTCCTTCCCATCTTTGAAGAGTAAGGGGATTATGGGAATGTAATGCTGCCTTTCACATTGACCTGGGTTGATGTATTAGTTAATTGGCTTCATTATAATTTTTTTCTCTTTTTTAATTCTTGGTTATAAGAAATGGTTCTCTGGATAGGATGCAGGAGGGATACATTGGGAAATAAAGGGGAAGTAAAAATAAAAAAGATATAAATAACTTTTTTAATAGAAAAAGGAATAGACCCTCTTATCTTCAGAGAGCTGATTGAAGCACAATAAGCATTTGTTAAGCACCTAGAATAGAAAAAGGGACAAAAGGCAGTCCCCAAGTCAAGGAGATAACAATGTAAGGGGGGGGGGGGGAGTGGAACAAGCAAATAAATATGTAAAAATAAACTTACATAGGGAAGGATAGGAAATAATCGAAAGAGAGGAGACATTAGAATTAGGAGGGGCGAGGAACTGTTTCCTGTCAAAATATTTTGAGAAATAGTACAGTACAATTAATAGGTTGCTGGACTTGAAATCAATACACACTGGGTTCAAATTCTACCTCAGACCCTTTTTAATTTTGTTAAGGTTAGGCAAATCATGTAACCCTTCTATGTCTCAGTTTTCTCATCTTAAAATGAGGAAGAGCAGATTAGACAACCTCTGACATCTCTTTTGTATTGAAATATCTGATTCTGTTATGCTTTTTAGGGGATGCTGAGACTGGAATCATAATGCATGACTAAGAAATTATCGTTCTAGAATATGTTCTTTTAAATGATCTTCTTTAACTGAAGATTCCTTGTATAAATCATTAATTTTCTCTTTTCTGGATGTAGACAATAGAGATTTTGTGAACCAGCATCAGCATATCAATCTGGCTTCCCACCTTGCTTAATATCACAAATATCAGCTGAGGAGAATCAAAGAAATACAAGCTAGTTTTTCATATTATCCTAAGGATAATGAGTCTAGGAACGTATCTTATCTAAAGAAAAAATAAAGAAAGAAAGCTTTTCAAAGATCAATATAAACTAATTGTTTATCACCATTCCTGCTCCCTTTCATAAATGTAGATATTTGAAAATCAATTGCATTCATCCTTAATAATACTAATGGTCATTTGGGAGAGAGACAGAAGATGGACTTAGGCTAATTTTTCTTTTTCTGTTTATCTCATAATAAGCTCATTTAGATGCCTTTATAATCACCTTCTTTCTTTCTACTACTACTTAATCTAGCATCCCTATTGACTTCTATTCCAAATCAACATCTAAAAATATGGAAACTTATTTTTAACCTTGTGGGACTTTTATTTGACCATAGCCTTAGTCTCCATAAGAGAAATGAAAAAGATAAAGCTAGACATATGGACACCTGGCCACAAAGAATTGAAGTATATTATATCATCACTTGACCTGGTCCACTATGTTCAATCACTGTCTCAGAATTCCTTAAATGATAAGTTGATTATCATAAAGCTATGAAATAATAATAATAATCACTTCAAATTCTTTGAGTTCAGAGGAACTGGGTTCAAATTCCAGCTTCCATTTACTACCCATATGAACTTTGGCAAGTCATTTAACTATTCTACTTTGTGACCTTGAGTAGAACCTAAACTTCTTTTCCTCTTACTTTGAGCAGTTCATCTAATGTCTCTCCTTGTATGAACTTGGGTGGGTCATTTAACTTCTATACCTGTGTAACCTTGGGTAGGTCACTATTTCCTCTCTGCATGATATTAGTCAGGCAATCTCTCTATTATAAATTAAAGTTTCTTCATCTGTAAAGGGTTAGTCAGTTGTGTAATTTTTAGTCATGTTTGATTCTTCATAATTCTCATTTGGGGTTTTCTTGGCAAAGAGACCAAAGTGGTTTTTCATTTCCTTCTCCAGCTCATTTTACAGATTAGGAAACTGAGGCAAGCAACATTAAGTGACTTGTTGAAGGTCTCATAACTAGTAAGTGTCTGAGGATAGATTTGGACTCAAGGAGTTCTAACTCCAGGCTCATTACTTTCTGCACTGCACCAGCTAGCTGGTCTAGATGACCTCTGACTTCATCTATAAAAGGAGGGTGTTGCACTAAATGGCCTCTGAGGTCTCTTCAAACCTAATTCAAGAATCTCATGATTCTCTAAAGTGCATTTTAACTCTCAGACTGTAATACTGTGAATTTGACATCTAAATAGCATTTTACATATTTCAAATTAATTTAAATATATTACCTCACTTGACCATCATAACAACCCTCTGGCTAGGTAGAAAGGGCAGAAATTATAGGTGAGGTTTGGTGATTGTCAGCCTTTTCAGTTATTGGACATTCTTAGGCATCTCAAATGCCCAGGGTGCTCTTGGGACTGGGGAACTCTCATGCTGACTCTTAGTCATGAATACCATGGGGATGATGGAACCAGGACGCCAAAGTCCCTCCAGTTTCAATAGTCAGTATTTTCTAGATCACCTATTTAACATATTTTTATCATAAGCTCTTCCCTCCTGATTTGCTTCACCCAGCCTTCAGGGAGGTACTTTGGCAGAGCTATTCTGACCCTTTTAAGCTTCCTTTTATGTCACCATCTTCCCCTATTAAAATATAAGCTGCCTGAGGGCAGGTATAATCTTTCTGCTTTTTTTGTATTTGTACTCTCAGAGCAAGTGTTTAGCAGAGTGTATTGCACATAATGAATGATTAACTAATGATTAAGTAATGACTAATGAGTTGTTGACTCTAAAACTGATCACAAATCTATAGCAACAATTCTATAAAAGTAGAAGTTTGTTTTTTTAATTCAGATTCAAGAACCACTTTCTGTTTTGTTCTTGAAGCATAAAAGATCCTGAAAGCACTTTTTTGTGATTCTTTTATGAACTCAAGGACCTGGAAAAGTGCCAAGTGGCTGGGGGGGGGGGGGGCTAGAAACCTTGAATATACCTCTTGGCACCTTTGACAAAATCCCAGGAGGATAAACCTACTGGGCACTGCCTACCCTTTCATTGTCCCCTAAACTTCTAAATAATGATAGTAATTCTGAGAGATCTGTGTGATCAGCTATACGTGATCTAAGTGCAGAATATGTACTTTGCAGATTATCCATGGCAAGTCTTCAACCCCTGGGGGCCCTCTGCTCATTTCCTATTGTGCTTTTGGTTCAACTATCATTTAGTACATCCTCAGAATGCCAACCTATCATTAGTCTAAGCGAAAGCAAATGCACTCTACTACAAGTTAACTGTGTGACCTTCACCAAAATACTTTCCTTCAGTTTTTAGCCCTTTAAGGGACATGTGTGTGTGTGTGTGTGTGTAATATGTATACATATTATATATAAGTATGTAATAACATATAAAAAAGGGCTATGCCTTACATGTATATACAATATATGATAAATATATATTACATAAGATAAGGAAATTAGATGATCTCTAAGTTCTCTTTTAAGCATTAATGTCCTACGATTCTTTATCACTATGTGAAGATCCTTGTATAAAAATTATTGTTGTTAAGTCTTTTTGGTTGTGTCTGAGTCTTCATGACCCCCATTTGATGGTTTCTTGGCAAAGATGGAGTGGTTTACCATTTCCTTTCCAGACAGAGAAGGAAATCAAGGCAAACAGAGTTGAGTGACTTGCTCAGGGTCCCATAGCTAGTAAATGTCTGAGGCTAGATTTGAACTCAGGAAGATGATGAATCTACCCAACTTCAGCCCTGGCACTCCATGCACTGTGGTGCCACCCAGCAGCCAAAGTTATCAGTACTCTAAGAAGTTAATTGTATTACTGCTATTGATAGTGTTTGCATTCTGTCAGCCCACAAGCATTTATTAAGCACTTATTGTATCAGTCACTGTGCTGGGACCCAGGCATAAAAAGACAAGTAATAAACCAGCTTCTGCCCTAAAGGAGCTTATGGTCTATTGAGGAAAATATATAAGCATATTTTCTTTTTCTTCTCCTTTTTCTAACCTATTACCCAAAACACACACACATATACACAAACCCTTTCCCCAAAAATTCCAATATATAACATTATAATGGAGTCTCTGTAAAAAAAAATCTTTTGATTTGTCCCCTGAGTCTTCTTATGATCTATTTATTGACTTAACTGCATTTTTTTCATAAAAGAATCAAGGTAGCTTACCAATTATGGTTAAGTAGAAACCAGCTACTAAGTCAGCTTCCCAGGAGAGTTTGGATGCAAAAGGGTCTCCATCCCGGAGATAGTGTGGAATGTAGTCATCTTGAGGTGATACACTGTGGTTTAATGCCATGATGATCTAGTATCAATAGTATCTATCTGAAAAGCAAATCAAGACAGCTCTCAGCATATGAGTATAAGCCAATCTGAAATATCCAATAAACTCATGCTTCTTAGACTAGAAGCATAGATCATAAGAAAAAAAAGTTCTGGAAGTTTTGTTGGTTAAATGACTAATAGGAAACTCAGATGAGTCGATGTAACTTTCTTTTTTCTTTAAATGTGATTCTTGTTACATTAAAGTTCTGAGGTATCTCTCTCCCTCCCTCCAATGTATCTTTTTTATAAAATAGATCATCAAATTAGTAAGTGACCATTTCATAATTCCAATCCACATAGCAACAATAATAGCTATAAAATAGAAAGCATGATGGGGTAGAAAGAATAATGACCTAGAAACAAAGATACATGTCATCCAATCATAGTAGTAAGGATGGAAGGAGACCTTCAAAGAAATCCAAGTCCAAACACCTCATTTAAAAGATGAGTGAAGTGGGGGGAAAGAGGTGAAGGGGACAGTGGAGTTATGTGCTCTGTTTAATGCCACAAAAGCAGAAAGTAGAAGAGAGAAAATTTGAAGTCAGATTTTCTGACTCTAAATCCAGCATTCTTTCCAATGGATCATCCCTTACCACATATTCTATTCTGATTTCCTTTGCCTCTTGTCCAAATCATACTTTCCTTTGTATACTGAGATTTATCTTACCTCACTGAGATAATGGGATGATAAACACAACTTTTCTAGGCATCTTTCAAGGCATTTTTTTCTATCGATCTTTTCCCCTTGGGATTCTAAAGGCCTTGTAAGTTTGGTAGGCTACAGTACCCTTGGCCTAGGTCAGTCTTGAACTTTTTGAGTTTGAGTGCCCATAGGGCAAATTCAAACTCTGTGAACTCCCCTCAACTCCATTATCTGAGAGAGCTGAGGAAGGAAATGCTCACTTTGGGCAGCTGGACAGAGGGACAGGGCATGCAAAAAAATGTCCTCAGGCAATGGAAAGAGGGAGACCGGAGCAGCTCCCCATGTGCCAGTTGGGCAATCCTACCAATATTTTACCAATGCTGTCCTAGGTGGTAGCAATTATTAAAGGATGCTCCATTGCCATCAGTTTGCCACTGTATATGAAGTACCAATGGATGCTTCCATCTCACTTTCAGCTAAAACTTTCCATATGTGTTTTCTCCCCCACAGAGTGCATGTGCTCCTTGAGAGCAATGATTATCTTTTCTGTCTGCATGCCCAGAGCATAGCACAGTGTTTGGTATATAACAAACACTTAATAAATATTTTCTCCTTTATCCTTGGGAAAATTACACTTCTACTTAGGTTCTTCCTGAAAATGCCACACTAATAGATAGTGATATGCTTTTCTAGGGGACAAAAAAGAATCCTAAGTATGGCTTCTTTCCCAAATCTCTTTGTGAAAATCTATATAAAAGTAAGTTGTTGTTATCATTATTACAATTATTATTATCATAACTTCCATTTGAAGTGGTGAGATTTAAAGGAATTTTTCTAACCATTCAAAAAATTGGGGAAAAAAGCACAAGTTCTTTGGTTACATTATGAAAAGATTGAGAATCAGCTCATGAATAGAATAGCCCCTTTTTATTTAACAACCCCAAAGACAACAATCTTCAGCTATCCAGGTTATAAATTTTCCAAATTTCCCACCTGCTTCAGAGGTTAGGGCACTTCTCCATCAGAAGGTAGTCAGGAAAAGAAAGGGATAATAAAGCCATAACTCATCTTTTCTACTTTTGTTTGCAAATTTTAGAAAAGCTTGGAGGGGGTAGAGTAGGAATGAAGATAAAGATAATAATTAGAAGAGAAGGGTGAGAAAGGGAATTTGAAAAAAATGCTGAGAGAGAGAAGAGAGAGTGAGAGAGAGAGAGAGAGAGAGAGAGAGAGAGAGAGAGAGAGAGAGACTTGTCCAAGATCATATATCTGGTATGGACCTAAGGTGGAATTTGAACCCCAAATCACCAACTCTAGCACTCTATCCAATACACCATATTGGTCTTGTTTTGTTATAAGTAAACCCTCACCTTCCACCTTAGAATCAATACTGTGTATTGGTTCCAAGGCAGGAGAGTGGTAAGGGCTAGGCAATGAATGCGTTACTTGCCCAGGGTCACACAGCTAGGAAATGTCTGAGGTCACATTTGAAACCAGGACCTCCATCTCTGAACCTGACTCTCAACCCACTGAGCCACCAGCTGCCTCCTCCATCATATTGATCTAATTGAATGGCTAATGATTTTTAAGTTGAGAGAAAAAGAGAGAAAGAAGAGGAAAAGAAGAAAAAATAATAGGGAGAAAAAGAAAGGAAGAGGAAAAAGTGTAGGGGGGGGGTGAGAAGAAATGGGCAATGATCTCCTTTCCTCCAATCTCCACTACTCCAATCTACATTCATGCTAGCCGCCAAAGTGGTATTCCTAAAATATAGGGCTGACCACAAAATGTCCTTGTTTAAAAAAGTTCTGGGGATCTCCTATGTACTCTAGTATCACACGTACACTCCTCAATTGGAATTTAAAATCATTGACTATCTGACTCTAGCCTACCTTTCTAGAAGTATTGTACATTATTTTCCTTCACTTGAGCAGCTAGGTGGCACAGTGGATAGAACACTGGGCTTAGAATCAGGCAGCTTATCTTTATGAGTTTAAATCCAATCTTGGACACTTATTAGCTGTGAAACCCTGGTCAAGTCACCTAACCCTGTTTGCCTCCATTTCCTCAACTGTAAATGAGCTAGAGAAGGAATGGCAAAGCACTGCAGTATCTTTACCAAAAACCCCCCAAATGGGGCTCATGAAGAGTGAAACATGACTGAAATGACTCAACAACGACAATAAAATTTCCCTTCACAGACTCCTGGCCCAGAAAACTGGCTAATTTTCCCGGGCTGCACCTTTTCCATCCCTGAAATCCATTACCATCTCACCTCTGCCTCTCTGAGCCTTGATAGCCTTCTTCAAAGTTCAGCATGAGTCATTCACATAACACTTTTCTTGATTATCCCCTAGCTCCTAGTGCCTCCTCCTACATAGAAATCACCTTATATATAATTTGAACATATTAAGTATCTAATATTAGTATAGTTAAGATTATTATTTTATTTAATATATTTAGTATCTATTATTTCATATTACATATAAACATGATTTTCCCCCTAACAGAATGGAAGCTCTTTGAAGGCAGTGTGACTATTTTTGTCTTTGTGTCTACAGTGTAAACACAACAAATGTTTGTTGAAGAAGACTAAGGATCAATAGATTGAGGAAGAGGGGGAAGGAGAATGAGAAAAAGAAGAAGAATAGCAGGAGAAAGAGGAGAATGAGAAAAAGAGAAAAGAAAGAATGAGGGGGCAGCTAGTTGATATAGTGATTAGAGAGCCAGGACTGGAAACAGGAAGTCCTGTGTTCAAGTGTGATCTCAGATATTTTCTAGCTGTGTGACCCTGGGCAAATCACTAGCCCCAAATGCCTAACCCTTAGCACTCTTCTGCCTTGGAATTAATATTTAGTATTATTCAAAGACAGAAGGTAAGGGTTTAAAATTTAAAAAAAGAACAAATGAGGACAAGAAGAAGGCTGAAAGGTGAGTAAGCAGGTAATCTATCTGCTAGGACTGAAATGTTTGTAGCTGTACAAAAAAAAAAAACAAAAAAAATGGTGTGTGTTTAAATCCTGGGATTCCCTTAATCTATTTTTTAAGAATAATGAGATTTGCCCCAAAGAAGAACCCTTCCTTTGTTGGGTTGGTCCCTGATGCAGGAGCTGCTTAGAAAGGTCAAAACACAAACGATAACTAACTTTTAATCCTCTTTTTGACTGAGACTGCAGTGCAGTAAGTCAGGAAAGACAATTATGTTCCTGTTGTTCTTAACCAAGGCCAATTGTGTTGTTGCAAAATTAATGTGATGGCTGCATTCTGAATCTCCTTAATTGCAGGTTCAGTCAACTTGCCCTAAATAATCCTGGTTCTAAGTAAAACCAAGAAATGCTGCCTGAAAAAGAGAAGGGGATGGGGTGGAGAAATGGATTCAGAATTCGAACACAGGCTACATATGATTCCTTTGAGGAACAGTACCTTAGTGGAAAGGGCCTCCATGCCTGGATCAAGGAAGGAAGCAGGAAAATGATGTCACACCTTAGGAGCAGGAGTTGAGGGAATTGCTCAAAAATATTTCCCTTACAAGTCTACCAAGGAGCTTTTCCTTCTACCTGGCCAAAATTCCTAATATTCAAATTAGTAAAAAGTTAGGCAATAAAATCATGGGTGCTGTTTCTAGAAGGTCCCTGTTAAAATACACCTTTGCCTCCTACAAGTCCTAAAGCCCTCCTTTACTAGTCATATTTACTAGTCCATATTTAATTTGTCTCATTCACATTTGTCATTTTTACATGGCTTGGGAGTCTAGATCCTTCCTAAAAGGTGGCACCCAGACATAGACTAGACCTATGATTTAATTGGTATAAGAAATAGCTAGATGAAAAAACTTTCTCTACAAATACAAATCAACACCTTCTCTTCAATTTATAATATCAGAGAGCTTTCTGGAGGTTAGCACCTCATTTTGTAAAAATGAAAGTGTTTGGACAAATGATTTGGATGATTTCCAAGTCACCGCTAGATCTATGGTCTGTGAACTTAGGATCCTGTGGTGTATAATTCAATCAATCGTTCAATTAACAAACATGAATAAAACACTCTATCTCAGACACTGTGCTAGGTACTAGAGATTAAAAAGACAAAATGAAATAGACTCTGTCCCCAAGGAGTCTGTCTTTCTCCAAGCATCCTATAATCTCAAACAAGAAAATTTGACTAAGTGCTAATTGAACTAAATTGATTAGCAACATAGAAGAGAAGAGAATAACCCTCGCCACAAGGAGCTCACACTCTAAACAAGGAAAGCAAAAACATACACAAGGAAAAAATACAGTGCTCTCTTATAAGACGTTCAAAGAAATTAAAAATGAACTAGGACATGGTAGTGAAGAGGGGAAAATGAGCCTTAAATCAGGAGACCTGGTCTTCACCATAAACTTCACGTTCAGCCTTGAACTCATAACTTCAATCTTCTGAATCTCAGTTCTCTCCCTATAAAATGAAGTAGATGCTTAGAGAGGAAATGTGATGTAGTGGAAAAAGTATGCTTATAGAGGGCTTTGCTGTGAAGACTGGCTCTGCTACTCTCTATATGACCTTGATTAAGTTATTGAAACCTCTCTAAACACCAAATTTCTCATCTTCAAATGGAAGTCAGAATTGGAGACCTCTAAAGGACTAAGTCATTTCTAAAATTTCTTCCAATTCTATGATTCTATGAGCACAAAAATGGTACCGATATGTTGGGGATACATGTCAAATTGGAAAAACGTGGGAAGATCCCAGGTGCAATATGAAGCTCTCATAGACTCTCAATTTGCCTCCCACGTTTCTTTGGAGGTTTAATTGTAAAGCAAAACACTATAGAAAAGAAGTCACAAAATATATCCTAATGCAAAATTTAGTGTATTGTGTTAGGATGGTGAGAAAGAACTCTGCTAGGATAATGGTATGCTTTGAGAAAATCCATATAGGTAGGCAGGGAAAGGGAGAAACACAGTTGGAGAAACATTTGACACTTAAATTTCCTTAATTTAAAAGACATCACAAGATGAAGCTGCCTAAGCCTTTCTGAGACAAATAAGATGTGGCCTATGATTCTGACAGCAGATGGAACCATTGAGTTTTGTAAAAAAGAATTTTTTTTAATTAATTAATTTAGCAATTGATAATGGTTAGGTAACTAAATGCCTTTTACTGAAAGAGACTTTGAACTCTAAATAGAACCACTGACTCAGAGAATGTTTGAATTAAAAGTTTTTACTGTCAACTTATATAGAAGTCAAAATCATGATTTTCTCAGTCACTGTTAAAAATGGTCTCCCCCAGTCAGTGAGGCATGTTTAGTCTGGATGAGACAGGAATATAGCTGTGGGAGCTGCAAGTCAATGGGAAATCACAGTTTAAGGAAATTTTACATATATCTCTTTCACAATGTAAATTCTTCAATATATATATTAAAAGTATAAGGGAGAAATTAGGTGGCTCAGTGGATTGAGAGCCAGGTCTAGAGACTGTAAGTCCTGGGTTCAAATCTGGCCTCAGATACTTCCTAGTTATGTGATAACCCTGGGCAAGTCACTTAACCCCCATTGCCTAGCCCTTACAGTTTTCTGCTTTGGAACCAATCCACAATGTTGATTCTAAGATGGATAGTGAGGGTTAAAAAAAAAAAAGGATAAGACATAATTCTTACCAAACTTTCCAGGGAAATTGAACTTAGAAGATTAGAAAATTAAAAACTAGAAGAGGAGGGGCCAGATTAGAACCCTGTTCTCCTTTTCCACTAGCACACTCTGAAATTAAATAGTATATCATATAATGGAATTCTGAGTTATACAGTAAAGACAGCAAGTGTTTCCCCAAACACTAGGGAAAACACATGAGTCTCTGTCCCACTTGAAGGCGGCAGATAGAGGGAGGGTGAGTCTGAATCTTTAGACCGGTTATTATATGGGAACAAAGCTATGCTTAAAAGGCAGAAAAGCAAGGGAGCCAAATGAAACCTCTTATGACAGAGCAATGTGGCCTCGTTGGGGGTTGGGGGCATGAAAGGGAGCTTTACTCTGTGCTGTGTGTCCTTAGGTAAAGTTTTTATCATCGTGCCTCAGAAAGTATATCACACATTCTTTAAAATCCTTACTTTCCATCTTAAAATTGATACCAAATATCAGTTCCAAGTCAGAAGAGTGCTAAGGATTGCCCAGAGTCACACAGTTAGGAAGTATTTGAGGTCAGATTTTAACCCAAGACCTCCCATCTCCAAGCGTGGCTCTTTATTTACTGAGCCTCCTAGTTTCCCATGTCATACAGTTTAGATCTAGAAAGGGTATTAGATATTATCTAGCCTACCCACATCATTTTACAGCTGAGTACACTGAGGTCCAGAGAAGCTTAAGGACTTGCCCAAAGCAAGGATTTTAACCCAGCTCCTCTGATACAACAGCAAGAAGCACTGAATAAGCTACATGAGAATCACTGTGCTAGGACTGGTGAATATCAAGAGTAAAACAGAATAGCATGGACTCTCAAGGAGCTTACATTTTATTAGGGATTAATGATATGTCCTTAGATAATTAAATATAAAATATACACAAAGTTTGGGGAAAGGGTAGTACTAAATGAAGAGATTATGATTCAGGGCTTTTCCTATCACTTGTTACTGTTTTCTGCTAGATTCTAAACTTTTAGAAGGTGTTGAACATAATAGACGTATAATGGATAGTGGGTTGAATAAAAGATCTGAGTTCATATTCCATCTAGTCAGTTATTGACTGTGTGACCCTGGGAAAATCACTTAACTTTTCTCTGCCTCAATTTCCCCATATGTAATATGCAGATAATAATAACACCTATCTCAGAGAGTTGTGAGGATCAAAGGAGATAAAATATGTTAAGTGTTTGGAAATCTTATAAAATCTTGCAATTAGTAGTAGATCATACATCAAAAAGCTAGAACAAATTTGATTGTCACTGGGTTCAACCTGGGCTCTTGACAACATCTTTTGAGTTCTCTACTACAGGAGATCCATTTTCCCAGAAGCCAGTCGATGTAGAATATTGTTGTTGAGTCATTTTAGTTGTGACAGACTCTTCATTGACCCCATTTGGGATTTTCTTGGCAAAGCTACTGGAATGGATTGCATTTTCTTTTCCAGCTCGTTTTACACACGAGGAAACTGAAACCAACACAGTTAAGTGACTTACTCATGGTCACATAGCTAGTGTCTGGGGCCACATTTGAAATCAGGAAGATGAGTCTTCCTGACTCTAGGTTTGGCTTTCCATCCACTGCACCACCTAGCTGCCCTAAATGTAGGATATTGACACTCAAAAGCACCTACATTTTAAACTCAATTTCTAACTTAAAAAAAATTATCATTTGCAGAGGAATTTCAAGAGATAGGGGAGAACTTTTTTAGCAGGTCTTTTCTAGCATTACAATCCAGTTCATTAAGTATTTATTAAGTGCCTACTATGTGCAAACATATGTCTAGGCATTGGGGAGAGAAAGTTAAAAATCAAAGCAATCTCCACCTTTAAGGATTCTGTTGGAGACACCTACTGCTTACACTATCTATGGATAAAACTACCCTTGACTTGCTTCCCATATATTGAACTCTTTCAAACATTGTGGCTCAAGACCGCACCATAAATCCAGGGCCCCAGTGCTACAAGTCTTTTATAAGCCCTTTTAGAAAATCACCAAATGCTCCCATTTTTTTTCCAAAGGGCCTTACAAATACTGATTAAAATCATCTAGCTAGCTGCCCTGGGGGGAAAATGTTACTATGGACAGAGTTGTCTTTGAAAAGCTTCTTTTGAATTATGGTGTTGTATTGAAGACTGTTTTTATTTTTCCCAATAGAAAGGATAAATTCTTCTTTATGTCAACATAAACCTGAGGGAAGACTTACTTGTGGGGAAGCTAGATTTGTACCTTCAATGTTGCAGCCCTCACTAAAATAAAAGTCAATTCCCATATAACAAGATTTGCATTTAATCTTGCTATCTATCTTACTATTTATAGGAATATTATTGCTCATGAATAAACCATCAGATGTAGAGGATAGAAGGATTTTAAAGGATCTGAAATTAACATGGCACTCTGGGTCACTTGGAAATTCTAGCTTCCTGTTATAGCAGGATATTTAGTTATAAATTAAAATAATCTCTTTAGCTCCTTTCTTCCCTTCCTTCTTCCTTTCTTCTTTTTTTCCTTCCTTTGAATTAATATTAATGGAATATCTAATTATTAAATCTCTTATTGGATGGATGGTTTAATAAGAGATTGTCCCTATCCTCATTGGATCATACAACATATACAGAATACATATGTGGTTCAGCAATTTCGTTGTAACTGACTTTTCATGACCCATCGGGGTTTTCTTGGCAAAAATGCTGCAATGATTTGCCATTTCCATCTCCAGTTCATTTTACAGATGAGGCAGAGTTAAGTGACTTGAACAGAGTCACAAAGCAAGTAAGTGTCAGAGGTCAGATGAATCTTCCTGACCTCAGACCTAGCACTCCTGTGTCACTTAACTGACCCAGGGAATAACTATAAAGAGCAATCAAACATTGAGGCATAAAAGAGGTACAAGTACTAGTGAAGTCAGGAAAAGGGGAAGATCATTATTGACTTGTAGGATCAGTCACAGAAGAGATATTTTTTGAATTGAACTTTAAAGAATAGATGGGTTTCAACCATTTGGACTAAGGCAGGAAATATCCCAGAAACAAGAAACAAAGGTACATGTGAGAAAGAATAAGACGAGGAACAGTGAGAATTCCAATTTGGTGGGAGTGTAGAGAATATGAAGAGTAGTATGAGTAAAGACTGGAAAGATAGAATGATACCATATTCTAGAGGATCTCAAATGCCAATTGGAGGACCTTCAACCTTGTATTTAGATGCAATAGGAAACCATCAAGTTTTGAGCAGTGGCATTACTAGATTCAAGAATAAGGAAGATTAAACTGACAACAATACAAAGGATGGATTAGATTGGAGACATAGAAATTCCCAAATAGGTTAAGAGATAGATTATTGCAATAGCACATGTAGAAGCTGATGAAGGCTTGTCCTCCATTGCCAGCATTTGGAATAATGGGAAGACAGATGAAGGAGAATATATAGGTGGAATCAATAGGATATGGCAAAGTGACTAGAAATGAGAAAAGGACAATCAGCTCTAAAAGACCTGAGAACTCTAATCAATATACAATGACCAACCACATTTTCAAAGGAAACATGATAAAATATGTGATTCCCCTCATAACAGAGAAGAGATAGTCCCCCAGTACAGATCAAGGCATATTTTCTTTTCTTTCTTTTTGGTAGGGGGGATGTGATTAATGTGAGAATTTGTTTTGCACGATTATACATATTTGCATAGGGTTTGTTTTTCTTAAATTCTAAGTGGATGGGAGAAGGAGAGATAGAAATAATTTGGAAATTAAAAATAAAACTAAGCTAATTTTTTTAAAAGAAGTGAGGGGAAAAGGAAGAAACAAAGAGAACACCTAAATTTCAAGTTAAGAGACTGAGAAAGGATTGATGACACTGACAATACCCTTACATTCTAAACTATTAGAGGAATGATATTTTTTTTCTGAAATGCAGTTGAATCATGTATTTGAAGCTGGTCACTGAATACAATGTGCCCCCCCCCCCATTTTCCAGGTGAGGAAATTAAGGTCCAGAGAAGAGAAGTGATTTGCCCAGGGTCATACAGAGAATGTCTGAGTCAGGATTCAAATATAAATCTTCCTGGCTCCAAGTCTATCATTATATTGATTATACTACCCACCTGCATTAGATGACTTTTCAAAAATTCCTATGATTTTGTGATGTGAGCTATAGTGTGTCTCAAAAGTAATTTCCATGGGAACCACACTGAGTGAGCCTCCAGATCTCCTAATGTTTGTCTAGTGTTCAGAATGAGGGATGCATTTATATTCTAATCAGAACCCTAATCAGGATACATCTGGAATCCATATTTTAGAAAGGAAATTGGAGGGTTTGAAGGCAACCAGCATGGTAAAGTGTCTATTAGATATGTCAGATTAGCATTAGTTGAAGGAACTAAAGATATGTAGCCTAGAGAAAAAAAAAACTCAGTGGGGGTATAGGATAATCTCTCCAAGTATTTGCAAGATTGTCAGGTGAATGAGGAATTAGATTTCTTCTGCTTATTCTTGCTAGTCCCCACACTACCTTCCCTCATCAGATGTCTGCTAAACTCCCTACAAATCTATGATCTTATTATTTATCCCTATTAAACTTAATTTTATTAGGTTTGATCCAGTGTTTTAGCCTGAGGATATTTCAGGATCCTCATCTACCCAAAATGTTAGCTCTCTCTCCCAAGCAAATGGGGAAAAGCTATATCCCTGAACAACAGGAGAATGTCTTCTTGGTGGGGGAAAAATCTTTATCAGGAATCAAAGAGAGAAGAAATATCAGGGTCTTCTGTACCTTAAGTTATATCTTGGGGACTTTTACAAGACTCTCAAGAGAGATAAGAGCTTCAGTGAAGAGCTCCAAAGATAGAAGCCATGATGTAAATCCAGATTTAATAAATATTTACCATGTTCTAGGCACTGTGGTAGGTTCTGGGAATATGAAAACTAAAGTAAGACATTCCCTTCCCTCAAGAAACAAGTAAATACAAAGCAGATGTAAGGTAATGTAGGGGAAAGACTTGCACCTGGGAAGATGAGGAAAGTAATGGATGGGTTTTGAGCTGAGTCTTAAAATAAGGTAAATATTGTCATCTTAAATAAAATCAAGGTTTCTGAGATACAGAGGTGAGGAGGATCATCCCAGACATGGAGAACAGTCAGGCAATCAACAAGTATAGCATCAGTCAATAAATATTTGTTAAGTGCCTTCTACCTGCCAGATACTGTGCTATACCTTGGGGGTTACAAAGAAAGTCAAGACAATCCTGGATCTCACAAAGCTTATAGTCTAAGAAGAGAGATAACATATAAACAACTATGCACAACTGAGATATATACAGGACAAAACGGCAATGCCAGTTGAGAAAAAATGCTAACATTAAGAGGATTGATAAAGGCTTCTTGCAGAAGGTGAAACTTTACCTGAGATATGAAGGGAGCCAGGAAAGCTAGAAGGCAGAGATGAGGAGGGAGGGAGTTCCAGGCATGGGAGACATCCAGGGAAAAGTGATAGACAGTGAAAAGACATGAAGAAAGGAGGTGGAGTGTCACCTGGACTGAACAGGCCAGGATGTCAACCTTAGAGATAGTATAATGCTTAGGGCAGAAAGGAGAGAGCTTTTAAATACTGTCTTCAAGTGAAAGAATTTGTTTGATTCTCAAGGTAAGAGGGAGCACTGGAGTTTAGGATGGGAACTACAAAAATGGAGCATCAGGGAGCCAGAATGTCATAGAAAATGTTAATATGCAGCCAATTTAGAATATATACATATATATACTATTATCATGGCCAATTATGGTTTTGTTTGTTTAGAAGATTTTTAAGCCTTTTTCTAGCACTATTGAACAAGGAAGTATTTGTGAAAGTGACTAGGTTCATAAAATGAGAATATTTCCTATTTAGCATAACTTAATTTACTGTGCCGGATTTTTTTTTGAGGGGGGGACTTCCCTTTATCTCAAAAAAAATAAGCTTTTTACTTGATGCCTTTGTCTTTATTTCATGGACATTTCTAGAAAATGCCTCCTATTACTACCTTCACCAACCCCTCCCAGTATCATTAAACCATCCCTTTGAGTGAAAGGCATAAAAATTAATAAAAATATACAAAACAATGATGACATCTGATAAGCTATACAGAATGCTGCCCTAGTTGTACTCCTACGCTCTGAAGGGAAAAGTATGTTTCTTAATTCATTCTCCAAAATATTCAATAGTTTTTTGAATCTTCACTCTGACTTTCTTCTAAGAATCTATTTTACATTGCTTTAATCATTTTAATATGTATATATGTAGATTTTGCATATTAATAATATGTACACATTTAAAATTAATATATGAACATTGTCCAGCTGTTTCAGTAATGTCCAACTCTTCATAACTCCATTTGGGATTTTCTTTTTTTTTTTTAACCTTTAACCCTTATCTTCTGCTATGTATTGGTTCCAAGGCAGAAGAGCAATAAGGGCTAGGCAATGGGGGTTAAGTGACTTGCCCAGGGTCACACAGATGGGAAGTGCCTGAGGCCAGATTTGAACCTAGGACCTCCTATCTCTAGGTTTGGCTCTCAATTCACTGAGCTACCCAGCTGCCTCCATTTGGGATTTTCTTACCAAAGTTACAGAAATGGTTTGCCATTTCCTTCTCCATCTGGTTTTATAAAAGAAGAAACAGAGGCAGACAGTGTTAAGTGACTTGCCTAGGGTCACAAAACTAGTTAATGTCTAAGGCTGATTTAGCAGTTAGGTCCTCCTGACTCCCTAGCCAATGTACCACCTAACTGACCATGCATACATAGATATACATGTATGTTGTTTGGGAATCTGATCACTTTCTACAAATCTCATATTTCTCAGAATTCCTCATATTTAACCTTTTACAGTGCAATAATATTCCATAGCATTCTTATGCTCCAGTTTATTCAGTCACTTATTAATTGATAAGCAACTACTTTGTTTCCAGTTTTTTGCTACCACAAAGAGTGTATAATACACTCATTAATCATCCAACTTGCGGCTCCAGAATTCTTTTCATTTGACCAGAGATGTCAAACACATGGCCCCATGCCACATTCAGCCTACAACCCTCTCAGGTGAAGAAGCTTAAATTTTAAGCTTTAAGATTAAAGATTAAAATTTAATTGGGTAGTATTTAACAAAAATAAATAAAATACAATAAAATATAGATAATTGTCATATGTGGTTTTCTAAGTCAATATATGCTCAAAGCGATCCTTCTGCACAGTTTAGTAGTCCTGAGTTTCTATTTGAGTTTATCTCTTCACTAGAAAACACTATTTTCTCTGGGCAAAACTTTCTTCCATATATTATAAACAATATACTTGGAAGTTTGGAATTTGCCCCATTACACTAAGCTAGCCATTTAAGACCTTTCCACAGTTTTTCTGTGTGGAGCAATATGTCAATATGTCACCTCCTTACATTAACCCTGGTCCTTTATGCCAAAGGCACCTCTGCCAATAGTGTTACAGAAATCAATGGAATGGAAAAATCCTTATATTTGAAGTCAGAGGACCTGGATGTAACTCCCTACTTACTTTACTTGTATGATCCTAAGCAAATTACTTCTCTTTGGTTTCACTTTCCTCATCTATAAAAGGAGAGTGTTGAACTAAATTATTTTTGAGGTCCTTTCCAGCTCTAACTCCATAGGGATCCTATGATCCCTAAAATTCATCATCAGAAAATAAATTCATTGTGAAATTCTTTAAAGCTGACTAAAAACTATCTTAAAATTATTTTTGGATACAAGATATTTTGAACCAGGACTCTGATGAGGTTGAATGGCTTTTATCTCTCATTTTATAACAATGAAGAAAAATGTCACTCTGGGTGAAGAGTACCCATCCACACTATATGTTGAAATGAATATATTGCCCTCAGTTTGATGAGTGACTTTGGGTACAGTGAAGGCAGTATCATTTCCCCTCAAAAAAACTAAACCAATAAGACAACTCCAAACTAAATTTTCCCAAATTTCCCAAACCATGAATGTGGAGGGCAAAGCCATCAGTGAGAGAAATATACAGTGCCAATATGGAGATCGTAGATGCTGCATAAAATAAAGTGGGAGATTAGAACATGACAAACTTAGCAACAAGGCTTTGATATCCTTGAGGTTGTTGTTTTTAAGTTATGGATAATGTAGCTCACTACTCTGCCAAATCTTATTTATCCTCTCAGGAACTGCCAACAGAATATTTCTAAATTAAATCCCTTCTCTCCCCGACTTACTTCTCCAGATAGAAGGAAAGCCTGCTCTCTTAATGGCAGCCTTCAGGAAAGGAATATACTTATCCCTTACAGTGTACATAAATACAAAGCAACGGTTGAAGAATTGAATCATAGATTTAGGAAAGATCTTTGAGTTTATTCAATCTAAACCCTTCATTTCATGGATAAGAAAACTGAAGTCAAAAAGGGGAAAGGATTTACCCCAAATCTTGCTATTCTTTAGATTCATCCATCTTATCTACCTCTTTTTCTTCTTCTCTTCTATTATCACTACTATTACAACTTCTATTAATAATAATACTAGTAATAATGGCCATTGATGTTAATAATGAATAATAGCTAATTAGAGGGAGCGAGCACAACTATGTTTGCTAAGCATTTTTACATAGATTATTTCAAATGCCAGGACAGATAACCAAGTGACAGGAAGCCCCAGAATTAAAACCAAGACTCTAGAATTCCTTGTTGCTCTGTAAAATAGCAACCATATTAATATTTTTTAATGTTTAAGCTTATAGTCTTTGGTTGAGCATATGATATGGTAATTGCTCCTTATATATTATATAGTTACTATATATCTAGCTACTCCATTTTACACATGAGGAAACTGAAGTACTGAGAGATAAGTGTTTTGGCTAAAGTCATACAGATAGAGCAACAGCATGCTATACTGGATTGAGCTGACCCTGGTGCCAAAGAGACCTTGGGTTCAAGGCTCACTTCTGACTTCTGCTGTCTGACTCAGAACATCCTTTCACCTCTTGATGTTCTAGGCAATTCACTAAGTCTATAAGTGGCAAATAAAATGCCAACTAGCATGTATCAGTAAAGGAAATTACTAAAAGCACTCAAAGCCAATAAAATTATATGTACCATTCTTGTCTCTATTCATATAAAATGGTGGACATGATTTGAACCCAGCTTCTCTGACTCCAGAGCCAACCACTTTTTCCATTGTCCCATACTGCCCTGATCAATAGATAGGGATAAAAATGATGCTAACCCCTATAAAAGTATAAAAGTATTATTCAACAATAATGGCTGTTTCTATGAACATCAGAGAAGTTCCTTTGCTTCACTCATTCCAGATTTGAGTAAGCAGGTTCTGAATTATACCCTCTAGCATATCAGTTTTCACTGCTGATTAGAATGATGATAATAATGAACAATGTGAAATACTTTGAAGGATTTGAAGACACTGAGATTCCTTGTTTCTTCTCATTAAGAATAATAACAATCTTTCTCCACAAAAACGAAATAAGTTATTGAACCAGGAACAAACTGCCTGCAGAAGCCTGAGAAATGTACTTTGGCAGGAAAAAGGAAACCTTTCGGGAAAATCATTTCTGACATTTTTACAGCCTGTCACTAGTATTGCTAAGTGCCTCACCTTATTCTAAATTTGAAAATGGAAAAATAAAAGTTATCACTGCCTTAAAGTTGCTTGTTAGAAGTACACCCATACCAAAGCCAGCACTCAGGAAAAATCAGGCATTGGGAAAAATATCTCATTCTTTGATCAGTTGCACACTGATCTTTTGAATGACAATCCATAAAAACTATATTGAGATATGATCATAACTTTAGAGCTAGGAAGGATCTTAGAGGGCACCAAACCCAACTCCATCATTTTATAGATGATCAAAAAAGTTAAGTGTAGCACAAAGAATTTGAACCCAGATGCCCCAATCTTAAAGTTACTGCTCCTGGACCTTAGACATGTTTCCTATCTATTCCCCAATGATTGGCCCTCTACAAAAATAATCTTTACAAAATTCTAAATCTAAGCACTATTCAGTTTTTTTCCTTTCCCCAGTTTAAACTTACCAGTTTGAGGGACTTTCAAAACTGAAGTTTCTTTCTCTGGGTTTCTGATCGCATTTGCTCAAGGATCACCAGGGTTGTTTTATTGGGTCTTCATTTCACAGATCAATGTCTGAAGTTGTCTGAGCATTGGCTGGTTTTAGACTTTATCACACCAAAGATTTTCATTTTCTCATCTTCTTTTCTCTCTCCTCCCTTCCCCCAGCAGACTTATGAACAACCAATCACATCTTCAGGGGGAAAAAATCTAATCTTGATGAATTATGGAAAGGGATACAATTTTTGGAAGCTGAAGTAATCAATGATAAACACACACATGCACACATACAACCATGTATTCATTTCAGCCATCAGAAAATATGTGTAATGCTGCCTATCTGGGCAAAAAAAAAAGAAAGAAAAAGAAAAGAAAAACCACTAAATATGCTTCTGACTCAACATGCAGGCTTTTTTTTCAACCATGAATTTAAATAATTGAGATTTGAAGCCTAATAGTTTTTGTGGAGATTTTTACTTTTTCTTGAGGTTTTGTTAAAGTTACATTCTTCAATTAGTCAACTCAAAGGCTTTTTGAAGACTCACTTTCAATATGGAAAAAGACACAAGGAATTTTTTTAAGTTTCCAATCAAATGTCCATTTGTGTTGTACCCAACCCTATTTCACAGAATCCATTATAAGCTGCTGCTTCTCTCCTCAGACCAAGTATTATTCCATAGCCTTCAGAGGTGAAGTTATCAGGGATAAGAGAGAGAAAAGTGGGAAGTGAAATGGGTTTTGTAACATTTCTTTAAAAAGAGTGGTCTTTTTTTCCTTTAATTAGTACTATTTATCAGTATATTTAGGAAGATGAATCAAACATTAACTGAGTTATTCCAGGCCTTCATGAAAATAATTCATTCCAACTTATGTCTTCTAATCTATACTCAAATCCTATCCAAGAATAAGCCTAAATGTCCAAATGTTTCAAAGCAGGCAAGAGAAATGCCTTTATTCTGGTATTTGAAATTAATTCTTTTCTATCAACAGATGTTAAAAGTTCTAGAATGAAGCAAGAAATGAGAAAATAGAGAAAATAAGATGGAATATCTACTTCTTTAACTTACTCCAAAGTGAAAAATGTGACTTCTGTCAATTCTCCATGATACATAAACACAGCTGAGTGTAGTAGAAAGATTAGGATTCATAAGTTCTGGGTTCCAATCTTTCTGCCACCACTTACTAGACATGTGAACTCAACAAGTCAATCCATCTCTCTGTTCCTCAGTGAACATCTATAAACTAGGGTCAGCAGTGAAGACAGTGTTGATATAGTGCTAAACTTGAATTTGGGAGGACCTGAGTTCAAATCCTCTCTCTGTTAGTCACTCCAGTAATGAAAATTTCTTGAGAGTTGCTATCTCACTTTTCTATGAATAGAACTAGTGTACATAGCCTGACATATAATAAGAACTTAATGACTGCTTAATGATTAACTAACTAGTAGTTATGTGACCTAGGCAAATAACTTGATGTTTATGAGCCTCAAGTATGAACTTGAGATCTTTTTAAACCCTTACCTTCTGCCTCAGGATCAATTATAAGATCGAAAAGCAGCAAGGGCTAGGCAATTGAGGTCAAGTCACTTTCCCAGGTCAGGGTCATCTCCTTAGGATTATTCACTAAGCCATAGGTTGGCATCTACATTAGTGGAAAGAATTCTCACAACCAAAACTCTCCTGAAACCCTAGGTCTTTTGTACATTTAAAATACTAACAACTTTACAGTACTGTTGATAAATTCAAATATGGGTCTAAGTCCTTTATAAATTTTAAAGACTTATAGAAAAATGAGGTTCCAATTTGTCCAATTAAATTCATCTCAAAAGTTTTTAATTTTGATCCTGAGACCTAATTATACTTCTAAAGTCAGCACAGGACTGGACCTAGTGAGGTGGGGAAAAATCACCTGCTGACTTGTGCAATAAACAGATTTTGAAGACTATCTAGCTAAAGAAATAGCATGACTCAATAGGACAGAAATTCTCTCTCTTTCTTTCTCTCTCTTTCTCTCTCTCTCTCCCTTCCTCTTTCTCCCATCCATCTGTCTATCTATCTTTCTATCTATCTATTTATCTAATCTCTCCATATCTCTGTCTGAATGGAAATAAAGTCAAGCCATCCTGGGCATTTAGGTCTTTATCTTATCTCTGTGTACCTATTACTTTGAAGTAAAAAAAAAAATTGATAAATATAACCATTCTGAAGATTCCAGGAATCCTCTGTTGAGTTGGCACCCTACCCTCCTTCCAAAGATCAAGCTCATAAACTCTGAGTCTATTATTGGATTCGATAAACCTTCATTGCTTTTCACAAAGAAAGGAAATAAGAGCAAAAGTGAATGCACCATTCATTCATTTAGCAATACTACATGAAGAGTTCTATGATGACTCCAATAGCCATCAGAGAGAAATAATAATAGCTGATGATATATGATACATTCAGTTCTTGTGATTGACATGATTGTGGACTCAGTGTTTCTCAACTCAGGGCATGGCTTGGAATATCAGGGACAGAGTATCATTTCTATGCTAGACACCAGGTGGCACTAAAAGTTTGAGCTACACCCGCTCACTCAAAGCTGAATATTCACTGATGTTTCTCTCCTTTGATGTATCTATATATTCCCTATATATTTCCTGGTTTTACATCTAAATCTAAGCAAATGAAGTAATTTTCTAAAATATTCTGTTGTAATGCAACCCCTACTCATTTGGGATCCCTGATTTTGCTTCCCTTTTCAGCATAACTATCTGTTATAGTAAGGATTACTTTCCTGGTTGGGTCTTCTGAAGTCAGTTCAGTCATTTCTGGAAAGAATGAGAATTCCTAGCCCTTTGACTGTTTAAAAATATGAACCCAGTTGAATTAGATTCAATCAGTATCTAGTAAAATGAAATGATTAATCTGGGATAATGATTGAGTAGTGATTAATGAATTATAGTAACTTTATCTCATAAGGTTATTAAGCAAACTGAATATAATATATTTAGCCACTTTTCTCTGTAAATTCATATTAACTATTTTGCTGTTTCTGTAATTTCCTATATTCCAGCAAGTTAGAATTTTGCAACAGGGGGTAGCTCAGAAAGCCTGTAAGCAGAAGGCTTGACCATATCTGGCACCTGGAGATATCTGGGACAGAAAGATATCTTGATGGAAGGATTTCTAAAAGAGATCTCTCTCATTTTTCAACTACCCTAAGATTGGTAGTTGACTTTTGGGATGGGATCTTGAATGATGTAATGTTAGGATATTAAAAAAGGAAAAAACTCTCATTCAATTGTCTTTCCGTGAGAGGAAACCTAATGACCCAGCTTCCCTGAGAGACACTGGTTTCTCTCAATAAACCTTTGAGCTTTGCCTCATTGTTTTCTTTCAAACTGGTTGAAAAATATTCATCACACTTCCAACTCTCAGATTCTATGATTCTCTGGTTATAATTTTGTGATAACCCCAAAGAATTTATTTGTTCAGTATTTAGTGTACAGAATTTACTCAAGCAAAACCAAAAGTTAATTATAACCAAACATTCAAATCTAAATCAACTTTAGTAACCACTATGGTAGAGTCAGATTTTCTAATTCATCCACCCTGTCTTCTGTATCTTATCCCTTGTCCTTTCAGTGAAGAAAGCTAAACACTAGAGGAAGATGTGTTTCTTGAAAAGGGTTGTCTATCATTCTTAGTCTCAGAAATCAAGGAAGGAACTAAAATGTCAGTTTACCACAATCAGTTTACATCTCAACAACCAATCCACCCTTACTGGTTGAATCCAACTGATACATTACCAGGGAAGCTTTCTGAAGCACTTAGTAAGCCAATCAATCTCTCTCTCTCTCTCTCTCTCTCTCTCTCTCTCTCTCTCTCTCTCTCTCACTCTCTCTCTCTCTCTCTCTCTCTCTCTCTCTTTCTATCTCTTTCACACACACACACTTCTGATTTAAAAAAATACAAATGCACTCTAGAAAACAGTGAAAGCAAGATAAAGAATAAAAAAAAAAGAGTAAGAACTGACCCAACTATTTTGGAGAGCAATCTATAATTATGTTCAAAAATTTCAAAAACTGTGTATGCCTTTTGACCTAGCCATACCATTATTAAATTTATTTCCTAAGGTGATCAAAGAAAATTGAGAATAATTTATATATTCTGAAATATTTATTACTGATAATACATGTAAAATCCAGTGGAATTGCATGTTGGCTATGGGGGAGGAGAGGGAAAGAACATGAATCATGGAATCATGGAAAAATATTCTAAATTAATTAATTAAGGAAAAAATTTTAATTAAAAAATAAAATAAAATATTTATTGCTATAAATTGAAAGGATTCCCTTCAACTGGTGAATGGCTAAACAGGTTATTGTGATTTAATACTACCACATCATAAGAAATTACCAACAGGTTAATTTTGGAAAAACATGGAAAGACTACATGAAATTATGTAGTATGAAACAAGCTGAACCAAGAGAACATTATATAAACTGGACAGAAATATTGTTTGCAGAATGACTTGCATCTATCCTCCTCTAGAGAAAGAACTGATAAATAGAAATAAGTACATCATAGTTTTATGTATACATATATATATATATATTTTTAAATGATGCCTCCTCTTATGGAGAACGGGAGGAAGGGAGAGAATTAACTGAGAATTTTAATGTAACAAACTAATTGATTAATTAGTTTTTAAAACTCAAATAGAAATAGTGGCCACTATTCATAAGAATCTTAGCAGACACATTTTGACTTAAGAAAAACACATGTTGGGGGCAGCTGGATGGCTCAGTGGATTGATAGTCAGGTCCAGATACGGGAGGTCCTAGATTTAAAACTGTCCTCAGACACTTCCCAGCTATGTGACCCTGGACAGGTCACTTAACCCGCATTGCTTAACCCATACTGTTCTTCTGCCTTAGAACCAATGCATAGTATTGATTTTAAGATGGAAGGTAAAGGTTTAAAAAAATGCATATTAAGTAACATCTACATTTTATTGTATTTTTGCTTATTTTGCTAAATATTTCCCAGTTCTATTTTAATCTGATTCAGACCATATCTCAAAATATTATGAGTTACTTCTGGACTGTAAGTTGAATGTTTGATATCTCTGCTCTGTGGAGCTATCCTAAAGGTTCACAGATTAAGATTTTTTTAAGCAATTTTATGTAAAGATATTGTCAGTGATCTGGACCAGGAAAGCAGATCTTCCAGAGGAAATGTTCTAAGGACCATTATGATCCAGAAGGACTAAAAAGAAGACAGCAATAGAAGATGCCCTCAGAAATCAGACACTACATCAGGACACTCTGAGTGAGCCTTTGGATATAATGATCTGAACTATGGGGGTTGGGTCATTTATCCCCTTCAGGCCTCCCCATCCTCCAATATTTTTATTTTGATTGTAAAACCCCTGTGCCAAAAAGGGGGAATGGTCCCTATGAGATCCTTGTCAATGTGTCTATCAATCATTTTTAATATGTTAAGAAATATCCAAGTATAATTATACCTTCCATGAAATGTATAATACTTTTGGGTCCTGATGTCTCCTGGTAAGATAATCCTGAAATATGTAGATATTTTATGTGAAATAATTTGCTGATGAGACTGATGTTTCTCCCAATTAATCAGATAGTTGATTGCCTTAAAGTGTGAAAAGTACTTTACCTAATAATAATAATAATAACTGATATTTACATAATGCTTAGTCATGTTACTAAGTCATCATGTCATTGATAATTATCTCATTTTATCCTCACTATCCTGGGAGGTAGATTTTATTATTATCTCCATTTTAGAGATGAGGAAACTAGGGCAGAAAGAGGTTAAGTGACTTGACCAGGATCACACTGCTTGTAAGTGTCTGAGGCCATATATGAACTCAGATCTTCTTAACTCTAGGCCCAGTATTCTATTTGAACCTCCTCAGCAAATTGGGAAGATCCTTATCTAAGCAAAGCTTATAAGCCATTCTGTAGACTATCCAAGTATTCTTCATCTCTTATCTCAAAGAATCAGTGTTAGGATCATAAATTCTTAGATTTCACAATGGAAGAGGCTTCATGAAGATATCAGGACTGGAGATATAAGTAACCATTATGAAATTAGTAAGATATTTTTGGTAGCAGAGGAGACCATCGAGTAGTTCTACTCTGACCTGAGTGCCGTCCTACATTCAGTGCCCACAAATGACAAGCTAATACTACTGGGAGACTTCAACGCCCGCGTTGGCCAGGACCATGAAAGATGAAAAGGAGTGCTCGGCAAACAGGGCATGGGCAAAATGAACAACAACGGCCTACTGCTACTCAGCAAATGCTCAGAGTTCGAACTCACCATCACGAACACTGATTCAGAATGGCAAACAAATATAAAACAACGTGGATGCACCCATGATCAAAACAGTGGCATCTCATTGACTACATCATTGTACACCAGCGAGACATCCAGGATTTACAGATCACCAGAGCTAGGAGAGGAGCTGAATGCTGGACAGACCAAAGATTGGTTAGAGAGACTCTTCAAATGCGCATTGCGCCTTGCCATACTCACGCATTTTACAACGCGAGTCATCTTAGAGATCCATCTTATTTGCAAACATTCCAGTCCTGCCTGGACAACAAGCTGTCTGTCAAGGGACCACTCACTGGAAGCTCAACCCAGAAATGGAACCAGTTCAGAGACGCAGTGAAGGAAACATCAAAGGCAGTCCTAGGCCCCAAACAACACAACCACCAGGACTGGTTCAACGAGAACAACAATGCTATTGAAGACCTTTTGAGCAAAAAGAACAAAGCCTTTATGGAGTGGCAAAATAACCCAAACTCTGCTCCTAAAAGGGACAGATTCAAGTTTCTCCAAGCCATGGCGCAGTGTGAGATCAGGAAAATGCAAGACCAATGGTGGGGAAAAAAAGGCAGAAGAAATCCAGCGCTTTGCTGATATGAAAAACTACAAAGAATTTTTTAGTGCCCTCAAGACTGTCTATGGGCCATTAAAATCCTCCACTGCCCCCTTGCTATCCTCTGACAGGGACACTCTCATAAAAGATAAAAAAGGCATCAGCAACAGGTAGAAAGAACACTTCAGTCAGCTTCTCAACCAACCTTCTTCAGTCGACCAAAGCACCCTTGACCAGATCCCCCAAAACCGCACCATTGAACAACTTGACTTCCCTCCTTCAATGGAGGAAGTCCAAAAAGCCATTAAACAAATGAGTATAGGCAAGGCACCCGATAAAGACAGGATCCCAACTGAGGTGTACAAGGCCTTAAATGGAAAGGCACTCCAGGCATTCCACATAGTGCTGACCAGCATATGGGAAGAGGAAGACATGCCCCCAGAACTCAGAGATGCCTCCATTGTAGCTCTATACAAGAACAAAGGCGCACGAGCAGCCTGTGACAACTACGAGAGCCATCTCACTACTCTCCACTGTGGGAAAGATCCTCGCCCGTGGCTTACAGTGATACAGAGAGACTATTCAACACCACATTTTAAATGTTTTTTTCTCTTTCATAATTCTTGTGAGGACACAAAAGACTGAAGATAGGGTCTGGAAGTGATTTCATTGGTATAATTAACTCTCCAGCAAAAAATATCCTTAATAATGTAGAATAGCACCTTCTCTAAAATATTAAAGAGTGGCCTAGATCATTGAAAGTTACTACTTTCCCAGGGTCACACAGACAAATGTCAGAGATGAGACTCAAAGTCATGTTTTTCTGGTTCTCTATCCACCACACCATGATTCCTCTTATGAGGGCACATATATTCCCAAATTTGACTACTTCTTTTGCCACTTCATCCCAAAGATCATGCATCTTCCAATCCATATCTCACATCCTCCAAACACATACCTGATATGAACTGAACAGCAATATCATAGTCCTTCAGTTCATAGCCTACTGTTCTATGGCTTCACAATGTAATTCATCCAAATTATCATTGGTAAAATCCAAATCAATTAATTTGTTTTTGTGTTTTATTGTTCCAGGTTTAAAAGCACGAACAATAATGATAACAAACATAAGCCCATCAAGAGAAAATTGAGAAAGAAGGAAGAATGTTTGTGGCTGTGAGATCTGTGACTGTCATGGAATATAATATATTTTAATATGAACTCTCATTCTCCAGATGGACACACAAAGTAATAAGCTTAGAGATGAACATTTGACAACTTGAAACAGGAAAAATGAAGAAACCACTTCCAAATGCTTCTAAAGGGTAACAATGCTAAATTCTGGTCAAACCATTGACCTCATAAAGAATAAGGATTCAGCAGCCTGAGCTGAAATGTCTTCAGATTTCAGGTAGTGTCCTTAATGAACCACAGAAGAATAATACAGCTCCATCATCTAAACTCAAGTGAGGTCATAGTTCCACCCCTGCCAATAATCACACCCAGATCCAGTTGAAGTACCATCAGGGTCCATGGAGCTTGATAATCAAGACAAAATAGTCAGCAATCTTACTTAGGGGCTAGAGACTACTTGCATGTTCCAGAGTAGAAAACTTAGTAATAAATGGTTTCTTGTCACTGAATTGACCCCCCACCCCCAAACACTATGCTTCTATAGGAGGAAAGAGTGTGGCTTATGTGGCTTATGAGTATGAAAAATAGAAGTATAGATTTAGAATTAGAAGAAATTTCAAAGGTCTTGAAAAATGAAGTGATTTATCCAAGGTCACAAAAATAGTAGGTGGCAGAGCCAAGAATGAAATCAATATCTTCATCTACACCAAGTCTAGGCTTTCCAATGCATTCGGAAGGAAGGAAGGAAGGAAGGAAGGAAGGAAGGAAGGAAGGAAGGGAGGGAGGGAGGGAAGAAGGTAGAGAACAAGAACTTATTATGTGATTACTGTTTTAGATACTGTAAATCCAATATCATTTGAGCCTTACAACATTTCTGGAAGGGAAATCCATCCCCTTGTGGAAGAAGTGAAGTAATTCACATAATTATTAGCTAACAAGGTAAAGCCCCTCAACCATATGAAGTCAGAACATTATGTCTCCAAAGGAGTTCCTTCTTCCAAGTCAATGATGGCAAACCTATGGCACAGGTGCCAAAGATGGGATGCAGAGCACTCTCTGTGGGCATGCCCCCCCCAGTTTATTATTAAAAAGGAAGAGAGACTTGAGTGGAGTTTCTCCCCTCCCCCTCTCCACTGTGCCTGGCTACATTTTTTCTCTCTCCCCTATGTGGGGTAAGGGGGGGACAAGGTGTGCCTAACACTCAGTGGAGGGGAATATGTCATGTGGTTTCTGGGGCAGGCAGGGGGCAGGGCACAGCACACAGTCTCTAAAAGGTTTACTATCACTGTTCTAGGCCAACACATATGTTGTCGCCTATAAATATATTCATACATTACTACAGGTTAATGTTTCTTGGTATTCATTCAAGTGACTTCTTGAAGAAAATGTTATCACCTGTAAATATGTAAAAATCCATGAGGATTACTGAGGGTTAATATTTCCTGTTAGTCAAGTGACTTCTTGATATTCAGTCAAGCAACATAAACTGAAGCACCCTGAAGCTACTCAAGGGAGAAAATGTCACTGGCAGTACATTTGCTGCTGATCTTCCACTTGGAGACATTTCATGCCCAAATGAGGCAATGTGGAAGAGTCTGATGAGGAGAGTCCAAAGCAGCTGAAGTGTTACCAGACTCTTACACTAGTTGGAGAGCAATCCCCTGGAAAATTAGCAAATTCTGCATTTCATGGTTAACTGAAAAACAAATCATGTGGGAGCAGAGAAATGGAATAAGAAAATGCTGTGTTTACATCCACTTTGAGGAGAATTTCAGAAGGATTTTCACAGAAGCTGGCTCCCTGAGGATTTACAAGGAATGAGGTGATAGAATACTTTCATGCACCAAGGGTTTCTCTAAAAGCACAGATGAGTGAAGGACAGGAAATCATATTTGAGACTTGGTTCTTTTGGTAACAAAGGTAGTTCTTTTGGGGGCATCTGGGTAGCTCAGTGGATTGAGAAGCAGGTCTCAAAACGGGAGGTCCTGGGTTCAAATTTGACCTCAGACACTTCCCAGCTGTGTGACCCTGGGCAAGTCACTTAACCCCCATTGCCTAGCCCTTGCCACTCTGCTGCCTTAGAATCAATACACAGTATTGATTCCAAGAGGGAAGGTAATGGCTGAAGAAGAAGAAGAAGAAGAAGAAGAAGAAGAAGAAGAAGAAGGAGAAGGAGGAGGAGGAGGAGGAGGAGAAGGAGGAGGTGGAGGAGGAGGAGGAGGAGAAGGAGAAGAAGATTAGAACCTTTTGAAAGTTTTGAGGAATTTCCTTACTCACCTCTTAATTTAGCCAAGATGAGGAATCAAGAATATGAGGAGTCAGTGGTATACAGTGGAAAGAGTATTAGAACTAGAGCCAGAGGACCCAGATTCAAATTCCACCTTGTCATTATATATCATAATCAATCAATAGACATTTATTAAATATTCATTATTTGTGAGAGATAGCCAAGCCCTTTTCAGGACTGCTCATCCACCTTAAATATCCACCTTTCACCAAACTCTCACCTGGTGGCTCCAAGAAGTTATAGCATGCAGAGTGGCCAGATCCTGGAAAACTGCATTGATAGATGAACTAAACCAGGTCAAGGTTAAGTGACAGGCCTCAAACCCATTAGGGGAGATTCCCCCCCCCCAGGAAGAATGGGTGAATTTGTTCCAATGGCCATGAAAGTGGCTGATGCAGACAAAGTATAGAACCTAAAGCTTGGTCAGATGGCAGACACCAATCTCATCCACTGCATCCCAGGTCATCACCAGTTGTCCTAGGTTTTGTTTTGCCACTGGACTTTTAATTTATTATTTTATTTAGTTAGTTAGCTAATGATTTCAATTACTTGGAACTAGGCAGGAAACCAAAAGAGAAACCTCTGAGAAACTAAAATTTGTCACACATGAAAAAAATCATGCACTTAAGTTCATGCATTTTACTTAGAAGAAAGACTTTCTAGACCTCACTCAAATACAAAGCCTTTTTTTTTTTATCTCCAGCAGATAGTGTGTGATAACAACAAATGCCAATGAATTCAAGATTCTGATTGGTGAGATGCTCATTAATCCAGCTTTTACTATAATTGTACTTTCCCAATCAATAATTACAGCGGGAAACAATAAAATCATCCAACTAATGGACCCCTCCTTGCTCACTGAAAATTCCTAGAGGCCACTGACCTATGAGCATAATCTCATGGAAATGAAATTCTTAGAAATTACTATTACTCATGCTCATTAGCACTCTACATGGAAAGGTCAAAGTAAAACTCATCTTCTTTCAGGGAGACAATAACCCTGAGGGGAATGTCACCTCAGAATGGGAAGGATGTCAGTATCCTCCATCCCTAGGGAGACCTTCATAAGATTCTAGAAGCAATTAAGGTCACTTAAAGTTCAATAATGAATCAGTACTTTTAAAAATATTTATGGGGAATGATGAGATATGAGGACTTCATATTTCCTATCTAAGCTTGTGTAAAGGCTTGTTCATTAAATTTAAGTTTTAAGCCAGGCTTTCAAATCCTCTTTTCATTATTTTCTTCTCCAGGTAAGTTGGTAAAATATCAAGGAATATATGTCATAGACACTGTAGGGTGGTGAAGGGAGTTTTCAGGAAGTCACTGAACTGCTCTAAGACTCAATTTCCTTATCTGTAAAATTGATATAATAACAGCTGTCTCAAAGAGGTCTTACTAGGTTTCCCTTTGCAATTGTACTTCCTACTATTGTTACTGTATACTAGCTACTTAAAAACTTACTATAGTAGCCAAAAGGAATTGGGGTGGGGGGCAGGGGGAAGAGAGAAAAGATAAAACTTTAACACAGGATACAAATTGTTTTTAAAATATAATCCTTGCCCTCAAGAAGCTTATAATCTTTTGGGGAAAACAATATAGAAATGGAAGTTAAAAAGTGAGGAGTTACAATGGTCAGAAGATACATAGCAATAGTGGAGTCACAACCAGGATAGCTATTGTTTGAAATAAGATTCAAACTCAGTTCTTTCTGACTCCAAGTCTAGTCCCTCTATCCACTAGACTACTTAATTATCTTCAGTAATCTTATGATGCTCAGAATGGAAAATAAATTTTCAAAGATCAGAGTATAATGGCACTGTCACCTTTTTATAATACTTTTGAGGTTTGCAAGCCACTTGTTTATTCTTCATAACAACATTCATGTTGTAGGTACCACAGGTATTTTCACCCAGTTTTAGAGATGAAGAAAAAGCTGAAGTTCAAATACTAAGTTCTATCTTACTTTTATATTGCTATAAATGATGTGTAGAGATGGGATTTGAACTCACATCTTCCTGATTCCAAGTTTAACATACTCGAAGAGGAGGCAGCCCCAAGTGTAACTAGACAAAACTACATGTGGAGTAAATCATTTGGAAGAGGATATGAAGCAGCAGGAAGGATACTGCCAACAAAAGGACTAGGTGGGGAGTCAAAAGTTCTAGAATCAGCTCCCACTTCTGCTACTTCTAGATTTGTGCCCTTAGGAAAGTCTTTTAACCTCTCTAAGCCTTATTTTCTTCATCTGTAAAGCACAATGTCCTATCTCATAGCTATTGTGCAAAAAGGGTTTTGTGAACCCCAGAGTACTTGGAGAAAATAAGGAAGCCTTTGAATTCAAGGGGACACTTTAATGAACTGTTTATATTTATTCTCCTTTTCCAATATATTCTGATTACCATTGTTCCTTCTCAGTGTGAACACTGCTGTAAGATGTCGTGAAACTATATCTGAGAGCTTCATCCTCTGTCCAAATCCTTCCTTAAATGGAATACTGTTTCTCTTGAATTTAGTCATTGTTCTGATCAAGCCTAATTGCCCTTGAGTTGGCTTCTTCATTTTATGCTTTTTAAATACTAGATATGATTGCTTGAAATTCAGGACTGTCAGAAAGAAACAGCCAGACAATGATTCTCCCTAAAATCGTTTGCCATATACTAGAAGTCTCTACACTTCAATGTTCAGTTGTTTCGGTCTTGTCTGACTCTTTATGACCCCATTTGGGGTTTTCTTGGCAGAGATACTGGTGTATTTTGCCATGTCCTTTTTCAGATCATTTTACAGATGAGGAACCTGGATTAAGTAACTTGCTCAATATCACACAATTCATAAGTGTCTGAGGGCACATTTGAACTCAGGTCTTCCTGACTACAGACCCTATACTCTATCTACTACACCACCTAGCTGCCCTGTCCCCGCATAGTTTGGTTATTATAACCAATAAAATACAATAAATACAATAAAGCTTGTTCTTTCCACAGAAAATTTGAAATGATATTATTTTCTGGAAAAAAGTTATCAGACTCCCCCCTCTCACTGCAATATTGTAGATAAGCATAGACTCACAGAAGGGACCCTAGGCAACTGCTAGTTCTGGGGTTCTTAATCTAGGATCTGTGAACTTGGTTTCTTATTCATACTTACATACATACAAATCTACACATATGCCATATTTTCATATGTATACATATATGGTAAACCTATAAATAGAAATGCTATGTATGCATGCATGTAGTCATTCCATTTGTACACTATATATACATATGTTTGTAGAAATATATGATGTACCTATAAATATACACATGTGTACATATGTACATGCTATACACATATTTATACTTCTAAATTAATTCATGAAATTTTATTTTTATAATAAAATTTATATAAAATTATATTTTAATATGTGGATAGCTATAGAGATGGAGATATCTCTATATAGATGTATCTATCTACATTTAAGTATTTATATCTCTATATTTAAATATAAATATCTCTATATAGAGATATAAACACCTTTATGGGGAGATATAAATAATTTATACAAGCATGTATTTTAATAGATTATGTGTATATATCGAGAGAGAATGT
This sequence comes from Monodelphis domestica, assembly GCF_027887165.1. Taxonomy (NCBI): domain Eukaryota; kingdom Metazoa; phylum Chordata; class Mammalia; order Didelphimorphia; family Didelphidae; genus Monodelphis; species Monodelphis domestica. The sequence continues at coordinate 293,346,360 of NC_077228.1, read as the reverse complement.
GTGTGTGTGAGAGAGAGAGAGAGAGAGAGCTGTAGACATAACTACAGAGATGATTTCGAGATATATCTATATCTATATAGGTATCTATATTGTTATATTTAAATATAGGTAGATATGTATATATAATGAAATAAATATAGATATGTATATGTATGTCTATCTCTCTATATAAAATGTATATATACTTACATATATATATAAACTTCATCTTAGAGATATAAAAACTCTGGCTCAAAGAAAAGTAACGACTGTGCCCATGTCATATAACATATTGCTTCAATAGAAAGAGCACTGGATTTAGGCAGGGGACCTCATTAACCATATGCTAATTGTGTGACCTTGGGCAAGTCACATTAATCTTTCTGGCTCTCAGTTCCCTTATCTGTAAAATGAGGAGGTTGAATGAAATGACCTCTGAGGTATCTTCAAGCGCCTGTGGGTAGTATGTACTACTCTCTTTGTGTATCAGGTAAGAAAGAAAGAAGATCTTTGCCACTCACCCCATCCTTTAGAAACACTTGAAGAAAGCAACGTACTAAATATAACTGATCAATAAGCAGACAGGAAATCATTTTGCTTATTTATTTTAACCACTGTAGTAAGTAGCGCCTGTGGAGAGAGATTTGGTGGAAAAAATAAAATAGAAGCTACTTTTAAAAATATATTAACCTTTAGCTCAGCTCACAGGTTCATTCAGGTTCAATACACACAGAGGTAGCATTGGAAAAAAGCCATTACAGAAAATGACATTTTCCATTATATTTACTCTTTCAGTAACTGTCTAGCAAAGAGCAAGAATGTGTGAATGTGGTTCTCCAGTTGACTGATTTATAAAAACTGCCTTTTTTCAAGGTCATAAGCAGCCTAAACTTTTAATTGGGCAGACAGCTTAAGAAATCAAGTTCCTAGCAATTTAAAAAAAAACAACTTCAATATAAAAATTAAAAGGAGGAGCAGTTTGAGAGACCTACATTCATTTCAGGAGCATGTGCTCAAGTTGGTGTGGATGGGAAAATAAATTACTGGTAAATCCTTTTAGACTGTATCCTCAGCCCATCCTCAAATCCTCCACTCCTCCCCTTCAATAATAATAATAATAATAATAATAATAATAATAATAGTAGTAGTAGTAGTAGTGGTGGTGGTGGTGGTGGTTGTGGTAATGCATAAAAAGACATAGATTGCCAAATTGGGAGAATCAATTTAGAGGTAGGAAGTGCTTCAAAGTTCACTAGAACAATCTCTTCATTTACTATTATTATTAGCATTAGCATTTATGCAGTGTTTTAAGCAGGGGTATGCTGAAACCTTCTCAGACTGCCTTGCAGCTTACTAGAACCAATTGTTAAATATTCAGTTTGAGTATTAATACCTAAGAAATGGGCAAATGTTGGACATCAGGGAAGACTTTATTGTTTTATTGATTGCCTAGACTTAAGAAAGTGAGGGAGAAAATGTTAATCCAGATTCACTTTTAAGTTGTGGGAATTTGGAGGAGAGGTAGAGAGTCAATTGTTTAATAGTTATCAGCACACCCCTTATTTTAAGGTATGTGGGTGGTGTAATGGATAGATCACTGGTCCTAGAGGCAGGAAGACCTGAGTTCAAATGTGACCTCAGACACTTATTAGCTGTGGGGTCACCCTGAGCAAGTCACTTAACCCTGTTTGCTTCAGTTTCTTCATCTATAAAATGAACTGGAGAAGGAAATGGCAAACCACTCCAGTGTCTTTGCAGAAAAAACCCCAAAAGGGTTTTTGCAAAGAATCATACACTTTATGTCTAATGACTAAAAAATGACAACAAAAATCATTTTACAAATATCATCTCATTTATTACTTCCCACAACCCTGGGAGACTGGTACTGTTCTTATCCATAATTTTACAGATGAGGCAGAGATGAAGTGAATGCCTCAGCATCAAGCTCCTCATAAGAGCCTGGAATCATATTTGAACCAAGTTCTTCCCAATTCCAGTTCCAGTGCTCTCATCATTGTGCCACCAAACTTTCTTTCATTTTACAGACTTATAAACTGAGGACCAGAGAATTTAGGTGACATCAAAGGCCACACAAGTAGTGACAAAACTAAACTAGATGGCACAGCCAGAGTTCAAACTCAAGTCTACTGACCAAAAGCCAAGGCATATTCTACTCCCTATGGAAGAATTCATTAGTAGAACCATGAAAGGATTGAATTCTCCCAATCTTTGCCCTGTTTCCTCATGCATACTAAGTCCATGCCTAACACTTCTTACTAGATCGACCTAATTTTGGCCATTTCACAGCTTCTTGCTATTAAATCAACTCTTGGCTTTAGGTTAAGTACTCAACACTTCTTGTAATTATGACTGACCCTCTCCATCCTTTCTCTGCTAAATCTCTTCATTCTGGAAGCTCCTATCCTGGCACAGAGGCAGCAGGTGTCAAGGTAAATAGAGTACTGGGCCTGGAGTCAGAAAGACTCCTTTTCCTGAGTTCAAATCCAGCCTTGGGCACTTACTAGCTGTGTGACTCTGGGCAAATCACTTAACCTTATTTGTCTAACTTCCTCATCTATAAAATGATCAGGAGAAGGAAATGGAGTGGTTACTCCAATTTCTTTGACAAGAAAACCCCAAATATAATCATGAAGAATTGGACAAGACTGAACAACAATAGTACCCTTCTCTCCTAGGACTTCTATTGACATAATAGCTCCTCTTAGAACCTCCATTTAAGGACTGCACCCAGATCAGCTTCATTCCTCCCTAGGCTACACTAGATTTTCTCCATCATTATAGGCTTGCACAAAATAAGGGCTTAATAAATATTTGTTGATTGACTACATAATTGCTAACCTTTCTAATCTTTCTCTTTCCAGTCATCCAAGGTAACTTAATAAAAGCTTTTCTGATCAATAGGTAGCAGGATTTAAAGACTAGTTTTCTATTAGTCAGCACTATATAGTCCAATTTAAGTCAGGAAGACAAATCACTGTTTATATTTTCTCTCAATTCTCCCTTTAACGAGTTTGCAGTTACCTGATCTCCTCTCCCCATCATACCCTCTTCAACATGAGTTTTGAAACTGAATTCAATTTGTCCCTCCTGTAGTTTGTGAATACAAAGAAAAGAAAAAAGACATATTTATAGAAGTAACAAGACACTACCCTACCTATGCAAAAATGTTACTACTATCCCTAGTTCAAGGAATGTATTTCAGAAGCTTGAGAGGTGATCTGTCTCTACCTTTCCATTTCATAACATTTAGCAGCAAATGCTTTCCAAAAAGCTAGTTTTACATTAAGAATTAACAACACAATTAAAGAAAGAAAGCAGGGTCCAATAAATAAATTATGCATATAACAGTTTCCACTGAAGAAAAAAACAAATTCAGCTAAATTGCAAGATGATGAAAAAAAGATGCTGAAATGGACCTGCTATCAGCTGTCATATATCCATGGTGATAATAAGCTCCCACTTCTGTAGAGGGCAAGTAGTGGTGCATTTTCAGCAGCAGTATTTTATCAGTAACAGTACATTTTGAGTCTGGATTATTCTTGCTTAGAATCTTCAGAGAAAGCCTCAATGCTCAAATGCTCAACAACAAAGTCTCACTTTTCATAATGCCTTTGTTGTAGAGGGGAGAGAGGAGAAGTTGAGAGGGTACAAGTGGACAGATATAGACAATTCTTCCAAATTCGTGATTCCATCATTTCCATAGCTAGACCTTGGCATATATTCAACTATTTGGGGAAGCCAACAATTAATTCAGAGTGGGCAGCCTACTTGTGGTATATACTAATTAGTATTCTAAGAATCACCTGATCAAGAATTATGATCAAAACACTGACCAACTATGTCTTCAGAGGAACTCTGATGAAGCATGTCACCTGCCTCTTGACCAAAAGGTAATGAACTCAAGCTGGACATACACATATTATAATATATGTTGATTATAGTGTATCATATCCCTTTTGTCTTCTGGGATGAATAGTTCTCTGAGAAGCATACCATTTTGTTAAGTCATTTCAGTTGTATCTAACTCTTTGTGAACTCCTTTAGAATTTTCTTGGCAAAGATACTGGAGTGGCTTGCCATTTCCTTCTCTAGCTCATTTTACAGATGAGGAAACAGAGGTAAACAGGGTCAAGTGATTTGCCCAGGGTCACACAGCTAGTAAATGTCTGGGGCCATATTTGAACTCATGAAAATGAGTCTTCCTGACTTCAAGCCCAGTCCTCTATTTACAGCACTTCCTCGCTGCCTGAAGTATACCATAACACCAATAATCTCTTAATTTTTCTATTAAAAGTTCAAGTGGGGGGTTTTTGTTTTTGTTTGCCCCTTTTGTAACATTGTTAAGAATCTATACAAGGAATTCTTTGCCCCTGATTCTAAGGTAATAGTGAGTTAATAAGAATATTCCATTAAATTCATGTAAAGTAATTCAGTCACTTATTCAGTCACCCAATTGACTAAGAGGCAATCTACAGCTGCTTCTTAGATTCTAGCTTTTGCATTTTTCCTCTTTTAAGTACCCGATCAGGATCAGAAAGTTTGTTTTGTTTGTGACTGTTCCCATCCTGTTCTTATCCTCTTCCTAATTAATTGCCCCCATCCTATATATAGTCCCTTATTTTCTCTGTTCTCTTTTTCCTCTCATTTACCCCAAGTATGAGAAGTAGCAAGATCTGCCCCTTTCTTCTGTCTTTCTACAGTGATATGTTCCTCCTTTTGACTTTCCTTTTTCTCTCCCCAATTTGAACCCTTAGAAGAGATCCAATCTGCCTGCTAACTAGGTCCTCTGCTTTTTCATAACTCCTTCAAAACCTGTGAAGACATGAAGGTTCTAAAGGCATAAATTTCTTCTCCCACTATTAAGATGTTAACCCTGAAACATCATACAGTTCCTTCTAATTACTCAAATAAACTTAACTTTTTAGGTTTCTCTGCACTCCTGTGTATATACTTCAAAGATCTTACTCAGCTCTGGAATTCATCAGGAATTTTTGAAAGTCTCCTATTTCATTAATTTTTTTCTAGCTAATGGATTATATTCAGTTTTTTTTTAGATTTTTTTAGATACTTTCTTTTTTCCTCAATTACATGTACAAATAAAATTTAAGCTTATTGAGTAGTTTACATGTAAATACTTAATTCCTTTTAAATTTTAGAAATTTATTTATTTATTTATTTATTCAACCTTTCCCTCCTCTTCCCACACCACAGAAGGCAACATCCAGAAAAATATATAGATTATGTCTTTCCAGTTTCCATTTCTCAATTTATTCTCTGGAGGTGAATATTCACAAGTTATTCTTCAATTATTAAATCTGTAGGAGTATATAATGTTCTCTTGGTTCATTTCACTCTTCATTATCTCATGTAGTTCTTTACAGGTTTTTAAAAAAAATTAATCTGCTCATTGTTTTTATGGCACAGTAGTATTCCATTACAATCATATACCACAATTGTTTAGCCATTCTCCAATGGATGGACATCCCTTCAATTTCCAGTTCTAAGCCACCACAAAGAGAGTTGCTCTAAATATTTTGGACCATATAGGTTCTATTCCATTTTCCCTGATCTCCCTGGGAAACAGACCCAGCAATGATTTTGCTAGATTTAAGGATATATGCAATTTTATAGCTCTCTTGTAATCTTAGGGTTTTTTTAAATTTAAATCTCCTTTTTTTCTCTTCCCCCTTCCCTGAAATGGCAAGCAATCTGATATATATTTTACATGTACAACAATGTAAAACATTTTTTTCATATCAATAATTTTTAGAAGAGAGTTTTATCAAAAAAAAGTAGAAATATGAATAAAGTGAAACAAAGTATGCTTTGTTCTGAATTCAGACTCCATCAGTTTTTTTTTTCTCTGAAGGTGGATGGCATTTTTCATTATGATTCTTGGGGATTGTCTTTTATGACTGTTCTCCAAAAAATAGCTAGGCTAAGCACAATTGTTCATCATATAATAATGCTGTTATTGCAAATAATGTTCTCCTGATTCTGTTCTCTTTTCTCTGCATCAGTTAATATGTCTTTCTAGATTTTTCTGAAATCTTGTTCATCATTTCTTATAGCACAGTAGTATTCTATTGCAAGTATATACCACAACTTGTTCAGCCATTCCCCAACTGATGGTCATCTCCTCAGTTTCCAATTCTTTGACAGTACAAAAAGATCTGCTATAAATACTTTTGTATAAATAGGTCTTTTTGCCATCTTATAAAATTTGGGGGGATAGAGAATCTCTTTTTGATACAGACATCATTAGTGGTATTCTGGGTCAAAGAGTATGCACAGTTTTAAAGCCCTTTAGACATAATTCCAAATTGTTCTCCAGATTGGTTAGATCTGTATTCAGTTTTTTGGTTGGTTGGTTGGTTGGTTTTATAACCCTTATTTCTATCTTAGAATCAGTACTCTATATTGGTTCCAAGGCAGAAAAGTGGTAATGCCTAGGCAATGGGGGTTAAGTGACTTTCCCAGGGTGACAGAGCTAGGAAGCATCTGAGGTCATATTTGAACTTGGGACATCCCTTCTCTAGGCCTGGTTTTAATGGATAAATTATGCTTAGCTGTAAACCTATATATTTAGCCTTTGGAAATATTGTGCTCCTCTTGTTTTAGAAGCTGACAAGTCTTGTGTTACATTGACTATAGTACCTTAATGCATGAATGTCTTCTTTCTGGATGGTTGAATGATTTTCTTTGACATAGGAGCTCTGGATTTGAGTTATGGCATTCCTAGGACCTTTTCCCCTTTGGTATTTATTTTAGGAGATAATTTGGTAGATTCTTTCATCTTCATTTTGTCTTATGAATCTAGTAGATCTGAACAATTTTTACTTATGAATTTTTTGAAATACTGTGGATTTATTTTATCATAAGTTCAAATATGACCACACAAGTTATTAGCTCTCCTCATGATCTCTGAGCCCATGACAGGACTCCAAATGCAATTCTAGGCAGCCACAGAGCATGGGTGGAGCAGAAGCAGCCAGGGGAGGGAAGGGGTCAGCTAACCTACTTGGACTTGGCACATGAGTCACATTAGTGGGTGCCTGAGTTGAGAGAATGGTGAGGAGGAAAATGGAGTGTTGAGCTGCTAAAGCTGCTATGTCCTTCCAGTTTTCCTACTTTTATCACATCTTTTCTTTTTCTTGCCAACACCGTACTAACAATATTATTTTAGAAAAAATCCCTTGAATTTTTAGAATGAACACACAGGATTGATTCTAAGATGGAAGGTAAAGGATTAAAAAAAATTTTGGCCAATGGAGTTGATGTTGTTTAATAAATAAATATATGTGTGTGTGTGTGTGTGTGTGTGTGTGTATAACAAAGGTCTAAGGAGATATATGTGTATATATATGTACATACATATATATATGTATATATAAAACAAAGATCTAAAGTTATTAACAAATAAATTGGGAAGCAATTATCTGAGCCAAATTGACATTTATGGTGGAAAGTTGCAAATTACAAAATGTCAGGGTCCATGCTTAATCCAGTTCCATCAAAACTTTCAGCTGGTATATATATTCAGATTACATAGATCATTCACCCACCCCTTTTGAAAGGTTAATGATCTTCTGAAAATCTCTTCCCAAAAGGAGTAACCAGAGAAGGTCTCTTTTCTAGAAAGTTTATATTTCACATGAATCTATGCTATGAAAGCTTCACTGAAATTCACTTTCAGCTGCCCAACTAGTGGTGGTCCATATATGGTAAAATTCAAGATCACTCTTATAGCTTCATAATGTCTGGACACATTCTAGGATACTGAAGGCATGCACAGATCTCCCCTTGGCAAAGATATCTTGCTAAGACATTTCAAAGAATTTTCCTTATTATTTTACTCACAATATGATTATTTATTTTCATATACAATTATATAATCAATAATAATTAGGATTATTCCTTACATTTTATCACTAAAATACTGAATGTCTAATAGGACTACATTCAGGGAATATAGAAACAAAATTCAGAATTCAGAAACAAAAATATTGAATATAAACTGAAATTGCTTAATTAGATTATTTTTTACAGTTCAATGGGATAAGGCCAAGTATTCAGTCAAGCAGTCCCTGAAAAATATTTCTGAAATAAATGGCAAGGGAGTAAATCAAACTGACAATGACTTGAAAGTCCAGGCACCTGCATAGTACATATATATGTACATATAATCCAAAAGTCAGTCTTAGGAATTTGAAAAGAAAGAATAAGAGAAGTTTATTCACTAGAAACCTATCAAAAATCATAAAGAAACATGGATGTCCCATCACATTATCGGTGGTAATTCCAAACAAACCAAAATGATTGAGATAAGCGATTTAAAACACTGACTGAAAAGGGAGTCCTAAGGTCTAAGCAAAGTTCTTTCAGAGAACCAAGATAGTTATGTGTACAATGTTAACCTTGTTTAGAAAAGCAGAGAGCAACTTCAGACATAAAGCCAGAGAAAACAAGATCATTGTCCATGATTTTCTATATAATGAAGAGGAGATGATCAGGCTTTCCACTGACAAGAAGAAGCAGTTTGGACCATTAGTTGGGGGGCTAAAAGTGAAATTCAGTGAAGCTTTCATAGCATAGATTCATTTGAAAGCATCAAGAGTTTTCATTAAGTCTGATTTAAGATATAAATTGCCAGAGAACTTCTAACCAATATTACTTCAACCCAAAAGGAAAACCATGAAGAAACTGATAAAAATATTGTACGATATATACAAACATCTGGACAGTAGGAAAGCAGCAGCTATTATTGATGCTTCTATGGATATTCCAGCCTTAAATCTCAGTCAACAGAAATATTATCCCAAGATGTAATGCAAGATTGAATGAAGTCCCTTGGTATTCAAGTAAAAATGATCCTCAATACTGACAATCCCATTCTAGTGTTGCTGTATATGAACAGAAATGAAATTAAAAGTATGCTTATACTTTTAACTATCTACTAATCTGGTGGTTGCTTTACTCCCTTTCCTTGGGTGAATTTTTTGCATAGTGGTCCATCTCTTGAAATTTTCTTTTTTTAAAAGAGGATAGATAGATAGATAGATAGATAGATAGATAGATAGACAGACAGACAGACAGACAGACAGACAGACAGCAGATAGACAGACAACAGACAGACAGACAGACAGACAGATAGATAGATAGATAGATAGATAGATAGATAGATAGATAGATAGATAGATAGATGGATGGATTTTATCGATCAGGTTTATAAATGTGTACTGAAAAAAATCAGAGTTTATAAATAGAATAATATATTTTTTGTAAAAATGGGGTTTTCTTCATTGATGAAGTTAGAATACATTCACTAAACTCATTACTATTGTTTAGAAAGACCTTGTTTACAAGGAAAAAATGTAAGCATTTGTATGACGTTGATTTCTGTATTTAGTAGCTATTACTGTCAGATGGTTATTGAATCATGATATAAAAAGTGGCAATATTCACATATATGTTTGCTAAATTTTTCCAACAGCAATCTGCTGTCAATATCCACAGACAAGAATAAAATTACCTGTGGGGGGAAAAAACACTTATTTCTGTGTGACTCTGGGCAAGTCACTTAACTTCATTTGCCTCAGTTTCCTCACCCATAAAACGAGCTGGAGAAGGAAATAGAAATCCATTCCGGGATCTTTCCCACAAAAATCACAAATGGTGTCACAAAACTTTGGACACATCTAAAACAACTAAACAGCAACAAAATTTCCATGGGCTGGAATGAATTACCCAATTTTATATAATTATAACTTCAAAGGGATTTGAATATATGCAACCATTCACTATTCAACCTAATCAGAATTTCTCATCTCTATAACTTTTCTGATTTATCTTTTCTATCTGCTTGGATAAAGGAATTTATTCATTATTCACTATATGTCATGGTCTTTTGTGTAACTAGCATTTGGTAGAAAGGGATTGAGCCTTACAATATAAGTTTAAGAAATCCCTTTCTCTATAAGAGATAGTGGTCAGGAAACAATTTTAAACTCAATAAAAAAACCCATCCCCTTAGAGTAATGATATTAAGGGGAAGAGGAGGCAAATGGATATCATTTTGTTTTGATACCCTTCTTTATCAAAGGAGAATAATATAGCCACTATCATGGCTCCTTCTACAGATCTCTACTAGTCAGGAGTCAGTTTTCTGTAGAGAGTGGTGAATAAAATTCAGACACTATCCATCAGAGCCCCCCAAGAGCTACATTTAGACAAATCCTTCAGGGCATACTTATAATTTACATGGGCAACACACATAACCTACACATATGTTACAATATTTGATCTTCACACCCAATCTGTAAGAGATAGTTAAGTGGTATTATTATTTCCATTTTAGAAATAAGGAAAGTCCTCCATAACTTTGCTTCTTTCTACCCTTCCAGTCTTCTTATATTTTGCTTGCTTTACCTACTCTGTGATCCAGAGCTAAATATCTTTACTTATTTCTTTGCTGTTCTTTGTTCATGGCACTCCATCCCCTAACTCCAAGGGTATTCATTGTCATCCTTCCATGCTCTCCTTCCTCATAACGTCTCTGGCTTCCTTCAAGCATCAGCTTAAGTCCCACCTTCAGTAAGAAACATTTCCCAGTGCTCTGAGATCACTTCTAATTAATCTTGGATATATCATTTTGTGCATAGTTGCTTACATGTTGTCTCCCCACTAGAGTGTGAGCTCCATGAGAGCAGGGACTATTTTTTGCTCCTCTTTGTATTCCCCAAACTTAGTACACAGTATGCAATTAATAAATACTCATTGAGCAGTGATCCTGAACAACTCAGAGAAATCTACGAGAAAGAACACTATCCACATTCAGAGGGAAAACTGGGAGTAGAAACACAGAAGTAAAACAACTGCTTGATTACATGGGTCGAGGGGGATATGACTGGGGATGAAGACTCTAAATGATCATCCTAGTGCAAACACCAACAACATGGAAATACGTTATGATCAAGGACACATGTAATACCCAGTGGAATTGCATGTCTTCTATGAGAAGGGTGGGGGGAGGGAGGGAGGGAGGGAAAGCATATGATTCTTGTAACCAAGGAATAATGTTCTAAATTGACTAAATAAAATTTTCAAATAAATAAATACATGCTCATTGACAAACTGAGACTTAGAGAAATCAAGTGACTTGCCCAGCATCACACAGTCAGTAAGCTTTCAAAGCAGGATTTGAACTGAGGTTTTCTTGACTATATCCAGCACTCTATCCACTGCACCACCTCACTGCTTCATTCAGAGGTATTGCCACTGCTTGACCAGACATCTTTCTACCATGGTAAATGTGAAGGCAGAAAGAAAAGAGTCTACTTCAATTATTAATTCCATGATTTTTAAATCTTTTATTGTGAGTAATTTTATTGTATTTTACAGTTCATAAATGTTTCATTTTGCTTCAATCCCTAGAGCTAGTCTGACTTGTGTAGTACAAAGGATGATTTCTAAAAGGGATAAAATTAACCCTCAACTATCTTTACTAATAACTCTTTATTTACAAAAAGATCTCAATGTTTACAACATGTATTCCTCGCAACATGTTTCACAAAGGTAGGTAGTACAAGTATTATTATTCTCGTTCTGCAAATGAGGAAACTAGAAAGGTAAGGGGATTTGTGCCTATGGCACATAGGTAGCAAATATTAGAACTGGAACTTGTATTCAGGGCTTCTGACTCCAAAGCAAATTGCCTCAGTACTATGCTGTGCTACCTTCCAAATTAAATGTAGACCCAAGTCATTTGGTTTTTAAATATACCTTAGTATGAAAAGTCTATATAGGATTAAAAGTCTAGGTATCTCAGTGGATTGAGCCAGGATGAAGGATGGGAAGTCTTGGGTTCAAATCTGGTTTCAGACACTTCTCAGCTGTGTGACCCTGGGCAAGTCACTTAACTCCCAATGCCCAGCACTTACCACTCTTCTGCCTTGGAAAGTGAAGTTTAAAAAAAAAAAAAAAGCTCTATATTGAAGAGCATCTAGGTATCACAGTAGTTAGAGAGCAAGACCTGGAGTGAACCTGGGTTCAAATCTGTCCTGAGAAACTTCCTAGCTGTGTGACCTTGGTCAAAGCACCTAACCCTGATTATCTAGCCCTCGCTGCTATTTTGAAATGATAGGAAGACAGAAGGTAAGGGTTTTTTAAGAAAATAAATTTTAAAAATTGTCTATATGGAGGTAGCAGCCAGAACCTCTTCACGATCTCACCCTCAGCGCCTGATGTTAAGATTCACCTTGCCTAGGATTAGCTGTCTACACATGAGAACACTACTGGAAGTAACTTATCCTACAATATGATGTGGACACAGCTAACTGATTTAAGACTGAGAGACCCTCTAATGTCATAAATTAATTAGTTGCATTTTAGACTGTCTCTTTTCCCCACTAGCTAGTAAGCTTGATGTGGGTGGGAACGATTTAATTTTTGTATTTGCATCCCAATGACTTATGACTTTGTACCAGGGTACCTGATAGACATTTCATAAATGATTTTTGAATTAATTTTCACTCCCATTGGTGCTTTATTTATTCTTTTTGGCCCCAGGATGCCCTCCCTAGTCCTTCTCCAAACATCCAGTAGAAGAATGGCTATAATTGTTAACTTCCATCTTTGTCTTTGGCTGTACCAGTTTACTTCCTTCTTCTGGGATGATGCATCCACTACTGAGCCGGAGGGTGAAAGGACCCAGTTCTGGGAAGAGTAGCAAGAAGAAAGAAGACACAAACCCTGCCGCCTTGGGCCCATTTAATTTGTACCCTCTGAGTCACCTTGGTTCACACAGGTAGAAATTCAAAGTTTTAAATTAGAAGAAATCCTGCTGGGCCTGATTTATTGCTCCTAAAATGGACTATGGCAAAGGGAGGTGTGAGAATCCTGTCAAATGACTCATTCTCAGCCACAATTGCTATTTTTCAATCACCTACCAGGTGGCTGATATTTTTTTTATCAGCCCTGAGCTTGGGTCTGTGCACCCTCTATTACAGGTTTGCTTGACTTCTGGTAATCTTCCTTAGTTACTGAAAACTATTGATCTTCCTTTCCACACATCTCAGTTTGTTAATAAGCTCCTCGTTATAAGTGTCCCCATGAGCATCAGAGATCAGCTTGACCTGTTAAATGAGCAAAGTTGGTCCCTATTAGTATGTTCTTCACTCTAAGTTGAACCCAGGAAACTACAAACGGAGCCAAGTCTGAAGTGTAACATCTCCAGAACAAAGTTTTTTGTTTTTTTTTTCCTCCCCCAGTGGTCAGTCTGCATGTACATGGTGGCCCATCTGCAATCTGCAGCAGGGAGGCACCTGGAGGGTGATAGCTTAGAACCAAGAAGAGACCAGCCAATGGTGGAAAGGAAAAGACCAGCAATCAATCAATCAATCAACAAAAATGTATTTATTTCATATCTGCTATGTGCCGGACAATCTGCTTGGCACTGGGCGAAGAAAGACAAAAGTGAAATAGCTTTGCCCTCAAAAAGCTTACATTCTGTTATGATATAGATTTCTTTTGGGAAAACCTAGGTGACTTAGTGGATAGAGCCCCAGATCTGGAAATGGGAATTTCTGGGTTCAAATCTGGCCTCAGACACTTCCTAGCTGTGTGACCCTGAGCAAGTCCCTTAACTCTCATTGCCTAGCCCTTACTGCTCTTCTACTTTGGAACCAATACTCTATTGAGTCTAAGATGGAAGGTAAGGGTAAAAAAAAAAACAACAACCTACAAAGCAATTTCAGAGAGAGGAAGGAAAAGTGGGAAGTCAGCATGGCCATTTGGTCCATGTTTGGAATATCCTGTAAAAGTGGAAGCATAAAATGCAAAGGATCAGCCACCAATCAGTCCATCAACTAGCATTTATTAAGCAGCGAGGTGGCTTGGGAGACAGAGGGCTGAGCTTAGCCAGGACCTTGTGGTTCCATCATTTCAGTCAGGTCAGACTCTTCATGATCCCATTTGGAGTTTTCTTGGCAAAGATGCTGGAGTAGATTTCTATTTCCTTTGCCAGGTCATTTTATAGATGAGGAAATTGAGACCAGCCAGATTAAGTGTCTTGCCCCATGTCACAGAGCTACTAAATGTTTGAGGTTGGATTTGATCTCTTCCTGACTCTAGACCCAACACTCTATACGCTGTGCCACCTAACTGCCCATAATCAAGAAGACCCAAGTTCAAATCTAGTTTCAGACATGTATTAACTGTGTGACCTGGGGCAGGTCACTTAACTTCTAATTGCTAAAGAACCACTAAAGAACCACTACAGTATGTATGCTAAGAAAACCTCCTGGTTGGTATGGCCCACTGGATCATGAAGATCTAAACCCCACTGAATGACTGAAAAACAAATATGACAGACACTGTGCTAAGCAAGAAAAAAAAAGTTATCCCTACTTGAGGGCTGTCCTGAGATAAAAGAACTATGATAATAATGACATTTCTCTAGCCTGTTAGCATTTGCAAAGCGCTATATAAATATCTCACTTGAGCTTCACAAAAGCTCTCTTAGGGAGATGTTATTATCAGTCCCATTTTACAGATGAGGAACTGAAGCAAAGAGGGTTAAGTGGCTTATCCAGGATCACACAGTAGTAAGTGTCTGAGGCTGGATTTGAATTTAGGAAGAGGAGTCTTGCTGACTCTAAAACACGTTATCCTCCAAACTCCTGGCTATTGGAGATGTTGGTGGAACCTTTGGCTCCTTCTTCCCTTTGCCTCCCAGATCACAAACCTTTGGAAAACTAGAACAAACTCTAGGACTTAATTAGTCCAGACCTTTCATTTTATTTGGATAGCATTTTTTAATCTCTCAAGCACAACGAATCATGGATCAAGAGTTGGAAGGGACCATTGGGGCCATGAAGTTTAACCTTGTTATTCTGAAGATGAAGCAATTGAGGTTACGAGGCTTTAAGTGACCTGTCCAAGAGCACCGAGCTAACAAGTATCTCCCTCCACCGGCACATATTTCAGCCTCACCATTTATTCTCATCCTTTGGAATTTTTATCTATATAGTCTTGGAATCAGAAAAATCTGAATTGTAGCCTTGCCTTCGACACTTACTAGTTGTGACCATAGACAAGATACTTAATCTTTCTGGAACTTGGTTTCCTCATCTGCAAAATAAGGATTATAATCATACCTAACTCACAGGATTATTTTAGAGAATATATGTAAAACTTGCAAATCTTAAAGTAAACACTATATAAATGTTAGTGATGATGATCACCAGCAGCCTCCCCTAGCCTTTTGTTACCTCAAAGAGCATGGCAATTTACCACCCTATGTGTCCACTTGGATTCTCTATGAATCTGAGGCTTAAACTTACTAGGACAAAGATGCTTTTGCTAACTGATCACTGTTGCTTCTCACTTATGTTTCCATGTCAGCCCAGTCCCTCCCCCTGACCCCCATCCCACTTATTGCATCCTCTGAAAACTTAGTCTATCGCCTTCAGAACAAGACCTGTGCCCTTTCCTAATAATTAGAGCTAGAAGAAGAAAATTCTGTTAAGAAACTTAAGAGCACAAACAAATGAATCATAATATAAAAGGGAAGATGCTAAGACCAGAAGGGAAGATGGGTAGCAAGACTTTTGAAAAACTCCAAATGTCTCTAAATAAGCATTTCAATAAAAAGCTAACCCTTGATGAAACATAGAACCTGACAAATTCCCCAAAAGGGCATTAAACCACAATAGGATATTCCAAAATAATAAAATAACCTTGAGAGAAGAATTTAGATGAGAAAAAATGCACAATGTATGGTCTTCATAGGAGAAATAATTAGCAAAATAGAAAATCTTTAATCCCCATGAGCAAGCTTTTCCAAATAAGTCAATGAACAACAGACTGAGAATACAAATATACTTAAGTAAAGGGCAGTCTGGACGAAGAGAAGCAAAAAGCAAGAGCATTAAAAGAACAAATGATCTCTATATAAGTAAAAATGCCCTGCTCTCAGAAGGCAGGATATGTAGAAACAATTTAAGGATCGTAGGTTTCCCAAATCATGACAGGAAAAACCTTTAGAAAGCTAAATGGAGAATGGTATAAGTGGATTAGGAACATGCAACATGGACTCATTGTGACTATTTCAATAGTTGAGGCAAAAGCAAAAGAGTTGCTTGCATTAAAGAAACATCAACTTGTCTAATGCCTCATAACATAAATCATTGGAGCTATGAGAGAAGAGAGAAAAGGATATATATAAAGTAGAAATTACAAGTTTGGGCAATGGTTAAATATATTTGAAATGAGGGAATATGAGGTGCCAAGAATGATATCAAATTTACAAACCTGGATGACTGGGAGAATGTTAGTCATTTTTACAGAAATAAAAAAGTTGAAAAGCGGAAATGATTTGAGGGGAAAAGATATTCAGCTCACTTTTGGATGTATTAAGTTTGAGATGCCTGTGGCCTCTGTAATCCTTTTCTTTATTTTGAAATCTCCTTTTAGAAAATTTCCATTTAATTCATGAGTGCCTTTTAAAAATTATATCAACTCCTCTGTGTATTCAGCCAGGTCTAGCCATTCTTCCTGCCTTCATCTTCTTGAGCACCACTACCATTTCCTTCACCTCAGGTACAGAGGTGGTAGTTGTTTACAATGTGGTCATCCTGCTAGTCTCACTGATGAGAATGAAAATAAGAACAATTGGAGCTGTGATTTCACTGGGATGAGAAACTCCTAAATAAGAAAACTTCCTGTCATTTGGGATCAGCACATTTTCTGTCACAAATATGAATTACAAAATTGCTGAGAGAAGTGACATCAAACTCAAATAGAAATGGGATCACTCATCCAACCACAAGGATCCTTGCAGACCACATAATGATACAGTTTTCAATTTTAATCTAACCTATATTTTGCTATATTTTAAATATTTTTAATGTTTCCTAATTATATTTTAATTAGGCTCAAGCCACATGCAGGAGTGGCTGTGCTTGACATCTCATGTCTAAACAATTAGGAAGTTTTTAAGTAACATACCTACAGGCATATAACCAACATGTTTCAGAGGTAGGACTTGAGCCTAGATCTGACCACTACTATTCTAGCCACTTATAGCCTCAATAATCCATAGAAATAGAAAACCATAAAAATTTCAACAGATCTTTCCCATTTCATATATCTTTTCCTCTTTCCAGGTTTATCTATACATGCATGTTGGATGATCTGACTTGGCTGTTCTCTGCCGAGCTTCTTCCAGGCTTGCTTTTCCCTTATTACTTATTCATTATCCTAGAGGCAGTTATGCAATTTGTTGTCTCAAAAAAGCAACTGAGCTCATAATCACTGAATCTCAGCTATGAAATGGGCTTTAGAGGTTATCTAGTCCAATTTCATCATTTTGTAGATGATGAAAGTGAAGTGAAAAAATAACTCATCCAAAACAAGTGACATGAATTGGATTTGAGCAGGGGTCATATGTCTCTCAATCCAGTTTTACTTCTACTACATGATATTCCCCATCCCTTATCCCATACTGCCCTTCACTTTAATCATTCTTCCTTTGCATTTTGTAAGCGAGACTGCATTTTAAACCAGTTAGACTATTATGTCTCTGTTTAGGAAATTAATATGCCACCTGAGGCTATTTCTGGTTTATAGGACTACCTTATTTTGACATCATTTTTGTATGAAACACTACAAAATAGGCATAGTCAATGTCTTTGCTTTTGTCCATTTCTCAGTTTTTTTGGAGATATTTTTGGAGATATACTTGTTTAAAAGGTTTACACAGGATCTATGATAATGAGATATGGCATCTTCCTCTTGTTTTTTGCTTTTTCTCTTAAGGTGATGAATTGAAACCTCTTTAAGAAGTTAATGTCAAAGAACAGACTTTTAATTTCTCAATGATAATTAAAATAAAGGAATGACAAACTCTTGACTAAGAGTTGAATCCACCTAACAAGGACTAGTAAAAACATATATTTTTTACCTGGAAATGCCTTCTGGATGAAAAGGTATTGGGAGAGTAAAAGCTACCTAAGATGATTTGCCACAATAAATAACAAGTATAGCATAGAAAAAAGGAAAGGGAAGAGGAATAAGCATTTATTAAGTACCTATTATTTGCCAGGCACTATGATAAGCCCTTTACAAATATTATCTTAATCAGAATACCAATAGAAAGAACTACCAAGTCACAGATAATAATATCCAAGGAAAAACTCCCAAATAAACACTATAGCATTAGATATTTCCACAAAAATGCATAAAATATAGATGAACTAGAAATCCTAAAGCAATAAATAGATAAATAAATTTGATTCCATAATTATTATTTAGACTTGGTGGAATGGGACTTATGACTAAAATATGATCATACAAAGGATATGTTTAAAAGGAACAGAATACATAAAAGGCCATAAAGATTTTCTATGTTAAAATGTTAATTCTTTATCTCTCTGATGTAATTTTTCTCTATAAATGTTTTGCCTGAACCTCAATCTTGATTCAAGATTATTTTTCTAAATCCTAACCTGTGCTTAAGCATATTAAAGAGTAGATTTTAACCTCTGGGTTTTCTCCACAGTTATAGAGCTATTTAGCAACAATTACCTCTTACATGAACTTAATGAGAAATATTTTCTCTTAACAAATTTGATGACCCACAAAAGTACAGGTAGTAAGATTAGAAAAATTGGGAATTTCACTTCAGAAGCATGAGGTTATATTACCTCAGAGGCTCTGAAGGGGAAGTCCCTACTGAATCACAAAGGGTACTATTCTGCTGGCATAAAAATTACAGTAAAAAAAGTAAATTTGTCTTCTATATTCATTGAGTGTACATCTGTGCCTTATTCTGTATTTTGTTTTTTTATTTTTGTCTCTTGCATTTGAATAATCAACATACTTTTATTGTGCTTAATCTAGTAACCACGAAGACAGTCTAATGAGTATGGTATTGGGATTCAGAATCTTAAAGCAAGGGTTAGAGTGAGAAACTTTGGGTTTTAAAATGCAGGACAAGGCATTGTACGTTTTTTCCCCTCCAAACCTTGTGCCCTTTTTCTCCCTTTTTTTTTTCCCCTATCGGTACATAAGCAAGAGACTTGTCTATGTATTGAGCCATTGTCTCTGAATCTCAGGTTGATCACTTGGAGATAGTTTATTAACACTTGGAGTTAGTCTAGACTGACAGTTTAGACATGGTCTAAGTTGACCACTTGGACATGATTCTAAGTTGGTCTCGAATTTTAGAAATTTTTTTGATTTTGATTTGTCCAATTATAGGCACTACAGTGGCTTAATTAGAGATTCCCTTTCTGGTCTGGTTATGTGAAGTTGTAAAAATACACTTCAGTCAAATTTCTCATATATCTCCATATCATACTGCCAATAGATCAAAAATCTCCTAAGGATCTCATTCTTTCTGTTTACTATCTCAACTATTTTATAGAATTGTTGTCATCTTGAATAATTATAAAGCTTTTCTTTGGGCTTCCTTGAAAATTTATTTGAAGGGATTCAGCAAACTGGTTTAAATGAATTGGTTTTAGAGATTCTGATGAGGTAAGAAAAATTTTTGTTCCAAAATAATTTTTCTTCTGAGTCCCTTAGATTCTGGCCCAAATATTTCTTTCTTTTTTTTTTAACATTATTTTATTTGGTCATTTTCACACATTGTTCATTGGAAACAGATCATTTTCTTTTCCTCCCCCACCAAACCCCCCCCCACCTTCCCTAGCCAACGGGCGATTTGTCTGGGTATCACATGTGTCCTTGCTCTGAACCCATTTCCTTATTGTTGGTATTCACATTAGGGCGCTCGTTTAGCGTTTCTCCTCGATCATGTCCCCTCAACCTTTGTAGTCAAGCAATTGCTTGTCCTCCGTGTTTTTCCTCCCTCAGTTTGTCCTCTGCTTGAAGATAGTTTTTTTGGTTTTTTTTTCCTCTCCTAGATCTCTGCAGGTTGTTCAGGGACATTGTAAAGCCATTACTGGAGAAGTCCATTAGGTTCTCTTGTACCACAATGTGTCAGTCTCTGTGTACAATGTTCTCCTGGTTCTGCTCCTCTCACTCTGCATCACTTCCTGGAGGTCGTTCCAGTCTCCATGGAATTCCTCCACTTTATTATTCCTTTTAGCACAATAGTATTCCATCACCAACATATACCACAATTTGTTCAGCCATTCCCCAATTGAAGGGCATCCCCTCGTTTTCCAATTTTTGGCTACCACAAAGAGCGCAGTTATGAATATTCTTGTACAAGTCTCTTTCCTTATTATCTCTTTGGGGAATAAACCCAGCAGTGCTATGGCTGGATTAAAGGGCAGACAGTCTTTTATCGCCCTTTGGGCATAGTTCCAAATTGCCCTCCAGAATGGTTGGATCAATTTACAACTCCACCAGCAATGCATTAATGTCCCTACTTTGCCACATCCCCTCCAGCATTCATTACTTTCCTTTGCTGTCATGTTGGACAATCGGCTAGGTGTGAGGTGATACCTCAAAGTTGTTTTGATTTTGTCTCTCTGATTATAAGAGATCTAGAACACTTTTTCATGTGCTTATTAATAGTCTTGATTTCTTTAACTGAAAATTGCCTATTCATGTCCCTTGACCATTTTTCAATTGGAGAATGGCATGATTTTTTGTACAACTGGTTTAGCTCTTTATAGATTTGAGTAATTAGACCTTTGTCAGAGGTTTTTGTTATGAAGATTGTTTCCCAATTTGTTGCTTTCCTTCTAATTTTAGTTACATTGGTTTTGTTTGTACAAAACCTTTTTAATTTGATGTAGTCAAAATTATTTATTTTGCATTTTGTGACTCTTTCTAAGTCTTGCTTGGTTTTAAAATCTTTCCCTTCCCAAAGTTCTGACATGTATACTATTCTGTGTTCACCTAATTTACTTATAGTTTCCTTCTTTATGTTCAAGTCATTCGTCCATTCTGAGTTTAACTTGGTGTAGGGTGTGAGGTGTTGATCCAAACCTAATTTCTCCCACACTGTCTTCCAATTTTCCCAGCAGTTTTTATCAAATACTGGATTTTTGTCCCAAAAGCTGGGGTCTTTGGATTTGTCAAAGACTGTCTTACTGAGGTCATTTACCCCAAGTCTATTCCACTGATCCTCCTTTCTGTCCCTTAGCCAGTACCAAATTGTTTTGATGACCGCTGCTTTGTAATATAGTTTGAGATCTGGGACTGTAAGGCTACCTTCCTTTGTTTTTTTTTTTCATTATTTCCCTGCATATCCTTGATCCTTTATTCTTCCAAATGAACTTTGTTATGGTTTTCTTTAATTCAGTAAAATAGTTTTTTGGTAGTTCAGTGGGTATGGCACTAAATAGATAGATAAGTTTGGGTAGGATGGTCATTTTTATTATGTTAGCTCGTCCCACCCATGAGCAATCAATGATTTTCTAATTGTTTAGATCTAGTTTTAATTGTGTGGAGAGTGTTTTATAGTTGTGTTCATATAGTTCCTGTGTTTGTCTCGGCAGATAGATTCTTTAAGTATTTTATATTGTCTCGGGTAACTTTAAATGGGATTTCTCTTTCTAGTTTTTGCTGCTGAGCTGTGTTGGAGCTATATAGAAATGCTGATGACTTATGTGGGTTTATTTTGTATCCTGCAACTTTGCTAAAGTTGTTGATTATTTCAATTAGCTTTTTGGTTGAATCTCTAGGATTCTTTAAGTAGACCATCATGTCATCTGCAAAGAATGATAACTTGGTCTCCTCCTTGCCTATTTTGATGCCTTCAATTTCTTTTTCTTCTCTAATTGCTACTGCTAGTGTTTCTAGTACAATGTCAAATAGTAGAGGTGATAATGGGCATCCTTGTTTCACTCCTGATCTTACTGGGAATGCATCTAATTTATCCCCATTGCAGATGATATTAGCTGATGGTTTAAGATATATACTGTTTATTATTTTTAGGAACGACCCTTCTATTCCTATGCTTTCTAGTGTTTTCAATAGGAATGGGTGTTGTATTTTATCAAAGGCTTTTTCTGCATCTATTGAGATAACCATGTGATTCTTGTCGGTTTGCTTGTTGATGTGGTCAATTATGTGGATGGTTTTCCTAATATTGAACCAGCCCTGCATCCCTGGGATAAATCCTACTTGATCATGGTGGATGACCCTTCTGATCACTTGCTGGAGTCTTTCTGCTAGTATCCTATTTAAGATTTTTGCATCTATATTCATTAGGGAGATTGGTCTATAGTTTTCTTTCTCTGTTTTTGACCTGCCTGGTTTTGGAATCAGCACCATGTTTGTGTCATAAAAGGAGTTTGGTAGAACTCCCTCTTTGCTTATTATGTCAAATAGTTTGTATAGTATTGGGATTAACTGTTCTCTGAATGTTTGATAGAATTCACTGGTGAATCCATCAGGCCCTGGGGATTTTTTCTTAGGAAGTTCTTTGATGGCCTGTTGGATTTCATTTTCTGATATGGAATTATTTAAGAATTCTATTTCTTCTTCTGTTAGTCTAGGCAGTTTGTATTTTTGTATATATTCATCCATATCACCTAAATTGGTGTATTTATTGCCATATAATTGGGAAAAGTAATTTTTATTGATTGCCTTAATTTCCTCTTCATCAGAGGTGATGTCCCCCTTTTCATCTTTGATGCTGTTAATTTGCTTTTCTTCTTTCCTTTTTTAAATTAGATTGACCAGTACTTTGTCTATTTTGTTTGTTTTTTCAAAGTACCAGCTTCTTGTCTTATTTATTAAATCAATAGTCCTATCACTTTTGATTTTGTTAATTTCTCCTTTAATTTTTAGGATTTCTAGTTTGGTTTTCTGCTGGGGGTTTTTAATTTGGTCACTTTTGAGTTTTTTTATTTGCATTTCCAATTGATTGATCTCTCCTCTCCCTAGTTTGTTAATATATGCACTCAGGGATATGAATTTACCTCTGATTACCGCTTTGGCTGCACCCCAAAAGGTTTGAAAGGATATCTCGCCATTGTCATTTTCCTTGATGAAATTATTGTTTCTATGATTTCTTTTCTAACTAAATGATTTTGGAGTATCATATTATTTAATTTCCAATTAGTTTTTATTTGGTTTTCCATTTAAAATTCCTGATCATTATTTTTATTGCCTTGTGGTCTAAAAAGGCTGCATTTATTATTTCTGCTTTTCTGCATTTGGGTGCCATGTTTCTGTGACCTAATGTATGGTCAATCTTTGTGAATGTGCCATGTGGTGCTGAGAAGAAGGTGTATTCCTTTTTATCCCTATTTATTTTTCTCCATATGTCTATTAATTATAATTTTTCTAAGATTTCATTCACTTCTTTTACCTCTTTCTTATTTATTTTTTGATTTGATTTATCTAAATTTGATAATGGTTGGTTCAAGTCTCCCACTAATATGGTTTTACTGTCTATTTCTTCCTTCAATTCTCCTAGTTGCTCCATTAGAAATTTGGGTGCTATATTATTTGGTGCATACATGTTGATTAGTGATATTTCCTCATTGTCTAGAGTCCCGTTTAACAAAATATAATTACCTTCCCTATCCCTTTTGATCAGGTCTATTTTTGCTTTGGCTTTATCAGATATCATGATTGCCACTCCTGCCTTCTTTCTGTCAGTTGAGGTCCAGAAGGTCTTACTCCATCCTTTAATTCTGACCTTGTGGGTGTCTACCCACCTCATGTGTGTTTCTTGGAGACAACATATGGTAGGGTTTTGGATTCTAATCCATTCTGCATTTCGTCTACGTTTTACGGGTGAGTTCATCCCATTCACGTTCAAAGTTATGACTGTCATTTGTGGACTCCCTGGCATTTTTATATCCTTCCCTAATTCTAACCTTTCTTCTTCAGCTCTACCTTTTAGTCCAGTGATTTACTTTAAATCAGTCCCCCTTGTACTTCCCTTTCTACCCCCCTCCCTTCTTATTCCCTCCCTTATTTTCCCCTGTAGTCTTTTTTAAATTTCCCCCCCACCCTCTCCCTCCCTTGTACTGCTTCCCTCCCCACCAGTCTGTTTTTTACCCTTCTACTGCCCTATAGGGCGCAAATCTATTCTCTTCCCCAATGGATTGGATTGTTCTTCCCTCTTTGGGTCAGTTTCAAAGTACGTAAGAGTTGAGTATTTCCTATCTCCAACCTCTTTACCCTTCCAGTGTATCAATGTTCTCTCCCCTCCCACCATGAGATTCTTTGTGACATATAAATTTACCCCCATTTGTTTCTTTTCCCATTTCTTTTGGTCATAACCTCTTTTCTTTTTTAGCTTTAGTTATGTGTGTGTATATATATATATATATATATATATATATATACATACACATGTATGTGTATTTATGCATGCATATATCTATATACCTATTTATGTCTTGTCCTTTCATCCTATACAGTTTGTCACCGTTCCCTCTGAGTATAGTTCTTCTAGCTGCTCAGGTGATAGCAACAGTTTTTAAGAGTTGCCAATGACCTCTTTTCTTATAGGGATACATATCATTTTAACTTATTGAGTCTCTTAAAAAATTTTTTGTTGTTGTTGTTGTTTTTTCCCCTCTTTTTTAATTACCTTTTGATGATTCTCTTGAGTTCTGTGGTTGGACTTCAAATTTTCTGTTCAGGTCTGGTCTTTTATTTATGAATGCTTGGAACTCTTCTGTTGTGTTAAATGACCATACTTCCCCTGTAAGAATATAGTCAGTTTTGATGGGTATTTTATTCTTGGCTATAGACCTAGTTCCCTTGCTTTCCGGAATATCATATTCCATGCCTTTCAGTCCTTCAGTGTGGATGCCGACAGATCCTGTGTTATCCTCACCATGTTTCCATGGTATCTGAATGGCTTCTTCTTGGCAGCTTGTAATATCTGTTCTTTCATCTGATTGTTTTTGAATTTGGCTATAACATTTCTTGGTGTGGTCAGTTGGGGATTAAATACAGGGGGTGATCTGTGGATTCTTTCAATCTCCACTTTCCCCTCTTATTCTAGGATCTCGGGACAGTTTTCCTGGATAATTTCCTCTAGTATTATGTCCAGGCTTTTTCTTTTGTTGTGGTCTTCTGGTAGTCCAATTATTCTTAAATTGTCTCTTCTTGAACAATTTTCTAAATTATCTGTTTTGTGAATGAGATGCTTCACATTTTCCTCAATTTTTTCATTCTTTTTGTTTTATTTTATAGTGTCCTGCTGCCTTGTGAGGTCACTTGATTCTAGTTGTTTTACTCTGGTTCTTAAAGATTGGATTTCATCTCTGGCTTTTTAGTCGTCTTTTTCCTTCTGGTCTGATTTTCTTTGAAGATCGTCTTTCATCCTCTTTACCTCATCTTTCATCTCCTTTGCCTCATTTTCCAGCTGGTTGATTTTGGCTTTCAGGACACTATTTTCTTGTTTTAGTTCAAATGCCTCTGTTTCCAGATGACTTATCTTAATTTTTAAGTTCTTTTCCCAGCTTGTTTGTACTGAATGAGCCCTATAGCAAAAAACCTCCTCCTCCACTATCTGTGTTGAATGCCTGGAGACTGGCCCAGGTTACTTTCAAGGTAAGCTCTTCGGAGCAACCCCTTTGCTGGCCCTAAGATTTCTCTCCTTTCAGTAGCTCTGAGGGCTCCTGATGGGATTGGGTTCAGCTGGTGCCCTAAAGCTGGGACCTCCCTTGAGACTCAGTTAGAAGGACCCAGCCAGGGGTTTACAGGCTTCCCCCTTCTCTCTATGTTTCCCTGCCGTCTGTGTTGGGCGTCCCGGAGACTGGCTCAGGTTGCTTTCAAGGTGAATCCTTCAAAATAGCCAGCCCTGCGGCCCTTTTGTCGACACTGAAGTTCCCGCTGCTGCCATGGGCTCAGCACTCTGGGTTGGGGGGGGATGGGTCCTGGGACCTTCCTTCTGCTTGCCCCTTAGATCCGAGTGATCTAGGGTTCTGGCTTTTGGGAGGGCCGTACTTTTTGATCCAGGTCTGGGATGAGGGTTCCCCGGGTCTGTCCTGTTGTTTAGCTTGAATTTTGGTGTCTTAGGAGCTCTCAGTTTGTGATCAGTAAGAAAGGGTTTCTGAGGTCTGAACTTTCACTGCTTCTAAGCTGCCATCTTGACTGGAAGGCCTCGATTCTCTAATATTATTGACCTGATAAAGAGCAATAGATTTGGATTCAGAGTTCCTGAGTTCCTGGCCCAAATATTTCTGGTAAAATATTATTCAAAAGTATAGTATGTAGGCATTCCATTTCTTCTAAAGATACTCCTTTGGGTTCTCTCTTGGCTAATTTGGACAAAATTTCCTTCTAGAAATCCAGATTGTCTACAGCTCAGTTTAAAAATCTTCGTGAAAACATTGGAACAATATTAATTTCAAGGGATAGAAGTCATTGGCCGCAAGAAGGATCCTTTGATTTTAATACCCTGAGGGTATTAAATTGGTTACAGAAAATCAATACCTTCATCAAATGGCTTATTGAAACACTTGGGCAGACCTTGAGAATCGAAAATTCCACCTTATAATTTAAAAACTGGCTGCTGGAGTATAAGCTTTGATATTCATCTCTAGATATGCCCACCAGCCTTGATAATAAAAAAAAATACCTCCTTACAAAGCCACAAGGAGGTAGGGTATGGCCCCCAACTCCTAGCACCATTCAATTTCCAAATTCTTCACAAGAAAAAAGCAATAAATTAGAGGAAATTTAGGGAGCTTAGAGCCAAGGTCCAAATGAACACCTTCTGGAATGGTGGGAAAGCCTATACTGATACAACTCATTTGGTATTATTCTCAACTCTTCTTCATCACTTATATCATAAGACATTGGAATTTAAAAAAAAACTTTTTGCATAAGATTGTTAACTAACGAAGATTGACATTTTGGTTAGACTTCTCAGTGGGAGATAAGATTTTAGCATTCATTGGAAAAATGGAGTATTCCAAGGCTTTCAAAAGACATATTCTCTTCTTTGTCTTCTTAATTCTAGCCAGATTAATATTAAAAAGATAAAAATAGATGAGAGAGGAAATCTTTTTCTCAGTTTGTAGAAATCTGTGGCATTGTCAACTAATTAGAAGCTAATTTTATAAGTGAAATGTAATTTTAAATTTCCAAACTATGACTGCAAAGTTTTTTATAGATGGTCAAATAAGGGGAAGCTGGGTGGCTCAGTAGATTGAGAGTCAGGTCCAGAGATAGGAAGTCCTCGGTTGAAATCTATCCTCAGACACTTCCTAGCTGTGACCCTAGTCAAGTCACTTAACCCCCCCAATGCCTAACCCTTACCACTCTTCTGCCTTAGAACCAATACACAGTATATATTCTAAGACAGGAGGTAATGGCCTTTAAAAATAAATAAAAATAAATAAAAAACAAATGGTCTAATATCCAATTGAGTTCTGTAAGAGTTTGCAGCCCCCAAGAGTAAAATTAGATGCAAATAGCACTTGGGAAACTTTTTAATCACTCTTTTCTCCCATCTCACCTATTCCCACATCCCCTCCAAAGAGTCATTTTTTTTTTGTTAATGAAAAAAGATGAAATATCTGAAATAGTATTAAGGAATGATAAGAAAGCTTTAAAGCAAAGGAGGAAAATATTTTCCATTCTTCAGCCTTTAAACCTTATCAAGTATTTAAGAATCACATATTATTAACTCTTTACTCCATGTAAGAGAAAAATGAGGCTTGTTTAACTCAAGAAAAAATGTGAAAATCATGTTTGGGTTAATTAAAAGTAAAGTAGCCTAGAAGACATTGGAATAGACTGTGCAACTAGAACTGTAAATGTTTTACAATTAATTAGTACAATATCAGAAAAAAATTGTAGAAGAGAGATTCAGTGGAGTGTTAGACTGGGATAGAATTGGGAAATAAAATGAATTTTTAAAATAGCAAAGGTAAATAAAGTATCAGATAAAAATATAAAAAAGTGATGAAGTTTGCAGTTTGTAGTCTGCAAAGAAGAGAGAAGAGAGGAGGTTTAGGCAAGTAGAAATCAGAGGAGAATGGATAAAAAGTTAAAGAAAGTTGGAGTCCATTTATATTTGACAGTGAATAGTTTGAAAATAAAGGCCAAAGCTATGGAAAGAGAGTCTTGAGGAGGGCTTTACTATCTCATTAGGATAAGGACATAAGAAATTTTCTATGTCTGTAAATCTGTGGACACTATTGAGAGAATATACTAGAATTCATTTTATTTCTCATGAACTCTGAGGATTATTTCACTAAATAGGATATTCTTTCTGAAATGTAAAAATATCTGGATTTGTGGAGTACATCTTAACATTGCTAGTGTTTTATCAAGTTACAACATTTACCCAGTGGAAAGTACAGAAATAAATTTGCAGCATAGAATAGCGCAAAATGTATTAAAATTCTGTCATTTAAGGAACATTAGAAGGGTATATTTGAATGGTTATGTGGGGGAATATACATTCATAATGTCAGTAGGTAACAGAGCAATTCCCATATTTCAGGAAAGCCTCGTGGTCCCCAAAAGAGGGAAATAAAAATCATCAATCCCACATGGATTGGTTTCATTTTGACCTGTGTGCTCTTTTTGGCACTTTTCAAGTTAAGTCTGTGCTCCTTGTTTTTTATCCCTTTTTCTGGAATCATACATAAACATTAATAATAGTCTCATAATATTTATCAATAAATGGTAGGTTCCCATAGTTTAAAGCTTTTGAGTATGCATTTGATATTATAGCAAGAATATATATATTAAACTTGTATTACTGCAAAAAATATCATATTAATTATGTGTACCTATAGTACAAGAAATGAGAAAAAGTCAAATATTCTAATCAAAATAAAAGAAAAGCAATAATAAAAATTAAGGGAAAAAATCAGGAATTCAATGTGTTCCTGAAAAAACAGCATCCACTTATTTCTGGATTGTTATCTCCAATGCATGTGATAGGATACAGTCAATCAGTCTCAACAGAAGATGTTTTCTTCACATGAAAGCAATGAATCCAAGAGTCCTTCTCTCCAACCTTTATAGATGTTGGAGTAATTAATAATATTTGGAATGGTCTTTCCCAGGAAGGCTGAGTTGCTCCAGTATGCTTGAAATTCTTAATATACCCTTTGTTTAGTGGTCCGGCTTGTACTGCAGCTCTGGATTCATGAAGTTCATGTAGTTTGTACTGTAATTCCTGTATATAGGAAGCAATAGTAGTATTTCCCCCTAAAAGTGATGTATATATGAATTTCAGGCCATTTTAAATGTGTCTCAGTACATAATTTTCCAATCATAGTTTTAAGTTCTTTGTTCATCCTCTCAACTTGGCCTGAGCTCTGAGGATGATATGGAAAATGGAATTTGGGAGTTATTCCCAAGCAAGAATATATCTGATTTAGGACAGAATCAGTAAAATGTCTTCCTCTATCTGAATCAATACGTGCTGGCAGTCCAAAGTGAGGAATAATTTCTTTTAAAAGTATCTTAGCAACAAAATCCGCTGTGGCTCAGGTCACAGGAAATGCTTCCAGTCATTTGGTTAGTTGATCTACAATGACTAGACAAAATTTATAACGTCTAGCCTTTGGCATTGTTATGAAATCTATCTATAGATGTTCAAAAGGTGTGTAAGCCAGAGGACGTCCACCAAAGGCTTTGCCACGAAATACATGCTGGTTATATGCTTGACATGTAGAGCAGGCTGAACACACTTTAGAGGCTATAGTAATATTTTATATATATATATATATATATATATATATATATATATATATAGTATATATAGTAGACTCTCTTAACAGAGTCCACAATGCCCTGGATGCCAAAGTGACCATTCTTATGAATAGTTTGGCAAATTTGGTGAAGGAAACTTCTAGGGAGCAGGGGTTTTCCTTCAGATGACACCCATACTCCATTAATCTGTTTTGCTTTAAAATTTTGTTTCCATTTTTCCACTTCCTTTTCATTATAGAAAAGTGACAAATTTAAATCATCAGTGGTTGTTAATGTTAAAATTAATTCAGGTCCTTCTATGGCTGCTAGCTTTGCAGCAGCATCTCCTCGATCATTTCCTCTAGAGACAGGGTCAGTGCCACCTGTATGGGCAGAGCAATGAACTACAGCTAGGGCTACAGGAAGCTGGGGAGCAGAACGAACTTCATTAATAATTTCTGCATTAGCTATAGATTTTCTAGCTGAGGTTAAAAATCCTCTTTGGAGCCATAGCATCCTGACTGAGTGACAAATGCCAAAAGCATATCTAGAATCCGTATAAATTGTTGCCTTTTTATCCTTGGCATGCTTCAGAGCAATGAGTTCTGCTCCTTGAGCGCTAATATTAGAGGACAGTGAAGCTGACCACTCAGTGGCAAATTCTGAGACTATGGCAGCTCCAGGGTAGCGTATGCCATTCCTCATAAAAGAGGAACCATCGGTAAATAAGATCAGATCTGCATTGTCTAAGGGAATGTCCAATAGATTATCTCGAGGCTTTTCTGCCATGGACACTAATGTTTCACACTTGTGTAATAGTTCTCCTGAAGTTGGTAAATCTGGAAGCAAGGTGGCAGGGTTAAGAGTTGTATAGCCTTTCAAGGTAATGTTTTCGCTATTTAACAATGTTATTTCATACCTTGTAATTCTCTGATCCAAGAATGCCTGTGTTCTATGCTTTAGAAATAATGGTTCTACCTCATGTGGGCATATAATTGTTAATGGGCATCCCAATACTAGATTGACAGTTTTTTTGTCACTAGTAAGGCTGTAGCAGCTACTCCTCTAAGACATGGAGGTGCTCCTGCTGCTACTGGGTCCAGTAGGGCAAAATAGTAAGCAATTGGACACTGAGAAGGTCCCAAAGTCTGAGTTAAAACACCAGAAGCTACTCCTCTTCGCTCATGTACATACAAAGTAAATGTCTTGTTGTAATCTGGGATGCCTAGAGCAGGGGCAGACAGGATATCCTTTTTTAGCTCTGATAGAGCTGACAAGTGTTCAGGTTCTAATTCACAGACTTGATTCTGTATTTAAGAATGATAAAGCTTAGTTTTTTTTATCTCTGGGATTTCTTTATTGGATAGTTATTTGGGAACAATTATCACATGAACTTGGTGAAAAACATTAATATTTTCCAATAACATAAGAGATTTGATCCATCTACTTGCTGGAGCTTTCTACCAAAAGCAGAGTAGTTGGTAAATTATCAATATGCTTTAATAATGACTATTTATAAGTGATTTTTGTGGTGGCAAAAAATTGGAAACTGTGGGGATGTCCCTTGACTGGGAAATGGCTGAACAAATTGTGGTATATGATGGTGATGGAATTCTATCATTCTCTAAGGAATGATGAACTGGATGATTTCAGAAAGAATTAGAATTCCTCCATGAACTGATGAGTAGTGAAACAAGGAGAACCAGGAGAACATTATACACATTAACTGAAACATTGTGGGATGATCAAATGTGGGACTTTGCTACTAACAGCAATACAATGATCCAGGGCAATTCTGAGGGACTTATGAAAAGGAATGTTATATTCATCTAAAGAAAGAACTATTGGAGTAGAAATGCAGAAGAAAACATATGATTTATCACTTGTTTATTTGGGTATATGATTTGGGGTTTTGGTCCTATAAGATTACTCTCTTACAAAAAGGGATAATATGGTAACAAGTTTTGAGTGATAATACATGTTTAGCTCAGTGGAATTGCTAGTCAGCTTTGGGAGGGAAGAGGAAGAGGGAAGGGAGAGAACATGAATCATGTAATTGTATGTGTAAATCTGTCACTGGAATAAAATAAAGGAAACAATTTTTTAAAGTCTTTCCAAAGGGAATGGGGGAAGATGAAAAGAAAAAGGCAAGGAAAAACTATACTTATGTACCTGATTCTGAATAGTAAGTGTAGAAGATGTGGATAAATTTATTTTTGTGGAGCTGTAGAAATATTACCTCCAGAAAAAGATGCCTTAAAGGCCAAAGACACAGAACTATTGTGTTATGTACATTTGGATCCTTGGGTTGCCAAGCCAGACTGGCTATCCTAAAGCATGCTTCTACCATCTTAAATGTTTCCCATCCACATTGAATATTCTGATAAGATTAACAATAGAGAAGATGTCATCCACTAGAACAAATTGATCTTTGGCAACCCTGAAAGCCCCAAGGTGAACTCATTCCCCCTACAAATTTCCCAATACCCTAGCTCCATTAATCAACCTTCCAAATAAGAGAAACTGAGCAACATCACCTCATGGACTTTTGTCATGTAATGTCACCCTCATATTGTGTCCAACTCTACTTGTGTGTGTGTCTCCCTTTTTGTTCAGACCTGTTGCTATCCACTTGTCCACTGCCTATCAGTTGAAGATAATGAAAAATGTTTACTTTCTAGCCCTGTCTCCTGATTTATTTGACCTCTAGTAAAATACATCTGATGCAAGTTAGAGTGGACAACTTCTGAGGTACTTTCAACTCTGTGATTCTGTGATACTGACTTCAACCTAAGGTCTAACCAGTCTACAATTTGACTGAGTCTGGGGATTCTGAAATGCCCGCCCTGTCTTTCAATAGTCCTTCTCTGCAAAAACTGAGTCAGTGTTATCTTTTTGATGTTGTTGTTACATCATTCAGACTTTGGTATATTTGGCTCCTTCCAACTAACTTCTTAAAGAAAGTACTCATGACACTGTAGCAAAAGGCACTGAGCAATCTCCAAGCCTTTGACTTCTTTCATTTCTTAACTCCAAACCATATTTTCCAACATAGCTTCTATTGCCCTGATTCTGTGTCCAACATCACATTTTATTTAAATGAATATCAAGATAAAATATGCAAGATATTTTGTAGGATCTTATTCATTTTTCCACAGAATCAGGATGCCTCTTCATCCTCTACAATCATAGGCTACTACATAAAATACACATTTTTTGACATTCTATTTGCTTAAGCACTGCAAAGCTAAGTGACCCCAAAATCACCCAAGAGATACAGGATAAAACCAATTTTGCCATCAAGGATAGTGCATGATATAGTGGCCAAATGCAGAACTCAGAGTAAGATACCTGGTTCAGTTCTTTGATCTACCCCTTACCCACGTCATGCACATCCCTCTCTGCACTTTAGTTTCTTCTTCTGTGAAAAGACCTCTAAAGTACTTTCCAGCTCTGAATCTCTCCCCTTTGATTCTCTCTAAGGAAAGCCTATGAGTAATCTTTTCTAATATTTGTCATCATTATATTTGTTTTCAGTTACAAAAAGAATATCGGTGAGGAAGGAGTCCAGTTCCTGCAATGAGTGTGTCATAATTGGATGAAGGTCATGCATTAAGCATGCTCATTATTAAACTAATGTTTGTAGACAAGCTAAAAATGGTGATATTTGTAACACTCTCTGAACCTTTTCTGGTAATTCTATGCATCTTTTTGGAAGCATTAGGAAGTCACAAAAAATGAAATGCAAAACAACTTGTTTAACCATTTCATGGATCACCTCTCAAGAGTTGTATGATCTCTTCAGAGTTCTTTTGAACTCTCCCTTTTAGTACTGCTGACAGTTAGTAAGATCTGAGTTCAAGTCTAGCTTCAGACACTAGCTGTGTGACCCTGGAAAAGTCCCTTAACCCTGTTTGCCTCAGTTTCTCCAACTGTAAATGCTGATGATAGATAGTAGCACCTACCTCCCGGGGTTGTTGTGAGGATAGAAGGAGATAATACTCTTAAAGCACTTAGCACAGTACCTGGTACATAGTAGACACTAAATAAGCATTTCCTTTCTTCCTTCCTCTTTCTACTACATTATATCAGTTCCCTATTCCTTGGTTGTCCTTACCACTTTATCCATGGTCTGTTGTTGTTGGACTTTCCAACAGATGAATCAAGTGCATGGAACACAGACTGCATTCTCCAGCCAACAATTTGCCCCAAAGTTCATTGGCATGATTAGATAGAAAGAACTAAATCTAAATTTGAACTTGCCTTTTCATCTCATGAGATAAGCATCAAGATGCTATCTTTTGACTCCTTCATTCTCATAGAAAGAATGATTTCATTAGCTCTCCGTGCAGTTAGGACCTACTTTTTTCCCATGGCATCAGCCAAATGTTTATGAAACACCTAGCATAATTTAATCATCCATCTTCCTACTGAAATACTGATCACATTAGTCAGCTGCTGCCCAGTTCCTGCTAGTATGGTGAGAAATTTTACCTTCCCAAGGTGTGCCAATGCTGTTTTCTAGCCACAGAGAGCAACTCCAGGAATTTGAAGACAGCTCACAAATTAAGCTTCATCCTCAGCTGGGAATATAAAGATGATTACCTTCATTTTTAAGCTGAAGTTCAGAGACAGGCAGATGGCACAATGGATAGAAGGCAGTTTGACATTAAAACAATTTGAGTTCAAATCTAACCTCAGACACTTACTAGCTATGTGACATCAGACAAATCACATTTCAAAGCCTCACATTCTCATCTATAAAATGGAATAATAGTACCCACTTCCCAGAGCCATAAGAATCAAATGAGATGATATTTGTAAAGTGCTTATCAAACTTTAATATGCTACATATGTTATCATTATTATATCACTATTATTAAAAGACACGGGCATCAAAGGTAGTCATGGCAATTCTCAGAACCATCCAATGCAAGACTTACTGATGGCTTGTTTCAGTGGATTTTGGGGATGGGGAATGAGCCTTCTTCTCCTGGTCCCTCCTATCAGTATACTCTCATGTTTCCCTTCATCAGATTAATTTATTTGCTCCACCTTCCACTCTAGTCAAGCCAGTCTTCTATCACCAGCAGCAAATTCCCATGCCAGCTCCCAATGCCAGCTCTCACCTCCATGAGAACTATGTTTTTGACCTTTTTTAAAAGTCTATCCCTTCCCCTGTTCAAATCCTACCCATCCTTCAAGGCCCACCTCCACGAAGCCTTCCCTGACTAATTACAGAATCATACTATTTGAGAGTTGGAAGGGACATCAGTGACCATCTAATCCAGTCTCCATCTTCAAAGGTCTCCCTTTCCTTACAGTCTATACTATGTCAGTCAGTATTTAATAATATGCTCTCCTATATGTATGCTGGTATTTTCTGGTTATTTTCTGTTTTACCCAACTAAATGTCAAACTTATGCTTTTTTTCCATCTCCCAAAATGTTGGACACATATTGGACCCCTGTTGATTATATGATTGATTGATGGGTTAGCTGGATGCTTAAGAAACAAAAAAGAGGACAAGTTCTAAGATACACTGGTTATGGTGGGGTAAAGCCGAAAAGACAATGGCAACAAAATATGTCCCTAGACTGGCTTGGGCCATTCATTCTCTTTGAGAAAGTCCTCAGCTTCTGTGCTCCTGTACCCTTTATCCCTTAATTTAAAACAAAACAAAAAAACCCTGATAATCTGCAAGACAAACCTGCTTTGGTGGAAAGGAAAGGGTTGGAATCATATTATCAGAAGTCTAGATTCTGGAAGGGACATTAAAAGTCATCAAGTCATCTTTTTGCAGGCGAGGAAACAGGCTCAGGAAGATTCAGTGACTTAGCCAGGCCATCCAAGATCATATTTAAATCAAAGTCCTTTAGCTTCAGATTCTATCGTCTTCCCCCTGCATCACACCTAGGGAACCTCCTGTGGGATCCTGAGGGTAGAAAAAGTTGAAAGACCATTGCTTCGAGACTTCATTCCGAGCATGCCTTTAAACCACACTTTCACAGAAAGTATGATCAAAGAGCTGTTTTATGGCAGAGGACTCTTCTAGTGAGAGTAGACCTTGCATCAGCAACTACCTGATCTACCTCGTTTGGTATTTTCATGTTTTTATCAGATTATGCCTCGCCAGACTCCATTCAGTACCTTCCTGTTGGTGCTTCTCTGGCCTTCTGGCTCTCAGAACAGAAATTGCTGTTACTGGGAATGACAAGGAATCAGCAAGCATGAATGAGAATGTGAAACCACTAGGAGGCACCAAAGCATTTCATTTAATTTGATCAAACAAACAAAAAAAAATCCACCTCTATCCAGTTGAAAAGACATTGTATCCCAAGAAACTGCTGAATTAGCTATGACCATCAAGCTTTAGCAAGTATAGGCTTTGGGGAAATTGTGAAATAAGCAAAATTCTTCTTCTTCTTTGCCTCCCACTCACAATCTCTATCACACACTGAGTGCCTTTTTCAACCTATGTTCAAGGAACTCCACTAGGCACCAGGGATACAGAGACAAAAATGATCCTTGCCCTCAAAAGACTTAACATTTTCCTACTTAGCGCCTTTTAATTGCCAACTTCCCTATGCCTCAAAAGTTCCCTATGCTCAAAAAAATGACTTCTGAACCAAATGAAAACTGTTTCCCTCATAGTTTTTAAAGTAATTCATTAGCTCAAGTATAGCTAATAAGTCAATTCTCATTATTTTTTAACTCTTGGTACACTAAGGGGCAAGTTCATTGTTATCTTTTCCAAGGGAATCTATATTTTAAAGAGGTTTCCCAAAGGTAAAAAAAAAATTGTAGTACATGAATATGATGGAATATTATTGTGTTGGAAGAAATGATGAACATGATGAATTCAGAAAGGCATAGGACTTACATGAGCTGATGCAGAGTGAAGTAGGACCAGAAAAACACTATACATAATTTCAATAGTGTAATAAGAATAACCACAAAAGGGGGCAGCTGGGTAGCTCAGTGGATTGAGAACCAAGCCTAGAGACAGGAGGTCCTAGGTTCAAATCTGACCTCAGCCACTTCCTAACTGTGTGACCCTGGGCAAGTCACTTGACCCCCATTGCCTAGCCCTTACCACTCTTCTGCCTTGAAGCCAATACACAGTATTGACTCCAAGGTGGAAGGTAAGGGTTTAAAAAAAAAAAAAAGAATAATCACAAAAATAATCAAAACCAAATTTTGTGAAAGGTTGGCCCCAAAGAAGGAAAATGAAAGTTAGTCTCATACCCTTACTATTTGTTTGTTAGACAATAAATATTTATTAAGTGTCTACTGTGTGCCACAAACTGTGTCAGGAGCTGGAATACAAAAAGAGGCAAAAGATAGACCCCACCTTCAAGCAACTCATAACTATATGTTTGTTTGTTTGTTTCCCCAGAGGTCTAGATCAATAATTGTGGAACACTGCATAAAAAGCCATAATTTTTCTATGTGTTGATTGATTTTAGTGAATTCTTTTTTTCTTCTAAAAATTTTTTTATATGAGAGATATCTCAAAAATAGGAAGAAAAGAAATATAGGAATAAAAATAGGGCATTTAAAAACAAAAAAAAATAATGACTAAAGGAGTAACTGATTTTAGTAAAAGAATTAAATAGCTAATAATGAATTTTCCAGAATATTCATGTATAGCAAGCATTCTTAACCTTTTTTTTTGTGTCATGGACCTCTTTGATAGATTGGTAAAGACTAAGGCAGTGATGGTGAACATTTTAGAGATGGAATGCCCGGCCCTGGCCCAACCCCAATTCCCAGACCAAGTGTTGAGCCTGTCCCCCAGGGACCACATGCTGTGCCCCTCCCCCAACAAGTGCTGGGCATACCCTGCTCTCCCCATCCCACACAGGGAGGAAGAAAGCGCTCCCACTGGGCTGCTGAGCAGAGGGGTAGGTGAAATGAAAAAACTGTTGTCAGGCATGATGGATAGGGTAAAGGGAGCAGCTCTGCGAGAATCCCTCTGTCTTTCTAGTAATGAACTCGGGGGTGGGGTGAGGTGGGGTGAGAAGGGCAGCCTCGTGCCCACAGAGTGCTCTTTGTGTGACTTCTTTGACATCTGTGCCATAGGTTTACCATCACTGGCCTAAGATCTCCTCCTAGAATGTGTTTTAAACTGCATAAAAGAAATACCTCAGATGACAAAGGAAATAAATTATTTTGAAATATAATTGCCAAATATTTTTAATACAAGTTTATAGGCCCAAGGTTAAGAACTGATTGTGTTCTATCTCTTCATTTTAAAGAGGAGACAAGATCTAGAGCCATGGGATGACCCTCAAAGTATAGCATAGATGCAATTTGCTACTCCTATGGAGATCCCCTGCATGCTAACATATATTAAGGAAGATAAGATACTTTTTTTTTAATTAAGAGGAAAGTGCAAAAAAAAAATGCAGACTTCTTAAACTTCCTTACTCAGATACAACTTCTCCTCCTTCTACCTCACCCCCAAAATTTACATATCTCTTTATTGTTTAACTTCTTCCTTGATTGAAAGAGAATGAAATTAGTTTCATAGGCTCTCTATGTAAATGTAGCATCATTATCAATGGTTGTCATCTTGAATTTAATCAGAATTATTACTGGTCTTTGGAGGAAAAAAAATCTGGGTGGAGTCTGTTTCTACATGCTCTCTTTTAGTCTCAATTTAGTTCAGTTCAACAAACACTTATTAAACACCTATGTCTAGGTCATTATATTAAGGGTTTTTGTTGTTCAATCATTTAATGTCTGACTCTTCCATTTCCTTCTCCAGCTCATTTTATAATTGAGGAAAATTGTCCAAATGAGGTAAAGCAGGTGATGTGATTTGCCCTGGGCATATCTTTAGGACTTCAAGAGGACATCAGGAGTTTACAGTTTGCCATCTGAAACAAAGTAGAGTGTGTCAAGAATAAAGGAAAGATGGAGACAAAATGCTATATAACAAATGGAAGAGGAAAGGAATCCAATCATCTGGGAGAATCAGAAATGTTTTCATGTAGGTGGCAACACTTGAACTGATCCTTAAAGGATAAGATCAACAAGCAATAATAAAGAGGGGAATAAGGTGGGGAAGATCTTCTTGTTTTTTAATTAAATAATTAGTGGGGGGGTATTAAAATTCCCAGATATGTCTTACCCTCTTTCCCCTCCCACTAGAGATCCCACCAGAGAGGGAATCATTTCACAAAAAGATATTTGTATATATAAAAACTATGTCTCATTTTTATTTATTAGTTCTTTCTCTGGAGGTAGACATACACAAGTCATTCTTTGAACAATATTTCTTTTGCTGTATAGAATAATCTCTTGGTTCTGCTCATTTCACTCTTCATGACTTCATGTAATTCTTCCCATTTTTTCTAAAATTAACCTGCTCATCATTTCTTATGGTACAGTAGTTTTATGTCACAACCATATGCCTTCTACTGACTCCTACTGAGCTCAAGCAATGTTCCCAGAATAAATTTGGCAGTGCTCTCCCTCACACTATGGCAATAGGGGCAATCAATTAACAAGCATTTATCATGCATCTGCTATGTACTAGGAATCACACTAAGCACTGGGGACACAAACACAATAAAACCATCCTTACCCACAAGGAATTTCCATTGTAAGGAGAGGGTGGCAAAAAAAGCTTCACTGGGTCCAGAGACTCACTAGAGTTCAGTAGTCAATAGAAAGTTCCTTACACACACACACACACACACACACACACACGTAATTCCTAACTCTCGTTATTATTCATAACTTCATCTTACCCAGACCACCCAACCTTATCTCCCAATACTCTTTAATAAACACCTCTGTTCTAGTCAAGGCCACCCTACTAATTTCTATCTTTGAGGTTTTGTTCAAAGTGCTTTTGTAGCCTTAAGCATGTCCTTGATTTTCAGGTTACCACAATATAGACTGGGGAATTTCCCCTTGGATGAGCCTGGGAGCAGTCTTTCTTGATTGAGTAGAGACATCTTGATTGCAATGGGAGATCTCATTCATTCATTCATTCATTCATTCATTTTGTCTGATATGTTCTAGCTTGTACAGCTTTCGTGGATGTTTCTTACCCAGCATTTGATCAAAAGGGAGTTAAGCCTTTGGATAGAGAGTCTCAGTCTCCTGGTCCTCTCCAGGAAGCAATCAAAGTCTATCTTGGAGAGGATCAGAAGAGGTACTATGGATATCTCTTCATACTTCCCTGTGAACCCATGTGAATTTACATATGCCTGAAAGGGGAAAACATACCTTACACTTAAATACCACAAATTTGACATTTCATTGATCACTTCCATTGATTGATTTCAAAACCCATATTAGATATTAGTTCTTATATATCAGATATTAGTTCTAATAATTTAGAAAAAATAGGAAAGAATGAGTTCTGTGACCTAAAGAGTGCTGAAATTAGCTACAAGATCTCAATTCAAATCCAAACTCCAGTTACAGACTCACTACTCTGAGCTAGTCACTTCACCTCTCCAAGCCTTAGTTTCCCCAGATGTAAAATAAGGAACTTGGATTAGATGATCCCTGTACTCCCTTCTGTTGCTAGATCAATGCTAATGTAATCCTATGATCTTGTTTTTCAGTTCCTAGCAAAATTCTCTATTTCTATTAAGGAGGTTGTCAAGGAATATATAGAAAAGAGAGCAGTGATTATTGCCAAGTCTGCATGTCTCCATCAAGAACAAGTCATGACAGATTAACATTATTTCCTTTTTGAATAGTTATTAGACTGAGAGATCAAAGAATGCAGAAAATACCTAGGGCAATTGTAAGGTTCAAATGAGTCATATATAAAGCACTTTGCAAATCTTAAAGTTCCATATAAATTTCAATTATTTTTATTATTATTAATACTAGCATTGTTTGCTCATCTTAAGGTACCATATAAATGTTGGTTATTATTATTATTAATTTGCATATTTTAGCACTTATAGTTTACATATCAATTTGCAAATCTTAAGGTGCCATATAAATGTCATTTATTTTCATGTTAATATTATTATTAGCCTTTTTTTAGTTTATAATCTCCAGGCTTCCAGGCTTGAGATGACTTCATTCTCTGGGCCTTCTGCTACCCTTATGTTAAGCTCTAGCAATGTTTACAGAGCCATATAGAAATTATGGATTTTTAATTATTTAAAATTTATTTTAATTTAATATTATGGAATAGTAGTATAAATTTGGAATTATGCCCAAAGGGCTTTAAAAGAATGCATGTCCAGGGGGCAGCTGGGTAGCTCAGTGGATTGAGAGCCAGGCCTAGAGACAGGAGGTCCTAGGTTCAAATCTGGCCTCAGAAACTTCCTAGCTGTGTGACCCTGGGCAAGTCACTTGACCCCCATTGCCTAGCCCTTACCACTCCTCTGCCTTGGAGCCAATACACAGTATTGACTCCAAGACAGATGGTATGGGTTTAAAAAAAAAAAAAAGAATGCATGTCCTTTGATCCAACTATACCACTACTAGGTTTGTACCCCAAAGAGATAATAAAAAAGCATAGTACAAAAATATTCATTAACCACACTCTCTGTGGTGGCAAAAAATCGGAAAAATGAAGGGGTGTCCCTCCATTGGGGAATGACTGAACAAGTTGTGGTATCTGATGGTGAGGGGATACTATTGTGCCATAAGGGACAATAAACTGTTTGATTTCTATAAGAACTGAAAAGACCTCCATGAACTGATGCAGAGCAAAATGAGCAGAACCAGAAGAACATTGTATACAGAAAGAGAAACAGAATAATCAAATGTAATAAACTCTGCTACTAATAGCAATGCAATGATCCAGGACAATCCAGAGGAACTTGGGAAAAAATGCTATCCACATCTAGAAAAAGAACTGTTCAGCAGAAACACAGAGGAAAAGCATATGATTTATAACTTGTTTGTATGGGTATATGATTTGGGGTTTTGGTTTTAAAAGATTACTCTATTACCAAAAAAATGAATAATATGGAAATGGGTATCAAATGATAAAAATAAATTGCTTTTTTTCATTAAAAAGGAAATATTAGCATAGCTGGAATATTAACACTTTAAATATAAACAAGCAACAAAATAATAAATAAAGCCCTATTTGCAGTGTTGCCTATTTCTGAGGTATAAATGCACATAATGAAAACATAACAGTTGGTTCTCAAACCTACTTAGAG
Source organism: Monodelphis domestica (assembly GCF_027887165.1). Lineage (NCBI taxonomy): Eukaryota > Metazoa > Chordata > Mammalia > Didelphimorphia > Didelphidae > Monodelphis > Monodelphis domestica. Next base: position 293,304,592 of record NC_077228.1, on the reverse strand, counting down.
TTGGCTATAGCTCTACAATATATTTCATATATTTCAAATAGTTTATTTTCAGATACCCAAGTTCAAACAGACAGTAATTAGCAGAACCACCTTTCCTTTTTTCTTTTAAATCCTTACCTTCAACTTAGAATCAATATTATGTATTGGTTCTAAGATAGAAGAGCAGTAAGGGCTAAACTAAGTGACTTGCCCAGGGCCACACAGCTAGGAAGTGTCTGAGGTCAGATTTGAACCCAGGACCTCCCATCTCTAGGTCTGGTTCTCAATCCACTGAGCCACCCAGCTGCCCTTCCAGAACCACCTTTCAAACCCATTTCAGTGTTTATCTCCACCAAAATAACATGCTCCCTTCCTATGTTTTCTCTTGGTTGCAATCCCTATTGTCAGTAATTAATTAATGATGATGATAATGATGAGATATTGTTGCATGGGGCACTGGGAAGTTATAGGACTTGTCCAGGATAATATAGATGTAATGTAGACAGTAAAAAAGCAAATGACTTTTCCAAGGTCATACAGTCATTATGGGTCAAAAGGTTAGCTCTTTATCTGTATATTACTCAAGAAAATTTGTGAATGATATAACTTTTAAAGAGCACAGTTCAATGACTGTTAGAGATATTGCAGTGGATGCTAGTGTAAGAAAATCAGAATTTCAGAGATTGTTCAAGTCCACAATGAAACTGCATCAGTCATAATGAAGCATCAAAAAAAGAAAAAAAAAACAGCTCCAAGAGCTTACAAGTAATTGCTGCAAAACAGCCTAATTAATCTTCAGAAACAGGCAAGGCTCTTCCTTCAAAGGCATCTGACATCTGCAATGATTTTTATTGATTTCTGTACAATGTTACCAGAGGCCTCTGGGAACTGAAGGACCAGTGTGAAGACTCTAACTATTAACTGTTGCATTGAAGAAAAAATGCTCTCATCATGGCCAAGACAATACAAAAACTTAGAGTCGGTAATTTTTTGGAAAAGGTAATTTTTGCCAGTGAAACTCACTTTTCCATTCATAGCTATATTAAAACCACTGTCAAAAGTTTAAGTAAGGCAATGAGATCTGGGCATCTTTATCAAACTGTAAACTATTCACCCCAAAAAATGCCTTGGAGGATTTTTTTTACTTCCAGTGGACTTAAAGGTCTTACATCCATTAATATACTATTAAATCAAGAATTAATACGAATAGAAAGCCAGGCTGAGAGAAGGGAAGTCCTAGATTAAAATCTGGTCTCTGTCACTTCCTGGCTGTGTGACCTTGGGCAAATCACTTAACCTCTAGCATAACCCTTGCTGCTTTTCTGCCTTGGATTTGGTACTTCTTTTGATTCAAAGATGGAAGGTAAGAGTAAAAAAAAAAATAAAGATTATTCCAGAATTATGTAATTTCCAAATGGACACAGAATACTGCAAAATGACCTTGTATGGTGCCACTTATGAGAAAAAGTTAGGCTTAAGGGGATCAAGAAAAAAAGAAAAAGAACCTCTGAGTTCTAAAAGCACCACTAAAATATTGTAGTGGCAAAGAACTGGGAATGAAAGGGAGGCACATAAATTGGGAAATGGCTAAGTTGTGGCATATAATTGTGAAGGAATACTACTCTGCCATAAGAAATGACAAGCAAATTAATTTTGGAAAAACATGGAAAGACCCTACATGAAATTATGAAGAATAAAATGAGCAGAACTGAGAAAATTCTATACAGCAACAGAAATATTGTTTGAAGTACATCTTGTATATATATATATCCACCTCCAAAGAAAGAACTGATAAATAGAAACCAATAAGACATACTTTATACATATATGTATATTTGTCAAGCAACGCCTTCTTTAATGGGGGAGAGTAGGGATAGAGAGAGTTAACTGGGTAGTTTAATGTAACAAACAAATATTTTTTTTAAATCTATCAAAGCTATGGAGATTAAACATGCTTCAATGTCCTTAGAATTTACCTAATTTAAACCCCACTGAAAAGTGATGAGTTATAATCCTGGCTAGATTTGGGGAAGTGAACTGTTTATCAAAGTTATGCTTAATACTGAATGTGATTCTAGTGTGGCTTCATTATGAATTAAGGAATGTGTATCAAAATCTTTTGAACTCTATGCCAAATCACATAAAATAAGTGATTTCGGTGAAATTAAGACATATTGCAAGTTAAATATTTCTAATGTTGTTAAAAGTTGTAAGCTGTCCTGAATAAGTCAACATATTAATCTGCACATTACCATAGGTCACTCAAACAATAAACATTATCTTATTTTGTATTCCTAGCTCATAACTCACATTTATTTAAACTTTAAGGTCTGCAAAGCCCTTTAAACATAATGTTGTATTTTATGTTAAAAAAAAAACAAAACAAGCCCTAAGGCAGATATGAGATACTCATCTCCTTGACTCCATAAGAACACTAAGGCTGGAAAGGGGTATGTGATTTGCTCAGACAAAGCCTACGAAATGTCTAAGAGGATATAGAATGGACCTATGATTTCCCTGGTACATGGAACGGTGCAAGTTGAGACAATGCTGCAGCAGACAGAACACTGGACTTGGAATCAGGAAGACCCAAGTTCAATTCCCACCTCAGTCACTTGCTGGGGAAGTTATTTAAATTCTCTCAGTCTCAGTTTCCTCATCTGTAAAATGAATGGATTGAACTTGTTCTCCTTGGTCTTATCCAGCTCTAAATCTGCTATCCTTTGACCCCTCTTCTAATGTCCATCGGTGCCTTCTTCTGAAACCTGTTGTCTTAGAGTTTCCTAGAGGATTGAGAGATTAAGCAAATTGGTCAGGATCACACAGCAATTATGTGTTAGAGATGGGACTTGAACTTGTCTTCCTAACTCTGAGGATGACATTAGTCCATTCTGCCATGCTGCTTAATGGGTTTTAACAAGAAGATAATGAAGACGTCGACGATAATGACGATGATGATGGTGGTGGTGGTGGTGATGGTGGTGGTGGTGGTGACAATGATTATAACAATGATATTTCTATATAATGTCTTTTTTTTTTTAAAGATCTCAAGCCACTTTCACAGGAATCATCTCATTGGCCCTACTATGATACCTATGGGAAAAGAAAGGGTCAATATTAAATTCATTTTTTAGAAAGAGAAACAGGGACATGGAAGAATGAAGTGGTTTGCTTTGAGTGTCCTCGACAGTTGGGAGGAGTAGGACTAAGACCTCACTTTTGAGATTTCTGCTCCAATATTCCTGAAAATAGAAATGCTATAAAAAAAAAATCTTTCATTACAAAACACTGCCTTATGTATCCTCTCTGTGTCCTAACAGTCATAGTTTCTTCTATCATCGTTTGGTTTATTTGAGTTTGGCAGCTAAGTGGTACAGTGGGTCTATGCAGCACTGGGTCTGAAGTGGAGGCCCCAAATTAAAATCTGACCTAACATATTACCAGCTGTGTGACCCTGGAAAAGGCATTTTATCTCTATTTTCTTTTCTGTAAAATAGAGAATTGTAATAGCATCTACCTCTCAGTTTTTTTGAGGATCAAATGAGTTAATAACTATGAATCACTTAACATAGTACCTGGCACATAATAAAAACTATATAAATATTATTATTGTTGGGGGCAGCTGGGTAGCTCAGTGGATTGAGAGCCAGGCCTAAAGACGGGAGGTCCTAGGTTCAAATCTGGCCTCACCCACTTCCTAGCTGTGTGACCCTGGGCAAGTCACTTGACCCCCATTTCCTAGCCCTTACCACTCTTCTGCCTTGGAGCCAATACACAGTATTGACTCCAAGACGGAAGGTAAGGGTTTAAAAAATATATATATTATTATTGTTGTTATTATTGAAGAACCTTGGCTAAGACCACCTGGGAGTAAGTCATTACAATTCTTTCATGGTAAATAATACAGTAGAAAGAGCCCCAGGGGGCAGCTGGGTAGCTCAGTGGACTGAGAGCCAGGCCCAGAGATGGGAGGTCCTAGGTTCAAATCTGGCCTCAGCCACTTCCTAGCTGTGTGACCCTGGGCAAGTCATTTGACCCCCATTGCCTAGCCCTTACCACCCTTCTGCCTTGGAGCCAATACACAGTATTGGCTCCAAGGCAGAAGGTAAGGGTATGTATAAATAAATAAATAAATGAATGAATGAATGAATAAATAAATAATTGAATGAATGAATAAATAAATGAATGAATGAATAAATGGATAAGTAAATAAATAAATGAATGGATGAATTAATGAATTAATGAATAAATGAATGAATGAATGAATGAATGAATGAATGAATGAATGAATAAATGAATGAATGAATGAATGAATAAATAAATAAATAAATAAAACTTAAAAAAAATAAGAAACAGCCCCAGTCCCAAAATTAGGGAGACTCATCTTTCTAAGTTCAAATCTGACCTCAGATATTTAATAGATATGTGATCCTGGGCAAGTCATTTAATCCCACTTGCCTCAGTTCCTCATCTATAAAATGAATTAGAGAAAGAAATGATAAACCACTCCAGTATCTTTACCAGGAAAACCCCAAATGGGGTCACAAGGAGTTGGACAAAGTTGAACATGCTAATTGCAACTATTCTAAAAGTCAGGATGAGAAAGGGCTTGGTTTTCTCCTTGAGCAATGATTTTTCCCTTTATCTCCCATCTCCGTACCTCTGTATCATCTAACTCCCATGTCTGGAATACACCCCAATCTTCTCTCTGACACTTGGAATGTGTAGCTTCCTTCAAAACTCAGCCCAAGCACTATCTTTTATATGAGACCTTTCCTGATCACCCCACTCCCCAGGAGCTAATACCTTTCCTCCCTCAAAAAAAAAAAATCCCCCTGAGATTTATCTTGTTTATATTTTCAATATACAACACCCATTTATATATCCTTGAGGACAAGAAATGTTTGACTTTTTTCTTTGTATTGGTACTATGCTTTGCCTACTCCAGAGTCTGACAAATAGTAGGCACTTCATAAATGCTTGTTCCTTGATCATTCAATTCTCTTGTATTGACTACATTGCCAGGGATTTCCTCACTCCTTGGCAAATGATTCTCCCCTCCCTGGGCAGATGGCTGCATCTTGAGGACCTGGGCTGGGAAGACAAGTCCTACCACAAAACTACTCCTTCTTTGGACTAACTCAAGCTTTCCACCACACCTTTCAAAGGAATGAGTGGGGAAAACAATGACCAGCTGTTACCTCCCAGACATCTGTAAGGAAGGGATGAGTCTCTCTTAAAGACCTTTGGAAGGTTATAGTGGGAACACAGCATCTGGATTCTAAGACAACAAGTGTGGTTAAGAGTGCTTGGAACATAGTAGACACACAATGCATGCTTGTTGATTGATTGGGGGGCAGGTTCTCAGAGGAAACAGCATGAGGATGAAAGCATATCTGTCCCTTGTTCCTATTGAAATATTTTTTCCTCCCACTATGGGAAAAACCAAGCTCCTTCAGCTGAAGTTCCACATTCTGCTTCTGCTGAAACCCCACTTCAATAATTAGTCCTCTACATACAAAATGTAGCATCCCAAGCTTACACTGTATATGTTGTGGTGGTGGTTTTCATTCAGTCATTCAGTGGTATCTGACTCTTTGTGACCCCATCTTACTAGTATTATACATGCATGGGATTTTCTTGGCAAGGATACTGGAGTGGTGTGCCATTTCCTTCTGCAATGGATCCTTTTTTATTTATTAGGCATTTACTATGCATACACATAAATATATGATAATTATAATAATAGTACCTACTATGTGTCAGACACTATACTAAACTCTTTACAAATATTATCCTAGTGGATACTTTAGATGTATTATTTCTATACATCAGGCCATAGGTTTACAGCTGAAAAAGACCTCAGAGGCCATCTAATCCAACCTCATTTTACTGACAGGTCTTCAGCCTCAGAAAGGTTAAATGATTTGTTCAAGGTCTCATAGGTAGTAAATAGAAGGCAGACAATTCAAACCTAGATCTTCCACTAACTCCAAATCCAGTATTCTTTTCACTGTACCCTAGAGATGTTGTTTCTTTTTATATTTTTTTTATCATTTACCTTCTGTCTTAGAATCAATACTGTTTATTGGTTCCAAGGCAGAAGAATGGTAAGAGCTAGGCATGGGGTGGGTTAAGTGACTTACCCAGGGTCACACAACTAAGAAGTGTCTGTGGTCAGGACTTCCTATCTCTGGTCCTGGATCTCTATCTACCCCATTCCATGTCAGTTCTCTCCAGTAGAAGGCAAGACTTTTGAAGGCAAGGAACATATAATTTTTGCCCTTATATCCCCAGATTCCAGAATAGTGCCTAGCACAGAGAAGACATTTAGTTAATGTCTTTTTTAAAATTAAATAGGGACTCCACAGTTCAGAGGCAGAATTTCAAAGGAATAGAAATCAATGGGAAAGATCACTAGTCAAGGGAACACAAATCCTAGATGCTGTATGACCTTGAGAAAACCTTTTTCTATCTATTGCATCCTTGAGCTCCACTAGTTTCTCCTTTAGAAATTTGGATGCTATACCATTTGGTGCATACATCTTGAGTACTGATGTTTCCTCATTGTCTATACTGCCTTTTATCAGGATGTAAATACCTTCCCTATCTCTTTTAACTAGATCTATTTTTATTTTGGCTTTGTCAGATATCATGATTGTGACTCCTGCCTTCTTTTTATCAGTTGATTCTCAATAGATTTGGCTCCATCCTCTTACTTTCACCCTATGCGTATCTACCTTCCTCATGTGTGTTTCTTGCAGACAGCATATGGTAGAGTTTTGGTTTCTAATCCACTCTGCTATTCACTTGCGTTTTATGGGTGAGTTCATTCCATTCACATTCAGAGTTATGATTACCAGCTGTGTATTTCCCAGCATTTTGATTTCTACTCCTAGTCCTGTCTTTTCTTCTTTCACTATTTCCTTCTACACCAATGTTTGTTTTTAATCAGTCCCCCTAATTCTCACCCTTATTTTACTTTCCTTTCTACACCCCCTCCCTTCTTATTCCCCTCTTATTTTCCTTACAGTCCTTTTATACTACTCCCCTACCCTCTCCCTCCCTTATACTGCTTCCCTCCCCACCAATCCATTTGTTACCCTTCTACTTCCCTGAGAACTTCCCCTCTACTTCCCTTCTACTTTCCTTGAGATAGGAAATACTCAACTCTTATGTTCATTGAAATTGACCCAAAGAGGGAAGAACAATCTAATCCATTGGGGCAGAGAATTGATTTGCACACTATAGGGAAGTAGAAGGGTAACAAACTGATTGGTGGGGAGGGAATTAGTACAAGAGAGGGAGAGGTTGGGGGATAGTTTAAAAAGACTGTAAAGAAAATAAGAGGGGAATAAGAAGGGAAGATGGATACGTAAGAGTTGAGTCTTTCCTATCTCCAACCTCTTTACCCTTCAAGTGTATTGATGTTCTCCCCCTTCCCACCATGAGCTTCTTTGTGACATATAAACTTACCCCATTTTGTTTCTTTGCCCATTTCTTTTAGTATTAACCTCTTTTTTTTAGCTCTAGTTGTATATATATGTATATATGCATTTATGCATACATATATCTATATACATATTTATTTCTTGGCATTTCATCCTATACAATTTGTCACTGTTCCCTCTAAGTGTAATTCTTCTAGCTGCCCAGGTGATAATAACATTTTTTAAGAGTTACCAATGACCGGAGACTTCCGGTTAAGATGGCGGCTTAGAGAAAGCTGAAGTTCAGATCTCCGGAAAACCCTTCCCGACCGATCTCAAACTAGAAGCTCCTAAGGCGCCGAAATTCAAAACGATCAACAGCACAGACCCTGGGAACCCTCCTCCTGGACCTGGACCCGGTTCAAAAGGTACGGCTCCCCTTAAAAGCCAGAACCCGAGATCCCTCGGACCTCAGGGGTAGGAGCGCAGAGTCCAAGGCTCCCGGAAGCGGCAGCCGCGCCGGGCTCAGAGAGCAGGGTCTGAGGAACAACAACCCTCAGGGTCTTCTACCCAAGTCCCAGTCCGGGTGAAAGTTACTGCCTGGGGCTTCCGCTGCAGAGAGCCTGTCGGTCCGGGTGAAAGTTACTGCCTGGGGCCTCCGCTGCAAAGAGCTGGTCGGTCAGGGTGAAAGTTACTGCCTGGGGCCTCCGCTGCAGAGAGCTGGTCAAAACAACAGCAACCCTCAGGGCGGGCAAGACAGCCTCACGGGCTGGATCCTGCTATCCAAGTCTCAGTGAAAGTCTGTGCTCTCGGAGCTTGGGGAAGCGGCAGCCCATCCCCCCGCAGGCCGACGAAACAGCCTCACGGCCAGGGATTCTGAAGGCAACTTCCGGAAATCGAGCCAGGGGGAGAGTGTGGCCTCGTGGTCCGACCCTTCCATTCCAGTTCCAGTGAGGCATATTCAGTTTAACCCAGGGAACGCTCATAGAACCAACATCTGCCCAGGACTAAAGCCTCTGATCACCAGACAAAGACAAGAAAAGCCAATCCTCCACGTTCAGAGATGACAAACTCCACAGAAGCACAGAAGCCCCAAAATACCAAGAAAAATAAGAAGAAAGGGGCGACTCTGGACACATTCTATGGAGCCAAAATACAAAATACAGAGCAGATAGAAGAAGATATACAAGAAAATTCTCCAAAATCTTCCAAAGGAAATAGAAACTCTCCACAAACCCATGAAGAATTTGAATCAGAAAGGACCAAAAAGATGGAAGCCCTCTGGGAGGAAAAGTGGGAAATGATGCAAAAGAAATTCACGCATCTACAAAACCAGTTTGACCAAACTGTAAAAGAAAACCAGGCTTTAAAGCAAGAACTAATAAAGCAAAGCCAAAACACCAAGAAATTAGAAGAGAACATAAAATATCTCACCGACAAGGTGATAGATCTGGAAAACAGGGGGAGAAGAGAAAATTTAAGAATAATTGGACTCCCAGAAAAGCCAGAAATAAACACCAAACTGGACATGGTGATACAAGATATAATCAAAGAAAATTGCCCAGAGATTCTAGAACAAGGGGGCAATACATCCACTGACAGAGCTCACAGAACACCTTCTACACTAAACCCCCAAAAGACAACTCCCAGGAATGTAATTGCCAAATTCCAAAGCTATCAAACAAAAGAAAAAATCCTACAGGAAGCCAGAAAAAGACAATTTAGATATAAAGGAATGCCAATCAGGGTCACACAAGACCTTGCAAGTTCTACTCTGAATGATTGTAAGGCATGGAACATGATCTTCAGAAAGGCAAGAGAGCTGGGTCTCCAACCAAGAATCAGCTACCCAGCAAAACTGACTATATACTTCCAAGGGAAAGTATGGGCATTCAACAAAATAGGAGACTTCCAACTTTTTGCAAAGAAAAGACCAGAGCTCTGTGGAAAGTTTGATACCGAAAATCAAAGAGCAAGGAATACCTGAAAAGGTAAATATTAAGGAAAGGGGGAAAATGTTATCTTCTTTTACTCAAACTCTCTTCTATAAGGACTACATTTATATCAACCTATGTATACTAATATGTGGGGAAAATGTAATGTATAAATAGGGGGTAAAGAAAGACCAAATAGAATAATGGTTCTCACACAAAGATTCACAGGGGAAGGGGAGGGGAAGAAAACTCCTATAAGAAGGAGAGGAAGAGAGGGGGGGGGGTTTACTTAAACCTCAATCTCAGGGAAATCAATTCTGAGAGGGAAAAACATCCAGATCCATTGGGATCTTGAATTCTATCTTACCCAACAAGGGTAAGGAGAAGGGAAAACCAAGGGGGGGAGGGGGAGGGAACAAAAAGGGAGGGACTAAAAAGGGAAACATCAAGGGAGGGGACAAGGGGGACTGATTCAAAGTAAATCACTGGACTAAAAGGTAGAGCCGAAGAAGAAAAGGTTAGAACTAGGGAAGGCAATCAAAATGCCAGGGAGTCCACAAGTGACAATCATAACTTTGAACGTGAATGGGATGAACTCACCCATAAAACGTAGACGAATAGCAGAATGGATTAGAATCCAAAACCCTACCATATGTTGTCTTCAAGAAACACACATGAGGTGGGTTGACACCCACAAGGTCAGAATTAAAGGATGGAGTAAGACCTTCTGGGCCTCAACTGATAGAAAGAAGGCAGGAGTGGTAATCATGATATCTGATAAAGCCAATGCAAAAATAGACCTGATCAAAAGGGATAGGGAAGGTAATTATATTTTGTTAAAAGGGACTCTAGACAATGAGGAAATATCATTAATCAACATGTATGCACCAAATAATATAGCACCCAAATTTCTAATGGAGAAACTAGGAGAATTGAAGGAAGAAATAGACAATAAAACCATACTAGTGGGAGACTTAAACCAACCATTATCAAATTTAGATAAATCAAATCAAAAAATAAATAAGAAAGAGGTAAAAGAAGTGAATGAAATCTTAGAAAAATTAGAATTAATAGACATATGGAGAAAAATAAATAGGGATAAAAAGGAATACACCTTCTTCTCAGCACCACATGGCACATTCACAAAAATTGACCACACATTAGGTCACAGAAACATAGCACACAAATGCAAAAAAGCAGAAATAATGAATGCAGCCTTCTCAGATCACAAGGCAATAAAAATAATGATTAGTAATGGTACATGGAAAACCAAATCTAAAACCAATTGGAAATTAAACAATATGATACTCCAAAACCGTTTAGCTAAAGAAGAAATCATAGAAACAATTAATAATTTCATCAAGGAAAATGACAATGGCGAAACATCCTTTCAAACCTTTTGGGATGCAGCCAAAGCGGTAATCAGAGGCAAATTCATATCCCTGAAAGCTCATATTAACAAACAAGGGAGAGCAGAGATCAATCAATTGGAAATGCAATTGAAAAAACTCGAAAGCGATCAAATTAAAAACCCCCAGCAGAAAACCAAATTAGAAATCCTAAAAATTAAGGGAGAAATTAATAAAATCGAAAGTGATAGAACTATTGATTTAATAAATAAGACAAGAAGCTGGTACTTTGAAAAAACAAACAAAATAGACAAAGTACTGGTCAATCTAATTAAAAAAAGGAAGGAAGAAAAGCAAATTCACAGCATTAAAGATGAAAAGGGGGACAGCACCTCCAATGAGGAGGAAATTAAGGCAATCATTAGAAATTACTTTGCCCAATTATATGGCAATAAATACACCAATTTAGGAGAAATGGATGAATATATACAAAAATACAAACTGCCTAGACTAACAGAAGAGGAAATAGAATTCTTAAATAATCCCATATCAGAAATTGAAATCCATCAAGCCATCAAAGAACTTCCTAAGAAAAAATCCCCAGGGCCTGATGGATTCACCTGTGAATTCTATCAAACATTCAGAGAACAGTTAATCCCAATACTATACAAACTATTTGACATAATAAGCAAAGAGGGAGTTCTACCAAACTCCTTTTACGACACAAACATGGTACTGATTCCAAAACCAGGCAGGTCAAAAACAGAGAAAGAAAACTATAGACCAATCTCCCTAATGAATATAGATGCAAAAATTTTAAATAGGATACTAGCAAAAAGACTCCAGCAAGTGATCAGAAGGATCATTCACCATGATCAAGTAGGATTCATACCAGGGATGCAGGGCTGGTTCAACATTAGGAAAACCATCCACATAATTGACCACATCAACAAGCAAACTAGCAAGAACCACATGATTATCTCAATAGATGCAGAAAAAGCCTTTGATAAAATACAACACCCATTCCTATTAAAAACACTAGAAAGCATAGGAATAGAAGGGTCATTCCTAAAAATAATAAACAGTATATATCTAAAACCAACAGCTAATATCATCTGCAATGGGGATAAACTAGATGCATTCCCAATAAGATCAGGAGTGAAACAAGGATGCCCATTATCACCTCTACTATTTGACATTGTACTAGAAACACTAGCAGTAGCAATTAGAGAAGATAAAGAAATTGAAGGCATCAGAATAGGCAAGGAGGAGACCAAGTTATCACTCTTTGCGGATGACATGATGGTCTACTTAAAGAATCCTAGAGATTCAACCAAAAAGCTAATTGAAATAATCAACAACTTTAGCAAAGTTGCAGGATACAAAATAAACCCACATAAATCATCAGCTTTTCTATATATCTCCAACACAGCTCAGCAGCAAGAACTAGAAAGAGAAATCCCATTCAAAATCACCTTAGACAAAATAAAATACCTAGGAATCTATCTCCCAAGACAAACACAGGAACTATATGAACACAACTACAAAACACTCGCCACACAACTAAAACTAGACTTGAACAATTGGAAAAACATTAACTGCTCATGGATAGGACGAGCCAATATAATAAAAATGACCATCCTACCCAAACTTATTTATCTATTTAGTGCCATACCCATTGAACTACCAAAATACTTCTTCACTGATTTAGAAAAAACCATAACAAAGTTCATTTGGAAGAACAAAAGATCAAGGATATCCAGGGAAATAATGAAAAAAAACACATATGATGGGGGCCTTGCAGTCCCAGACCTCAAACTATATTACAAAGCAGCAGTCATCAAAACAATTTGGTACTGGCTAAGAAACAGAAAGGAAGATCAGTGGAATAGACTGGGGGAAAACGACCTCAGCAAGACAGTATACGATAAACCCAAAGATCCCAGCTTTTGGGACAAAAATCCACTATTCGATAAAAACTGCTGGGAAAATTGGAAGACAGTGTGGGAGAGACTAGGAATAGATCAACACCTCACACCCTACACCAAGATAAATTCAAAATGGGTGAGTGACTTAAACATAAAGAAGGAAACCATAAGTAAATTGGGTAAACACAGAATAGTATACATGTCAGACCTTTGGGAGGGGAAAGGCTTTAAAACCAAGCAAGATATAGAAAGAATCACAAAATGTAAAATAAATAATTTTGACTACATCAAACTAAAAAGCTTTTGTACAAACAAAACCAATATAACTAAAATCAGAAGGGAAACAACAAATTGGGAAAAAATCTTCATAGAAACCTCTGACAAAGGTTTAATTACTCATATTTATAATGAGCTAAATCAATTGTACAAAAAATCAAGCCATTCTCCAATTGATAAATGGGCAAGGGAAATGGATAGGCAGTTCTCAGATAAAGAAATCAAAACTATTAACAAGCACATGAAGAAGTGTTCTACATCTCTTATAATCAGAGAGATGCAAATCAAAACAACTCTGAGGTATCACCTCACACCTAGCAGATTGGCTAACATAACAGCAAAGGAAAGTAATGAATGCTGGAGGGGATGTGGCAAAGTAGGGACATTAATTCATTGCTGGTGGAGTTGTGAACTGATCCAACCATTCTGGAGGGCAATTTGGAACTATGCCCAAAGGGCGACAAAAGAATATCTACCCTTTGACCCAGCCATAGCACTGCTGGGTCTGTACCCCAAAGAGATAATGGACACAAAGACTTGTACAAAAATATTCATAGCTGCGCTCTTTGTGGTGGCCCAAAACTGGAAAACGAGGGGATGCCCATCAATTGGGGAATGGCTGAACAAACTGTGGTATATGTTGGTGATGGAATACTATTGTGCTCAAAGGAATAATAAAGTGGAGAAGTTCCATGGAGACTGGAACAACCTCCAGGAAGTGATGCAGAGCGAGAGGAGCAGAACCAGGAGAACATTGTACACAGAGACTAATACACTGTGGTATCATCGAACGTAATGGACTTCTCCATTAGGAGCGGTGTAATGTCCATGAACAACTTTCAGGGATCCAGGAGAAAAAAAAACACCATTCATAAGCAAAGGATAAACTATGGGAGTGGAAACACCGAGAAAAAGCAACTGCCTGAATACAGAGGTTGAGGGGACATGACAGAGGATAGACTTTAAATGAACACTCTAATGCAAATACTATCAACAAAGCAATGGGTTCAAATCAAGAAAACATCTAATGCCCAGTGGACTTACGCGTCGGCTATGGGGGGTGGGGGGGAGGAAAAGAAAATGATCTATGTCTTTAACGAATAATGCTTGGAAATGATCAAATAAAATATATTTAAAAAAAAAAAAGAGTTACCAATGACCTCTTTTCTTATAGGGATACATATTTTAACTTATTGGGTCTCTTAAAAAAGGGGGGGTTTCCATCTTTCTTAATTACCTTTTGATGATTCTCTTGAGTTCTATGCTTGGGCATCAAATTTTCTGTTCAGGTCTGTTCTTTTCTTTATAAATACTTGAAATTCTTCTATTTTGTTAAATGTCTATACTTTCCCCTATAAGAATATGGTCAGTCTTTCTGGGTGATTGATTTTTGGTTGTAGACCTAGTTCTCTTGCTTTCTGGAATGTCATATTCCATGGGTTTTGATCCTTCAGTATAGATGCAGCCAGATCCTGTGTTATCCTCACTGTGGTTCCATGGTATCTGAATGACTTCTTCTTAGCAGCTTGTAATATTTTTTCCTTTTTCTGATAGTTCTTTAATTTGGCTATAACATTCCTAGGTGTTGTCAGTTGAGGATTAAATACAGGAGGTGATCTGTGGATTCTTTCAATCTCCACTTTTCCCTTTTATTCTAGAATATCAGAGCAGTTTTCTTAAATAATTTCCTGTAGTATGGTGTCCAGGCTTTTTCTTTTGTCATGGTCTTCTGGTAGACCAATGGTTCTTAAGTTGTCTCTCATGGAACAATTTTCTAAATCTTCTGTTTTGTGAATGAGGTGCTTCATATTTTCCTCAATTTTTTCATTCTTTTGGTTTTGTTTTACAGTGTCCTGCTGCCTTGTGAAGTCACTTGCATCTAGTTGTTGATTCTGGATATTAAAGACTGGATTTCTTCCCTGGCTTTTTGGTCATCCTTCTCCTTCTGGTCTGATTTTCTTTGGAGGTCATCTTTCATCTTCTCTGCCTCATCTCTCATTTTCTTTGCCTCATCTTTTCTATTTTTAACCAAAACTACATTAGTTTTCAATGACAGCAAATATTTCCTACATCCATACCTTTGTACAAGTGGACCCCCATGCCTGGAATACAATCCCCTCCTTCCTTACCTCTGAGTCCTATGATCTTCAGCTTCTTCAGCTTCTTTCAAGGTCCAACTCAGGTGCTACCTCTTACAGGAAATAAGAAATGCCCTGGCTGTTAGTAATTCCCTCCCTCCTCAAATTATCTTGTCTTATCACTTATCTATGAAAGGGTTGTTTACCGCAGAACAAGGTAAGCCCCTTTGAACAAGACTGTGTTTTAGGTTGTCTTTGTAGCCCTGAGTCTAACACAGGGACTCACAAGTAGCAGGGATTTGTTAAGTACTCATTGAATGAACTAGTGTTCACAAAAAATATCTTAGAAAACTTTGGCCAGTAAGCATCTGCCACTGGAACCAATCAATCATCAAACATTTGTTAAACATCTTCTTTGTGCCAGGAGCTCTGTTACTTTTTGATACACAAAAAGTCAGAGATAAAAGACCCTGCTTTCAATCAGCTTACATTATATAGATCCATCTGGATTAAAAAGCTGGTCCAGAATCTAATGAAAGTGAAATACGCATATATTCAAGAAAGGGAGACTTCTTTATTCTTAATATAGAACAAACAACAATGGCATCTTTTATACACACTTTATACACTGATTTATATGGATGCACATAGATACATATGCCCATGTAAGCACCTTCTCATATTATTTACCCCATTTCAGAAGTGAGGAAAATAAGATCCCAAGAGTGCCTTCTTCAAAGGATCAAGAATTGACAAAACTAGGGGTATCTTCCTTGTCAGAAATCACCTTAGACTCATTTTCCCCAAAGTAGATTCTATATTCCTCAACTGGTCCTATTCACCTGAGGGGAGTTCAGGATTCATGCATGGGGAGGAAAGCACTATTTCCTCAAGCCAAACATCAAACTGGCAAGAAAAGCCAAACCAAGAGGATTCCTCCTCCCCTAAGGGGAGCACAGCAACTTTCAGGCAAACTCATAGTCTCTACAAAGTCCAAACAGGCTTCAGAATGACATAGATCAGTCATAGGCTCTGCAAAAAGTCCTTTAGTCAGACATCTTCCTGTCTTATCCCTCATGATTGGTCCTGGTTTCCATTCAGTGGAGAAAGAAGGATTGGAAGGAAAGTCATAAACCCCATTTTCTCTTCAACCTTCTTTCCAAACATTTCTTCCCTGGAAGCAGACCTAGAAGTAATAAGAAGCCAAGATTTGATATGTAAGAAAAACTATTTGGCAGTCAAGAAAAGAGCCAGCCTGGGGCAAAAAAAATGCCATAAGCATTTATTCTTTTATTCTCCAACCTCAGTTTCTCCTCCCACCCCCAAAACCTTTTAGATACCTAGTATTCTCTCTGTCTTTATTCCTACCAAATCTCTCTATCTTTATTCCTACCAAAGTCAGTTAAGGGGATAGGATATGGTATCACTCACATAGAAGAATAGTTATGGATAACATTGAAAGAGTCCTGAATATTTCATCAGAGAACTAACAGGGTAATTATCCTGGCTCAGTCACTTACTATCTGTGTGATCTTGGTCAAGTCATTTCACATGACTGTGAGCTCCTTGAGGGCAGGAACTATCTTTTACTTCTTTTTTATATCCCCAAAGCTTAGCATAGTAGGTGCTTAATAATAAGTGTTTACTGATTGACTGGACACTTCTCTGGGCCTCAGGTTACTTTTCTGTAAATTAGAGTTGGTCCTAAAGTCCTTTCCAGTTCTATAACAATAATCTTGTGCTCCCATAACACTATAACAACTACAACAACAATAATAGCATTTATATGTTATTTTAAGGTAGAAAAATTTTTTTAAATATTATCTTATCTTATCTTCCCAATGAACCTGGAAAGTAGGTGCTACATAATCCTCATTGTGCAGATAAGCAAAGGTTAAGTGACTTATCCAGTATCATGTAAGTGGTAAGTGATTGAAACTGGATTTGAACTCAGTTTTTTCCTGACTCCACATCCAATACTCTATCTACTGTACCATCAAGTTGCTTTCATATTTTAAATCAATCCTATTACATCTCCCTAGGATATTTTAATTTTCAGTCTTCTCTCTCTTGTGAAATGAAAGAACTTGATTCCTATTGAAAGAATTTCAAGCAATAGCAAAAAGATGGGGAGGTATCTGGGGGATCAGGCATCCTTCCTGAAATGATGCCTAGTAGGGAATCATCTACTCTGCCCTGAACACAAACCAAAAATGGTCATAAATCATGTCCTAAACTAAAAAATGGGCCAGGCCAATGTTATTACTTTTCTAATTCCTCACAAGAGCTATTTGATTATCCAGGCTTGGAGGGCAGACTAGAGGCAAATCACTGAACCCTTTTGGGCCTTGGTTTCTTCATGTCTCAAATAAAAAGTTTCTATTCCTCCAAAATCCTTTCCAGATAAAAATCTTGTTCAGTTGAATCCAACCCTTCATGACTTCATTTGGGGATTTCTTGGCAAAGTGGAATGGTTTGCCATTTTCTTCTCTAGCTCATTTTACAGATGAGAAAACTCAGACAAACAGGGTTGTTACTTGTCCAGGGTCATACAGCCAGTGACTGATGCTGAATTTGAACTCAGGTCTTCCTGACTCCAAGTGTGGCACTCTACCACTGTGCCATCTAGCACGTGCTTTTCTGTACACCAGGAGGTTAGTTAGCCAGAGGACCAGCAGCCCTGGAACTTGCATTTAGAATGGTCTAATGCTTGAAGGTAAAGCACATGACTGGGGGAGATAAGCTTTTACTCTGCAGTTCTGAGTAAAGATGTTTTCACTCTTTAATGTCTAGAATATATTCTATGAGGAGGCAAATTTGGAAGTTACATCTTCAGTGTGATCAGCAGGAATACTCCAAGCTCTGCCTACTCAAAAGTATCTTTCTCCTGGGTATTATGGCACCTAGCCTCTCTACCAAGACCATCTGAAATTTCCACAATTACAGTTGGTTCCTTTGAGTTAGATAACAAAGGTCAAGCTAGAGTCTCTAGAAGCCCACCCAAAATGTACAGCACATAACTATGATGTGATAGAAGGACTCTCTCCTATAAATGCAATTTAGTTTGTTATAGAGGTTCTTAACCTGGAATCCATGGATAGCTGTTAGGGGGTTTATGAGCTTGGATGAGGAAAAAAAAATTTTTTTTTATTAATCTCTATCTGAAATTAAGTTTGTCCTTCATTTTGCTTAAGTCTACATAATCAACAAAACAAAACATTTTGTCCATTGTGCTGATTTCCAAGATGTAAATGCTCACACTGAAATTTGAACAATCCACTTTCTCCATTTGAGCTGGCTCTACCATACCCCTGGATGAAAGCAACAAACGTTATTCTGAGAAAGACAATAATGGAGACCCCAGAGATAAAAGATGAGCAGACTGCCAGAGGAGTCTGTGACAACAAACAAAAAGGTTAAGAATCCCTTGGTTATTAAGTTACTTAATTGAATATCAGGAAAATTGAAAAAAAGGTTTAGATTAAAGGATGAGGTAGAGAGGGGGTAAATTTCAATAGAGAGAAACATGATCCCATGAACCCTCGATTGATGGAGGATTGTATCTAGTATCTCCATGCCGCCTTGATGTGTGCAAAGCTCTTTACATTTGATCCTCACAACCCTCTAAGGTAAATGGGTACATGGGTAAATTCTCCCCAATTTACAGATAGACAGCAGTCAGAGAGAAGTGAAATGTTCTGCCCAGGATGACCTAGCTAGGAAGCTCCTGATGAGGAACCCTAACCCATACCTGCTGCCCTGAAGTCTTTATCTACTATGACAGCTGGCAGCCTAGAGGGATAGCAGGTGAGCACCATATCAAGTGTGGTAACAGAGGACACACCCAGGGCGGCCACCTAGGAAGAAGAAGCCTGAAAGGGTGGAGGAGGGAAGAAGGAAAGATAAACTTTTCCTACTCCGAAACTTTTGCCTTGGCTCCACCCTATTGTTGACTAATCACACATATCACCTTTGAGTTATGTTACTGGGTCAGTTTTGAGAGGTAGAGAAGTAAGGAGATGGGATGTCCCACATTTTTAGAATGGAGGGCTCTGCTGAATCTCTGTAGGGGAAAAGGTTCATTCCTCTCTGATGTTTTGCCACAAAAGCCAAAACTGAGAACCATTACTAAAAGACAGTGTTGCCAAGGTGGTATTTAACCAGCTCTCCAGGGGTTAAAAAAAAATGCAATCTTAGCACCTGTTTCAATTTCATCCTTATTACTAACATTTTCTCCATAGCATTCTGAAGTCTGGACAATCAGCAAAACAATAAATCTTTTTCATAGATTTTGCTGATTTCCAGAGTGTGAATTCTCACACTAAAAACTTAACAATTAGCTCTCCCCATTTGAGCTGGCTCAAGCACACCCTTGGATGGAGGTGGCAACCATTATTCTTCCTTACTCCTAAATGACCTTTCAGAGTCCTCTCTCTTATTTGGGGGAGTTTCCTCTCCCTTCATCCCCACTACAGGTACTTCCTGTCCTCATCCTAAAAGTGTTTTTTGGAGTCAGAGAACTGAGATTCAAATCCCATGTAATGCTGTACAAGTCTCTTAACCTCCCTAGGCTTCAGTTTCCTCACTGGTAAAATGAGGGGGATTGAGTAGATGAGCTCTGATATTTCTTCCAACTCTAGATTTACAGTCCTAAAATTCTACTTTTTACCATCTCTTCCCATGCACATGTGTGCACAGAGCCTGTCCCTAGGGTCTACATCCTTTCTGCCCCCTCTTTTAGGATTTGCTAAATAAACCAATTATCTATGACATTCTAGTCCTTGGCATTCTGATGCCACTCAATCTCTGTCTCCCCCACTTAGCCCTGATCCATGTTCTATATCATATCTTTATGAAGGATCTTCCTCATGCCTGGAATGCTTTCCCTACTGCCTCACTTCTGCCTTTTGCAATTATTGACTCCATTCTAGGCTTAACTCAAGGGCCATGTTCTATAGAAGGGCTCTCCTGATTCTTCCCACAGAAACTTTGTATTTACCTTGTATATATTTTGTATTTACTAATCTGTGTGCTCTTGGTCCCGCCCCCATCCCACCCTCCAACAACAGTAAATTGATATTATGGAGAGGAAGGACAATTTTGATTTTTGTCTTTGCATATATCCAGCTTCTAACACAATACCTAGCAAATAGTAGTAGCAGATGCTCAAGAAATGCTAATTTCATTAAATTTAATGGGAAGAGGGGGTATCTCTAAAACAAGCAAGAGAGAAACTGACTTTCAACATGACATTCATTTATTGCTACAAAACTATTTTGTGCTAACTCATCTCTCAA
Organism: Monodelphis domestica; assembly: GCF_027887165.1. Taxonomy (NCBI): domain Eukaryota; kingdom Metazoa; phylum Chordata; class Mammalia; order Didelphimorphia; family Didelphidae; genus Monodelphis; species Monodelphis domestica. Next base: position 293,284,321 of record NC_077228.1, on the reverse strand, counting down.
AAATATAACCACCAAGAATTGAAAGACACAAACTTGTAGCCTGAAAGAATGAAAGTAATAAAAGCAACAACATTCCAACATGGGGGGGGGGGGGAGTGGATGGAGGGAGTAGGAGGAGTGATAGCATCAAATGACAGCAGAGTGTAGTGAGGAGAACACTAGATTTAGTGTTGAAGGATTCAAATTCTCCCAGGCTACTTAATGCATGTGTGACCTTGGACAAGTCATTTCCCCTAAATCTGAGCCTTGGTTTCCTTGTTTATAAAATAGAAAGTTTGGACTAAACAGGAATTTTCTGGTTTTAAAGCCTACAAGCTTTAATCTAGTTCAGTTTCTCTTTCTATCTAGGGAAGAAGACAACAGAGGAAAGGAGGTGATTATGGCCAGACACTTTTAAAGATAAAATCAGCCCCAAACATAAATGAAAACTCCTATTCCAAAAGCAAGATTCTCCCCGTCTCTCCCATAACCCTCAAGTTCTAGTTTGCCCCTATATGGCATCCCTCCCCTTTAAGGTTCATCTTCAAAAAGTCATTTTAATCTAATTGAACCCATATAAAATTATATAGTCAGAGGTTTTATGGGGGGAAAAGAAGGACATCCCTTGGAGTGTATCAATACTGCAGTCACCTAACCCACTGTCCTTAGATCTTATCTAAATCACCCTTTACAGAGAAACTTACTTGTCTCAATTTGGCCTATCAAAATTTTCCCACTATATCAAAAGGATGTATTCCATGTCTTACCTCCAAGGGAGAAGATGAAAGGTAAAGTACAAGAAAGGTAGGAAGAGAAAAGGTCTGTGGATATGGAATGTTGGACTTGCTATAACACAAATACATTATGTTTTGTTTTCTTTTTCCTTCTTTTCAGGGAAAAGTTCATTAAATGGGAGGAGTAGGTCTTGAATTTACTGAGGCAGAAAAACAGAAGATATCAATAAGATTTATTTTAAAAATTAAATTGAGGTTTTAGAGCTCTGTGAACAGAAAATTATATTGCCTACATGAGAGCAAATAAAAACACTGTATTTTTCCTCTCACTCTAGCTAAGAGACAATGGAGTGTTTAAGGTTAGTCACCTAAAAACTGGTAATTACTTCAACATGTGGGTTGGAACTAGGGTGACAAATTTATTCAAACAGACACTTCTTTATTTCATAATAATGTTAATAATAATAATAACATATCCTTGTGGCATATTTGCCAGGTGTTTTCTTCACAATAACTTAAGGTAGATAGTATGACTTTTTTTATCCCCATTTTATAGAGAGAACAACTGAGTCAAAGAATTCAAAGACTAGCTTGAACTCACTCAGCTATTAAAGTATCAGAATCAGGACTCAAACTCAGGTCTCCTTTTTCTAAGGTCAATATTCACACCTCTACACTAAGCTGTCCTTCAAATTGTGCTTGGGCTATAAAATGGGTCACTTGATCATTTAGAAAATTTTCAGGTCCCAATATGAATGTTAATTGCTCAGGAGACAAACAAGATGATTATCTCAGTAGATAAACTGATGGCTATCATTCATTTAAGCATTAAACCATTTGTTCATTCAACATAGACATATTATGGAGCAAAACTTGAGTTCTAAACAAAATCTCCCCATTCCAAGTTTAGCATTCTATCCATTATACAACAGGAAAACTTTGCACACCAGAAAAAGATCAGCTTTATCCCCCAGCTCCAAGTAATTGGCAAAATGGTAACCAAGTTACCATTAATAAAAGATTTTTTATTATGGAAAAGAGAAACTTTTAGTTCAAGTTTTAATACTTACTTTTCATCCTGAACGAGCCACTAATTTAGATCCATGGTTAGGATTATATTTTGAATTCTAAATGAGAAAATAATAGCTCTGTTATGAAACCTCACCAAAAATGATTTTCATGATGCTTTGTAGTTTTCAAAAATCTTTCCTTACTACAACCCTTTGAAGTTGGTTATTAGCTCTATATCGTTTAGTCATTTCAGCTGTGTCCTCCTCTTTGTGACCCCATTTGGTGTTTTCTTAGCAAAGGTACTGAAGTAGTTTGTTATTTCCTCCTCCAACTCACTTTACAGATGAGGAAACGTAAAGGTCAAACAGCTAGTAAGTGTCTGAAGCCAGTTTTGAACTCATTAAGGTCTGGCATTCCAACCACTGTAATATCAAGATATCTGAGATAGTAAACTCTTATAATCATGGGCAAGTCGTGCCCATGTCTCTACATCTTATTTATAACTTCTCTAAAATGGTCATTAAAACTTCATATGGTAAGGAAAATGCTTTGATTAAAGCTCTCTGGTGAGGGCAGATGGGTAACTCAGTGAATTGAGAACCAGGAGGTCCTAGGCTCAAATCTGGCCCTCAGATACTTCCTAACAGTGTGACCCTGGGCAAGTCACTTAAGCCCCATTGCCTAGTCCTTACCACTCTTCTGCATTATGATTCTAATGTGGACGGTAAGGGCTTTAAGCAAAATAAATTAATAAAATAAAATAAAAAAGAAAGCTCTCTGAGAGGGAAAAGAGCCATTATCATTATTAAACTCATTTTGCAGATGCAGAAACTAAAAGTCATAAAGTGTGACTTGTTCCAGAAATCATATGCACAGCTAACAAGGAGTAAAACTGAGACTTGATCTCAAATCTTTTTACCTCAAGTTTAATGTTCTTTTTACTCTATCAGTTTGCCTTAAAGAATGTATCAGTCATTATTGAAATCTTACCTGGTTGATCATGACACCCTGAGTTGCCTCTTCTTCCTCCAACCATCCTATCCAATCCCCCATGCCTCTTCTGCTTCTAGGTGTCTTGTTGCAGAGAATATAAATACCAATGTTGCTCCTTTCTCAGTCCATTAATATACTTTACTACTCCACCTCTGCCACTTATTAGATACTGGAACTTAAGCAAGTCACTTTACCTTAATTTTCTAAAATCTCTAAAATGGGGATAGTAATACATATGGGATCATAGGACTTAGAATTGGAAGGACTTTTAGAGATTATCTAAACCAACTCTCTCATTTCACTAATGAGACCAAGAAGGGGGAAATGATTTGCTCTAGGTCACACAGTAAGTAATGGAGTTCAAACTGGTCCCACCTCCTATTATTATACCTCATTGGCTATACTGGATACTTCATAAGGATGTTATCCAAAAGATAATCAATGGCTATATGTAAATATCATGAATATCTATAGGTATTGTGGGAATTTAATATAAAATATACCCCCTTATTTCTTTTTAAAACCTGCTATTGATACTATCCATACCCTTTGACTAGCCATGCAAGTGTGGCTCTGTGGCATGGGGCTGTTGGAAGTCCACTTCATCCAGTGGGTGTGTCTCAAAGTCAAGGCCTGGAAACTGGACTGAGGTTTAGTTTGTCCAATAAGAGACTTCTGGGAGGAGTGACAAATACTGAATACTGAGGGGAAACTCTCTCTCCCTTCTCTGGAGTGTTTAACACTAGGCAGACACTGGCTTGGAGCTCAGCAGAGGCATGAAAGAGGCATCATTTAGTTAGGGTGTCATCGTGATATCTTCCTCTTTCTCTTGCTCTTCCTCTCCCTCTTTCTCTGTCTCTTTCCCTCTCCCTCTTTCTCTCTCATAAATATTTATAAATAAATATATGGGTATAGGCTATATATAAATGTTATAAATATTCCCTATTATTGGGCTTTTCTCTTCGTAGTCTTCCTTATTGTACCCAATCCTAGTGATCTCTGGGCTTTGGGTCAATAATGAGTCATTTTTCCTCATACCATAATTGGGAATCTCTTGTTTATAGGAAAGAAACATAGATATTTTTAAATAGAAAGGGAAAAAATGAATCAGCGAAGTGGTTCAGTGGATTGAGAGCCAGGCCTAGAGGCAGAAGATTCTGGGTTCAAATCTGTTCTCAGATACTTCCTAGTTGTGTGGCAAGTTACTTAATCCCTATTACCCAGCTTTTACCACTGTACTGCCTTAGAACCAACACACAGTATTAATTCTAAAATGGAAGGTAAGGGTTTTGGAAAAAAAATAAAAAAATTATAGGCTTAGGATAATTTTCTGGAAAGATTTATGTAATGAATACTATTCAATGTGTGTGTGTGTGTATATATATGTAGATCTATACATCATATATCTATCTGTATATATTAATGCTATACATATATGTATATATAGTTGTATATGTATGGAATAAAGCATTGTCTATAAGAGATCAAATGAAAATTTTATAGATATGTATATAGGGAGTATTATATATTACACAAACAACTATGAATATGTACCTACATATTTTAAAAGGTTAACATTGTACTAAGATTTGGGGTATATTTTTGTGTGTATACATACATGTGCATGTGCATTGAAATATATGTATATGTGTGTATGTATAATATATTTTATATATTTATATTCATGCAGACTCCATAGCATTATGAAGAAAAAAAAAGATTTACTTACCTCGTCTGTCCTTGACTTCCCCTTCAGGGATAACATCCTTACTTTCAAGGCTTCTCTTGTCTAAAACCAAAAATAAAAAATAAAAATAAAAATAAAAACAAAAACAAAAACAAAAATAATTGCTATCAGTGAAAGATTACTAGAACCCTTAGGGACGAGTAAATCTTGAAAGACCCAAATATGAACCCCTATTCATCTTGAGGATGAAAACTCTATGATCTTATGACCTGTCTCAATTCCAATTCATTATGCAATAACCCAATCAAAACATAAGGACCCTGTCTATACTGGTTACATGATATTTCTTAACTTGTCCTTACCTATACTCACATATACTTGGTAGCTGTGTGAGTATAAATCCAAAGGAATTTTCTTCTCTCTCCCATCCTCCTCCATCATTTTTCCTACTCACACCCCCAACTATATATTCAAGCTTTTGCTTGCTCACTCCGGAATTTTAAATAGGTCTCTGTGAGATTTGCTGCAATCCCCAATAAGGAAATTAGATCCACTGTTTACCTTTTGATCCAGAATGGTTCCAAACAGCAAAATGAAGAACCCCTAAGACAATGATCAACATGTATAAGAACAAGAAAGAAGATTTCCCAGATCATGTCCCCGCCTAACTTCTTCCATAGTCATAACTAGGGTAAAGCAACTGGAGTTTTGGTCCAGGGCACAGAAATTTAGAGAGTGAAAATAACTCAAATGATAGCATTAAAATAGAATGAGCAATTTAATTTGTTACACTTGCATGACAACACTTCCAGAAGTTCTTCAACAGAACAAAGGCAACAATATTTCACACTTAACTAGCAAGAAAAATAGAAGCCAACAGATAAGGAGTAATAACTAACTCCTCTCCCACTCAACTAAATTTCTTTTAATTACCTCTTGTATTATTTTCATATCATGAATTATAAGGTGAATTTGTAGGCATGTATTTAGTGCTATTTGCCTCAGGCATCAAAATTTCTAATTTTATGGCTCTGAAGTTAACATCCATTGGACTCTTTTTTTACTACCTTCAAGGAAAAGAGTTTTTTTCAGAATATTAATCCAAAAAATTAAAATTCTTTTTTCCTTTGAGGCTACCTTTATCCCTTTAACAAAGTATCCTCTTCCGGGGCTATAATTATATTTTGATACAATAAAATATATTGTTATGCTTTGTTATATTACATTGAATTATATCATGTTATTCTATTTAATATTATATTAGGCCATGCTGAATTATACAGTACATATATTAAGATTTACTTATATGGTTTACTTTAATGATTTTATTTTGTATGATTTCATATATCTATGTAGTTTAAATATGAAATATCAAAAGTTTTCACAATTTGAAAAAGAGTTGTAAATGTTATTAGATGTAGGGGGAAGTTGTGCATTTGTTTTTCCCCAAAGGCTGGCAATGATTTTCAGACTCAAAGACAAGGCTTGAGAATTGTATTTTATGTTGAAAAATAACTCCAAGGAAGAGTAGATATACTTCATTCTTTCATTCAAAAGCATTACTGAGCTATGTGTTAGATGTTGGGAAATAAAGAAATCATCTTTGCCCTTGAGAAGCTTATATTATGTTAGAGAAATAGCATATATTAAGAAAATTAAATACATAATATGTTATGAAGAAATAGCATTCCATTCCATATATTTGGAGCAGAGTATAGGAAATGGTATATAGCTTTGTTGGTGAACCATGTGTGCCAGAGAGGGCTGCTCCCTTCTCTCTTCTCCCTCGCCACCATGCCTGAGGACATCACCTGCCCCTCTGCCCAGTGGCCCAGTGGGAGCACTTCCTCCCTCCCCTGCCTGGGGGAAGGGGGCAACTCACATGTGGGGTGAGGGTGCAGTTTGGGCACTTGGTCTCTAACAGGTTCACCATCACTGGCATATAGTAAGTCATGTATGGGATACTAGCCAGTTTATCTAGAACAAAGTGTGTAAGCAAAGTAAAATGGAATAAGTTTGGAAAGGTGGGTCTGAAAACCATGTGCAGTAATCCTTATTTTATCCCAGAAGCAACAGAGAGCCATTGAAGCTTCTGAAGCAAAAGAGTGACATGGTCAGAACTGTGTTTTAGAAATAAAAATATGACTTGTATAAAAAATTCAATGAATAGAGAACCAGGCCTGGAAACAGGAAATCCTGGGTTCAAATGTGATCTCATATATTCCCAACTGTGTGACCCTAGGCAGGTAATGCTTTACTATTTTAATAAAAAGTCTTACATCTGTCAAAGAAGAATTGAATGAAAAAAGATATGTTCAATTCTTTCTATATCTTTTCCCCAACTATGAGAAATTTCTTTGTGTGGACTACTAGGCTGTAATTCAGATATCACTGAATCCCTGGTGTCAGCAACTGAATAACAGACATAGTACCTAAAAAAATAATAAGGATCCCAGAGAGTTCATTTCATAAATCCAAATCATAACATAAAACCAAGGCTAAGAATAATGGGGCTTATTTAGCCTTTATCAAAACATAAGCAAAGGTTTATTATATTTATAATTACAAAGGAAATAAACATTTATGTAAGACGTAATACATATCAGAGACCTTTGTAACAAGGGAATCACTTTAAAAGACTGATATATATTAAATTAAGGTCGCCAAGGAATCAGCTATGTAATTCCTAAATGAAAAACTCAAGTCAGCCGTCAGCCTTTTTTGGAGTTTAATTACAATAGGAGTAAGAAAGGAATTAGAGATAGAGAGAGAGAAAAAGGGAGAGAAGGGAATAGGGCTTAAATACCCCTTCTGTTTAGGCTGGGCCAAAAGGCCCAAGCCCTTAGATAGCTGGGGCAAAGAAAAGAGATCAGTCCCTATTACTCACGTGTCCAAAATGGAGAAACAGTCTCACAGGCCCCCACCTTCAGCTTCCTTCAGAGCAAGCCTTCTCAGAGCCCACAGGAACCACACCGACCCAACTCTCCACCTTCTTCCTGGAGTCTTCAGACCCCCTATCTTTAAGGAAACCATCCAAGTTCCTCCCCTCAGTTCTCCCATCTACCAATCACTGTCCATCAATTTCCCTGTCAATGGAGGCTCTAGCTTAACCCAGGACCGCCCAGAGGTTTCTGGCTTTTGCACATGTCTGTTGAAGGTCATATTTTCAAATGATTAAATCTTTACTCCTTTGCTACAGCCCTTTCTAAATCCTGTTAACTTGAGTAGGGTAGAGATTGGAATAATTAAATTTTGATCTAGGCTGCAGCCCTTACTCAATCCTATTAGGACTGAATAGGGTGGAGATTTATTCCAAGTATCTCCATTGTATCAATTCTAAAATCAATCAAGACTCAAAGAAATTCCTGTTCTATGCTTAAGCATAGGTCAAAGTCCTTTCCATTGTTCAGCAAAGGGTTTCTGTCCTAAAGTAATCTTAAGAAGGGAAGAGAAAGAACCTCCCATGCCAAGGGGGTTCCCATTCCAATAGACTATCAGTAAGAAATTTTCCAAGTATGAAATATCCCAATGGTGAAATTTTCAACATTTATAAGTCTAAGGAAATTTGAGGTTTACACCTTTTAGAATTATTTGGTACTCACTAACCCTGAGGGGCAGGGATTATTATTATCTCCATATAACAGTTAAGGAAACTGAGGCAAACAGAGGTTAAGTGACTTGACCAGTCACACAGTAAAAGTCTGAGGATGGATTTTGTGTAATGAGAATTTTCTACCCCAGGACTACATTTCCCAGCATCCCACTTTTGTCCTTATGTTACTTCCTTATGTTTGGGAGATAAGTTATATGTAGCTCTGCCCTTTTTTCTCATTCTTCTCCATCTTTCACAGTTCAGTAAACTTGTCTTTACTCAGGCTATACTTTTCCTCTACTTCAAATCATTATTAATAAATCTTATAAAATATAATACTTGGAGTTATTAGATATTCATTTTAATCTTACAATTTGAACTCAAGACTTTCTGATTTCAGGTTCAAAGCTCTGGATGCAGCTACTAGCTGTGTCTGTAGCATTAATGAGAGCAGAGAGGAATAATGGAGTAGAAAATGGAAGGTCAGAGTCAAGTGAGAAAAGGAAACAGATGAGCAGAAACACTCATCAGTTATCAAATACCCATCACTGCAACATTATTTGGGATGTATCCATTTGATCTGAAATACTCAGAATAGTAGAAAAATATTCTCCAGTTTGTGTCACTTACCTGAAAAGCATTGAGTAAGGAGAAGATAATGTGGAACACCAAGGAACTACTTCCTATTAGGGTGGCTATCCCAAAACCCCAGGTCAGTCCCAACAGTGGGGTGAGGATAGCCACATTCTTACTGATCCTCATAATAGTCACCATATCCTGAGACTTGGGACTTCCAATAGAAGGCCTTCGAGTGTTGATAGCCACAACAAAAACCACAATCAGATTCACTGCCACTATGGTCAGGGCAGGGATGACAAAGGCAAGAAGAGCTCTGGAGTTGTCCCAGTTGAGCCAGCAGGCCTGGGTTCGCACATATGCTTTTCTGGGTTCTGTGACAGCAACTGTAATGGCGGCAATGATCAGAGGACACCCATAGCCAACTGAAAAGGCTGTGGCCATCATAGCAGACTTCATCATGCGGCGGAACACGATGAGTATTCCATAGAGGATGAGGAGGGCTTTTATCAGCATCCAGAAAAAGAGGGACAGGTAGAAGTAGTGATTAAAGAACGTCACTGCTACACACCAGCTATAACTCCATGCCGCGCCATCAAAGAAAGATGCGACGATGAACCACACGTTGGCGATCAGTAGAGAGGTGGCTATGTTCACGATACACACATGGCGCATGTAGGAGATCTCTGTCGCTGTCACCTGGGACCACACTGTGATTTCAATCATCAGACACAGAATAAGGCTTAAGATGGAGATGCTGAGGCCAATGCAAGTAATGTAATCCAGGGTTTTATTGACTAAAGTCTTAGGGGACATCAGAATGGAGAAGGACATCAGGAAACTGGTGTAGTTGCAGCGGCAAGTGGCTTTATCCTTAGCATCCACCGTTGTTTCACAGGCCTCCTCAACCCATTTCCTCTTCCAAGAGTGCCAGGCTACACACTGAGCTTTGGCACCCGGGGATTTATTGATCTTCTCAAAAGTGAACAAGACTTGCTTCAGTTTTTCTGGCAGGATCACGGAGAGAATTAGTCCGTTCACCTGTCTGCCAAAGCTCTCATTTTGCAAATGAGCTTCTTCTAAAATGGCTCCAAGGGTTGGGAAAGCGATACTAATGGCTGGGGAGGGATCTGGGAGCTTCTGCAGCTCTTTCCAAGGGATGAACACTATCCCCTGGACATCCTCATTCTCAGTCACCCTCATAGAGAAATTGAAACTCTTCTCTTGGGTTTTGTGGCTGATTCTAACACCTTTGGTCTGAATAAAGGGCTCATGCACGGTATTCTCAGGCTCATCATGGATTTTGAGATTCTTGGCAAATGAATTCACTGACTGTAGCAAAATGGAACTAGCATTTCTCTGAGGAATGAAGGCCCAATTAGAAACAACTGATCTGTTGAGGACATGGTTAGCCACTGAGCTGAAACTCTGCAAAGGGAAACAGAAGATAATTAATAATAATGAAAATAAATCATTCTTATTCAGCACTTTTTTATATTTTGCCTATTAATTTCACAGATTTTTTTTAAAACTCTTACCTTCCTTCTTAAAATCAATACTATGTATTGGTTCCATAGCAAAAGAGCAGTAAGGGCTAGGCAATGTGGAATAAGAGACTTGCCCAGGGTCACATAGCTAGAAAGTGTTTGAGGTCAAATTTGAACCCAGGTCCTCCCATCCCTGAACCCAGGACCTATAACTTCACATACTAATATATGATATATTATAGCCTTTGAATTTCACAATAATCCTGTAAGATAACCTCATTAGCTATTGTCATTCATCTCCACTTTAAAAATAATTGAGATAATCAAGGCTTGTTAAGTTTATGTCACTTGACCATAATCACATATCCAATAAGGACTTCGCTAAATCTGACTCATGATATCAAAGACATCAAGGTCATCCACTGTATCCTGGGCCATTTCCAGTCCTGAGTTTTATCCTGCCATTGGTCTTGGATGACTGGAAGAGGAAGTAAGGTTGACTACCTCATAGAACTCTGCCTCATTTAAATCCAGTTCATCTAAGAGTCAAGACATCAATCATCCCATGATATCACTGGTCCTCTTCAAAATGAAGGATGAACAACAAAAACAAAAGATCGGAGGCCACCCAATTTCACTCTATTATTTTAAAACTAAGGAAAAAGGCCCAGAGAGGTTAAGTTAGCTGCCTAAGGTTAAATAAATAGTAAGAATACTCAAACTCAGGTCCTCTGACTCCAACTTCAGGACTCTTCCCAGAGCATCTGACTGACTCAGTCTAGGACTTTTCCCCTCTAAATAAATTCATATTTAGGAACTAAAGAATGGCATGTTTCCCTTCCAAACCTAAGAAACTCTTAACTTTCCCTGTGACAAACTTAGAGAAAAGGAGGCAAATGTCTCCCATGCTATCAGTTTTGGTTTACTTTGGAGGGAATGCCAACCTGATGAGATCAAAGATCTTCTGGAAAATTAGGATACTGTTCTCAAATAGCCAAATTCTGCTAAGGGTGATTTCTTTTTTAATCATTGGTCTTAAAGATTTTTTGATCTATAAAATCCTTATTAAAATATAAACATTTTTAGGAGAAGTAATCATTTTACTTCTCATCATTTAATTCCTTACTAGGGATTTCTTTCCAAATATGACAGAGGACTGAGATACCAAGTCCTAAAAGAATAAACAATTTAACCCTGGAGGCAGTGAGCAGGCTTGAGTCTAAGTGCTAAGAGGAGAAGGAGAGACTACTAAAAGTCATCCTACTTCATTTTTGTTGGTGTTCAGTTATTTTCAGATATGCTTGACCCTTCATGACCCCATCTGAAGTTTTTATGGCAAAATTAGAATGGTTTGCAATTTCCTTCTCCAGCTCATTTTACAGATGAGGAAATTAAGGTAAGCAAGCTTGAGTGACTTGCCCAGGATAACACAGCTAATGAGTGTCTAAGGCCAGATTTGAACTCAGGAAAACTCATCTTCCTGACTTTAAGCCTGGCACTATCCACTGTGCCACCTAGCTTGCCCTTCTGAGAAATACTGCTGACAACATTTTACTGAAAACTACAAAGAGGACAATACCTGCATCTTCCTCCAGTTGACATTTTCAGACAGTTGCATGGATATGTTTTTCAGCAACTCGACTATGAAGGCAATATTTCCAGATGTAGCTTCTGAAGACTTTACACCATTGATAATACAGGCATAATCATCTGGACACTTCATCCGGATGCCTTGAGCTGCTGATTCAATGGGCTCTTCATAACTGAGCTCCGAGGGTGAATTTAAAGAAAATCGTGAACCACCACTTAAGCTTGGCTGAGATGTTGAAATTTCAGAGGTCTCCTGTCAAAAAGAAAAACAAAAGCAGTCATTGCCTTCTGCAGGATAAAGAGGCTAAAAAGAATTTTGGATGATCTTAATGGTAGTTGGGTTACCAACTAGTTACCATTATCAGGCACCCACAAAATAGAAAATTATCTTTTTCCTGGGTCAGAGAACCAGATCCAGATTAGGCAACATCTTAATTACCACCTGAAAGTTTCTGAATAATTCTCAATATGAAACTAATTCATTCAAAATAGTATAATGGTCAGACACAACTGAGAAAAACAAACAAACAACAAATTAAAGGTAAAACTACACTATGAGTTTGGGGCCTTTTTATATTTTCTATAAAATGACACTAAAAACAAACAAAAACAGGTGTTAGCAGAAGAAAAAGTTTAGAAGTGGACAGAAAGTAGTGTTTTTGCTTAATTTGTTAAAACCTAATCTTTTTAAAATAAAGTATAGTTTTTTTTAGGAGAAAAATTAGAATGTCAAGTTTAATCTTTATATCGAAGTATTTAACTATATACCTTAGTGAGGTAGAATTTTGAACATGGTAATAAGGTCATGGTCATGGGTTTCATGTATAAGGTGGTGGCCTGGTTAGCTTCATTCTATTTCATGGCCACCCAAGCTATAGGTCTAGTTATAGACCATTTTGGTAAAGATCTGCTCATTGAATAAAACTCTAGTGAACCTTTTGGCTGGGACATGGGCATATAGAAATGTAGAGCTAAAAGGAACCTTAGAGGTCATCTACTTCAACCCAGCTATTTTGTAAATAAGTATTATTGTGGATCTATTCACCACCTGGAAAAGCAATTCAGAGAATATACACTCCGAATTCTAGTAAGTCTATTACCTACATATAATAGCCAATGTATTACTTGCACATATGAAAGGTGGAATTAAATATTAGCCATTATTATTATTTTATTACAATTATTATTATTTTCTTATTTTATGCCACTCAGGAATGCCAAGATAGCCCTTAAGCCTCCTCAGAAATAACAATTTTTCTAGGTCCCTACAGGTAAAGTCTGGTGGCCTTTCTAGGGAAGACATGACCAGATTAACTGGGACCAACTTGACTAATGGGTAAGGTAGACAGGCAACTACTTTGAGAAGTTTTTTCAATAATAAAAAAGAAAATACTCTTGACCCAAAATTCTGTCTAGCCCCAATCCAACTGTTGCCTGAAATAAAGCTGCTTTATTCCTTTAGCTGAAGATTTTGATCCATAGATAGAAAAATAGATAGATTGATGGATGGATGGATGGATGGATGGATAGATAGATACCTAGCTACATAGAGATATAGACCCTGGGCAATTAATATGTATATAAATGTGTATGTATTTATACATACACCTGTAAGCATGCATACATCTATGTTTCTATAAATATGTGTAGATCTGCTCCACATGTGATTTGTGTATATTCATATGTATGTTTGTATACATAAATGTATAGTAATTCCCCTTAAAAGATAATTCTTTATAATTCTACCATATTCAAATTTTTTAAAGAAAATTTTGGTGGCAAAATATAGATGTTAAATAGCTGAAAGGTGAAGGAAAGGGCTGATCAAGAAGGAAAGCAGAAAGAACCTAGTAATTTAGGAATAATTATGGCATAGCCATGAGAGGATTGGTGTGTGACAAACTTTTTACGTTAAATTTTTTTTGAAATAATTGTTACATGGGACTTTAAGACTGCCAAAGTGTTGGGTATCTAGGTAGATCAGTGGATAGTGAGCCAGTCTAGAGATGAGAGGTCCTAGGTTCAAATCTGATCTCAGATACTTCCTAGCCATGTGACTCTGGACAAGTCACTTAACCCCAATTGTTTCGACCTTACCTTACTCTTCTACTTTGGAACCTATACTTAATGCCAATCCAAGATAGAAGGCAATGGCTTGAAAAAATGATTGCAAAGTACTTTCCATATATTTTTTCATTTGATTCTTACAAGTCCCCCACAACTATTGAAAGTAAATAGTATTAATATTCCTATTTTATAGAAAAGAAAACTGAGGGTGAGAGAAATCCAATGAATTGTCCATGGTCACATAGCTACCAAGTACCTGAGGAAAGATTCAAACTCAGGGCATTCTGGCTTAAGGCTCAATGCGATATCCACAATGCCAAGTAGCCTCCCAATGTAGTACTAGACTGAATCTATCAGAAATAACTCTATTAAGGCATCAGAAGTTTCCTGTTCTTCCCAAAAGCTTAATGACACATGAAGCCTGGGGTGTAATTATTATCCTCCTAGACTGTTAACATTTATCTTCTTCTTCCCCCTCAACCTCTTATCACACCTTTCATTGGTTCAGACCCAATAATGTAACAAACATACCGTTGTCTGAAAAAGTGTCTGGACAGTAAGACTTGTGCATGTTTCAATGGATTTTTGCCACTTTTTGTTACTACACATGAATCCTATTTCTCCATGAAAGGGCTTCTCACAGGACTGGTGACAGTGGGAGCCATTCATACAGATGCCCTGGCATTGTCCTGAGGGGAAAAAAAAAAAGTGACCCCCGACCAGCATTTTTCACTTGAGCTCCAATGCACTGTAAGATCCAGGTCAGAACACCCCCCTGTACAAGTTCGGTTGTAGGAGAAAGCCAACCCATAATAGCTCACATCTATAGCTTTCTATGATCTCCAAAATATTTTACATACATTATCTTACCTGAGCCTCACAACAACTCTTTCAGGTAGGAGTTCGGGAATTATTGTCAGATGAGGAAACTGGTTTTCAAAGAGCTTGTGAGGTGTCCGTAGGTACACAGCCAGTAAGATCAAAGGTGAGATTTGAACTCAGGTTTTTTTGACTAAAGTCCAGCACTTTATCTTCTAAGGAGTCCTTGGGTTCCTTACTTTACATTTCCTCTTTCTAACAACAGAACAGAGTTGTGCTGGTCTAAACATTTTACTATCTGCCAACCCAACTTGGGGTATGAGGACATTCAGAAGCAAGAAAAGAAAAAACAAATACAAAGCCTCTGAAGAACGCATTTCTACCATCAGCACAGTTGTTCTTTCCACTCTCTCAGAGTTGGAGGAGACCTAAGAGATCATACAGCCTGACTCATAGCTAATCAGGAATCCTTTGTAAGAAGTCCACAACAATGGTTCATTCAACTTCTGCCTGAAAACCTTTAGTGATGAGGAATTCATTATTCTCTGATTAATAATTATAATGACTAACATTTATATAGCACTTCCTATGTGCCAGATATTGCACTAAGTAAAATTATTCTCATTTGATCCTGGAAGGTAAATTGCTTCAGTCATGTGTGACTCTTCGTAACCCTTTTTGGGGTTATCTTGGTGAATATACTGGAGTGGTTTGCCAATTCCTTCTCTAACTCATTTTACAAATGATGAAACTGAGGCAAATTGAGTTAAGTGATTTGCCCAGGGTCACACAGCTAGTGAGTAACTGAGCTTTGTATTTGAACTCAGTTCTTTCTGACTCTATAGCCAGCACTCTATCCAATGCACCATTTAGCTGTCCCGTTTATTCTATTTTTTAACAGCTTTGATTGTCAAAAAGGTTTTCCTTCAATCTACCTGAAACATGTCTCTGTAATTTGCAGCCTCTGGAGCTAAAATACAACAAAAGGATAATATATTTTTTTTTATCACTTAAAGGTTCACAAAACACTTTTCCTCACCACAAACCTGAGAAATAGAATGTCTAAATCTTTTCATCTAAAAACCCTTCAAATGCTTGAAGACAGTAATGGATGTCTTTTCTTTTCTCTTTTTTTTCCTTTTCTTTTGTCCAGTCTACATCCCCAATTCCATAACTGATTCAAATATAAGATGGTCTCTATTTTCACCATCTGATTTACTCTTCTCTGGAAACACTCTAACTTATTGATGACTTTCCTAAAATGGGTAGCCAGAAATGAAGAGAATATTCTAGATCTTTTCCAATCAAGCCATGCAACAATGCTACTAATAGCTCCCTAGTACTAGTTACTGCAGCTTTATTAAAATAGCCCCAATATCACATTATTGAGGTATTCTGGTTACTATATCTATATGTTCACACTATATGGGGTATTCAAGGAGGGGTAGTATCTCTGGTATGGAGGGCTTGTCGTGCCCTCCTAGGGCAGCTCTCCAGCCTCTGACCCCCACCTGACACCCAGCTCTCACTTGTGGCTCCCAGTAGCTGCTAGCATGCGGCAGCGGCCACACCCCGGGCAACGGCTTCGACAGGCCGGCTAAACCTTGTGAGGGTAGCCATTGGGTCGTCGACCCCTGGTGAACTAGGGCTTTGCCCACCCAGCATGTGAAGACCGCTTCAGCGGAACAGATGGAAGAAACTAATAAGAAGGTTCAATGGCCGAGATGGCGACACAGCAAAGCATTGTGGAGTGCTTAGGGCGTGTTGGAGCATAAAAGACAACACGGCCATCCAATGCAGCTGAGGAAGTCTCCAGGTGTAACGACTTTTCGTGCCACTGGACCCAGGCTTCCAACGCCGAGAGAGTGGGACTGTCTCTGTGCATCGACTTTTCCACTTAAATCTCTTTCACGCACAAGTATCTTTGTGCACACTCATCTATCCTAACCCCGTCCACCCTCTTCAAGACCTGCAGCGATGGGGGAGTGGCGACACAACAGGTGGCAGTGACCACTGGCAGTTGTAGTCATGATCCTGCACGTAGGCGGCCCATGGACCAGTGGTCGCTCGGCCCTGTAGGGCAGCAGGGACGTTCGGCAACATCCTGGGCAACTGAGCAGCCCTCTCTAGGACAGCACTGCTCACCCTAATCAAGGGAGGGGACTAGAAAAGGTGTCCCAAACATTGCCTGCCCTACAAACACCCAGTCAGCACACCGTGGCTGGCGGGTCATCCCCTTTAAGCGGTCGAAATCAAAGGAAACAAAATACAAAGAAACTCCTACTAGGAACATGGAACATCAGGACATTACTTGATAGAGAGAACACCCCAAGACCTGAGAGAAGAACAGCTCTAATCGGTAAAGAACTGGTGCTATATAACATCGATATTGCAGCCTTAAGCGAAACACGCCTACCAGAAGAGGGATCACTCAGCGAACCCACCACTGGATACACCTTCTTCTGGAAAGGTAGAGCCTCAAATGAAGACAAAATCCATGGTGTTGGCCTGGCTATCAAGACCAGTTTGCTCAAACAGCTGCCAGACTTGCCAGTGGGCATCAGCGAGAGGCTCATGAAGATCCGTTTGCCTCTCAGCAAAGACCGGTATGCCACAATCATCAGCACATATGCCCCTACTCTGACCAGCACAGAGGAGACCATCAATCAGTTCTACTCTGACCTGAGTGCCATCTTGCACTCAGTGCCCACAAATGACAAGCTGATACTACTGGGAGTCGGCAACACCCACGTTGGCCAGGACCATGAAAGATGGAAAGGAGTGCTTGGCAAACACGTCACGGGCAAAATGAACAACAATGGCCTACTGCTACTCAGCAAATGCTCAGAGTTCGAACTCACCATCACGAACACTATGTTCAGAATGGCGAACAAATATAAAAAAACATGGATGCACCCATGATCAAAACAGTGGCATCTCATTGACTACATCATTGTAAGCCGGCGAGACATCCAGGATGTACAGATCACCAGAGCCATGAGAGGAGCTGAATGCTGGACAGACCACCGATTGGTTAGAGCGACTCTTCAAATGCGCATTGCGCCTCACCATCCAAAACGCACCCAGACAGTTCGCGCATTTTACAACGTGAGTCATCTTAGAGATCCATCTTATTTGCAAACATTCCAGTCCTGCCTGGAGGACAAGCTGTCTGCCAAGGGACCACTCACTGGAAGCTCAGCCGAGAAATGGAACCAGTTCAGAGACGCAGTGAAGGAAACATCAAAGGCAGTCCTAGGCCCCAAACAACGCAACCACCAGGACTGGTTCGATGAGAACAACACTGCTATTGAAGACCTATTGAGCACAAAGAACAAAGCCTTTATGGAGTGGCAAAATAACCCAAACTCTGCTCCTAAAAAGGACAGATTCAAGTCTCTCCAAGCCACGGCGCATTGTGAAATCAGGAAAATGCAAGACTGATGGTGGGGGAAAAAACAGAAGAAATCCAGCGTTTTGCTGATACGAAAAAACTACAAACAATTTTTCAGTGCCCTCAAGACTGTCTATGGGCCATTAACACCCACCACCACTCCCTTGCTATCCTCTGATGGTGACACTCTCATAAAAGATAAAAAAGGCATCAGCAACAGGTGGAAATAACACTTCAGTCAGTTTCTCAACCGACCCTCTTCAGTCGACCAAAGGGCCCTTGACCAGATCTCCCAAAACCTCACCATTGAACAACTTGACGTCCCTCCTTCAATAGAAGAAGTCCAAAAAGCCATTAAACAAATGAGTGCAGGCAAGGTACCCAGTAAAGACGGGATCCCAACCGAGGTCTACAAGGCCTTAAATGGGCAGGAACTCCAGGAATTCCATATAGTGCTGACCAGCATATGGGAAGAGGAAGACATGCCCCCAGAACTCAGAGATGCCTCCATCTTAGCCCTATACAAGAACAAAGGCTCACGAGCAGCCTGTGACAACTACAGAGGCATCTCACTACTCTCCACTGCTGGAAAGATCCTCGCCCGTGTTATACTCAACAGACTCCTGTCATCTGTTTCAGAGCAGAACCTGCCTGAATCACAATGTGGCTTCCGACCAGATCGCAGCACCATCGACATGGTCTTCAAGGTGAGGCAAATGCAGGAAAAATGCCTTGAGCAGAACCTGAATCTCTACATTGTCTTCATAGACCTGACAAAGGTGTTTGACACAGTGAACGCATTGTGGGTGATCCTTAGCAAGCTCAGTTGCCCAGCAAGATTCGTCTAACTGATCCAGCTCTTTCATGTCAACATGACAGGGGAAGTCCTATCTGGTGGAGAGACTTCCGATCGCTTCAACATCTTCAATGGCATGAAACAAGGCTGTGTCCTCGCTCTGGTCCTATTCAAAGTATACTTCACCCAAGTATTATGACATGCTGTGATGGATCTAGACCTGGGCGTCTACATCAAATACCGACTGGATGGCTCACTATTCGACCTTCGCTGCCTGACTGCAAAAACAAAGACAACAGAGAGACTCATCCTGGAAACTCTCTTCACAGATGACTGTGCTCTCATGGCCCACCAAGAAAATCATCTCCAAACCATTGTGGACAGGTTCTCCACCGCAACAAAACTGTTTGGCCTGACTATCAGCCTCAGCAAAACAGAGGTGCTGTTTCAACCCGCACCAGGGAGGCCAACGAACCAGCCGTGCATTACAATCAACGGCACGCAGCTTTCTAACGTCAACACTTTCAAGTACCTGGGCAGCACCATCGCCAACGACGGGTCCCTAGACCACAAGATTAATGCCAGGATCCAAAAGGCCAGCCAGGCACTCGGGCGACTGCACTGCAAAGTCCTCCAACAGAGGTGTAAGCACTGCGACGAAGCTCAAAGTGTATAACGCAGTGCTCCTCGGCTCGCTCCTATACGGTTGTGAGACATGGACACTGTACCGGAAGCTCATGAAACAGCTGGAGCAATTCCACCAAAGCTCCCTCCAGTCAATCATGAGGATCCGATGGCAGGACCGAATCACCAACCAGGAAGTCCTCGACAGAGCCAACTCCACCAGCTTCGAAGTCCTGGTCCTCCAAACCCAGCTACGATGGTCTGGACACGTCATTCACATGGACCCACAGCGAATACCAAGACAGGTATTCTATGGTGAACTGTCAGCTGGACTCAGGAAACAAGGCCAACCAAAGAAAAGATTCAAGGATCAGCTAAAGTCAAACTTGAAGTGGGCTGGCATGACACCAAAGCAACTAGAACTCGCTGCCTCTGACAGAAGCAGCTGGCGAACCCACATTAACCATGCCGCCCCCACCTTTGAAGATGAGCGATGTCGACGTCTTGCCGCTGTGTGTGAACACCGACACCAGGCCACAACCGCACCTCCCGTAACAACTGGTGTCCCAGGCCCCATGTGCCACAAACTCTGCACCTCAGCCTTTGGACTCCAAAGCCACACGAGGGTACATCAATAGATGATAATGCACAAAGACAACAGTCATTCTCGGTCACCAAGAGACTACCACCATAACTATGAACTCATATTGACTTTGCTGTTTACTAAAACTCCCAGATAGTTTTTCACATGAATAATAACCTAGATGCCTTGCCCTCAAATAGTAGATATGCAGATGATTCTTTTAATGCAAATAAGGGATTTTACATTTATCTTTATTAAATGTCTTCTATAATAGTCTACTTTAAGACTGCTGAAATCTTTCTGCCCTTAAAATCCTCTCTTCTTGTTCACTTCCTTCTTTCTGCTGAGAGTACCACCATTTTCCAACTCATCCAAGTTTACAACTTTAATAGCATCTTCAGTTCCTCACTCCCTCTCACCCCCACTTCCAACCAATCTGTTGGCCAAGTCCTGATTCTACCTTCACAACATCTTTTATATATGTTCCCTTCTCCCTTCTGACACTGATATGACTCTGATACAGGCTCTCATCATCTCTCACCTGGACAATGAAATAGTCTTCTTGTTGGTCTCATCCTGCACCCATCTATCCTCCATTCAGCTATCAAAACAATCTTCCTAAATCACAGATAAGACCATATCAAAGCCCTACCATCTTAAACTCCAGTGACTCCTTATTACTTCTAGGAGCAAATATAAAATCCTGTTTGAATGTTAAAGCTCTTTATAACCTGACTCCTTCCTCCTTTTCCAATCTTCTTATGCCTTATAGTCCCTCAACATACTCTATGATCTAGTAATTCTAGACACCTTGTTTATCTTTGCATGAGGCACTCCATATCCTAACTTCCTGTGTTTCCTCTGGCTATCTCCCATGCTTCTAAATCTCTCCATCTCCATGTTCTGAATTCCCTAGCTTCCTTCAAGTCTCAGTTAAAACTCCTATTTTCTTCCAAAGGCCTTTCCCTAATCCTTAATTTTAGTACCTCCCCTCTCAGAAGATCTCCACCTGTGTGCAAACATATCCTGTTTGTCTGTAATTGTTAGAATGTTATCTCTTCCACTAGCCTCTGAGCTCCTTGACAGTAGGGACTAATTTGCTTTGTATCCCTAGTGCTTAGCCCAATGGCTGGCATTTTATAGCCACCAAATAAATGCTCTGGACTTGACTTTTCAGAATTTAACTCTAGCATCCAAAATAGTAATTCTCATTCTAAGCTTAAGGATATCTGCATATCTGACTAACAAAATATCCCTCCAAGTCAGTAATAATGTGGGACAGCACAGGTTCAAAGACAGATTAGATTCTTTGGTCAATCCACTAATCTCCTTCCAGGATGACAAGGATCTCTGTTTCTGTCTGTCTGACTCTCTCCATATGTGTGTGTGTGTGTGTGTGTGTGTGCAAATAATACATATATGTATATACAGGTATATATATATATATATGTCTACACATATGTACTTATACATTATTTCCATTATAATTTACAAAATGTCTACTTACATGAATATAATACATAATATGTAAGTAATATATTACATTGATATAAGGTATAAAAATATATATTCTATTAATATAATGTATAAATGTTATGTATTATATTAATATAATATGTATATATAAATATACTGTGTAATATATGACTAATATATTTATTGATACAATATATTAATTTTTATATATTTATAATTTATGAATAAAGTATAAATTGTGTTAATATTAAAATATATTACCTAAAATATAAATATATCAGTATTGATTATAAAAATATAATTAGATATACAGGTACATGACTATATATAAATATTACATGTAAATATTAATTTGAATAAATATATATGCAAATAAATTTATTTATGTTACATTTTATACATTATAATTTAAATTTTGTAAAATTACATATAAAAATACAAAATATATATGTATATATAACTTTGCAAAATTTAAATACTACCTATTAGAGGGCTTACATAGTACAGTAGATAGAATGCTGGACTTGGAGTCAGCAAGACTAGGGCTCAATTTCAGCCTTAGACACTTACTGATTATGTGACCCTGGGCTTCACCATTCTGTGCCTCAGTTTTATCATGTATAGATTTGAGAATAATAATTTTCAAAAGGCACTTTGTGTCTGCCTCACCACATTGTTGTGAGAATCACATAAGATAACATGCTACTTTTACAAAGCAAAGCACTACATAATTATAACTATATAATTATATATATGATGTAATTAAACAAGCTATCATTTTATTATTTTGATTAATTATCCCCTCTGTTTAGACAACTCACTAGAATAAAGATACAACTTGAGCATCCTTAGAAATAATCACTTGGGGGCAGCTGGGTAGCTCAGTGGATTGAGAACCAGGCCTAGGGACGGGAGGTCCTAGGTTCAAATCTGGCCTCAGCCACTTCCTAGCTGTGTGACCCTGGGCAAGTCACTTGACCCCCATTGCCTAGCCCTTACCACTCTTCTGCTTTGGAGCCAATACACAGTATTGACTCCAAGATGGAAGGTAAGGGTTAAAAAAAAAAAAAGAAAGAATCACTTGTCTAATTTAAAATAAGCATATTTTAAATGATGATGATGATGATGATGATGATGGTGGTGGTGGTGATGATAACAGCAATAACTACCATATATATTCACATAACCATTTACTTTCAGGGAACATTGGGGGGAAAAAAAGATGTTTGAAACCAAAGGATGAAAGTTCAAATCTTCATGATGATATCTACTATCACTGTGACCCTAGGCAAGTCACATGCCCTCCCCAGGGGCCACTGTTTCCTTATCTATAAAATTGTTGCTTTTGAGGCTCATGATGAAACTACAACATAGGTAGCACAAACATTATTGCTTTCATTTTACAGATGAGAGGACTGAAGTGCAGAAAAACTAAAGTGAATTTAATTAGTTTTGTGGATAAAGAGTGATAGTCATACACACACACAAAAAAAAAAAATAGATTCAGCTCCTCTGACTCCAAATTGTGTTCACTTTCCACTCAGCATGACTTCATTCATTTCTCTGACAATTCTGAAAGAGAAGGCTAAATACCAAGAATATCTATTTTACTTAAAATTCAGGGAAAATGCTTTCAGTTTGTTCGAAAAACTAACATCTATATCCCCCATCTACAGGATATCAGAGATCTGCTTTGTGTACCCATATCCCTTTGTATTTCTAGAATAGGAAAAAATGTTCCCTAACTACATACCTTTGAAGTTCCTGGTCTTTAGTTTTTCTTTCAAACCTTGAATTGTGTCATCAACCTGAAAAACACAAATTCCCAAATATTTTCTTTATTGTGGTTCTCCTACCTTATCTTTATTTATCAATGAAGTGAGAAAAATTGTTTTGGTGGTGGTGTTGTCCATCCTTCATTTTCAAAGAAGACCAATATTATCACCAAGTGATGTCTTGACTTGTATTTGAGAACTGGATTGAAATGAGCCAATTAAATTGCACAAAGTTGTCAGCCTCACTCTTCAAAAATCATCCAAATCCAGTGGCTGGGCAAAAGTCAGGATGGCCAACAATGGCCCAGGATTCAGTGGAAACCCTTGGTCCCTTTGATGTCTAACCAGGCTGAAGCACCTGCTTCAGCCACCTTCATGACCCGTGGAAGAAATTGTTCTTATGCCCAGATAACAGTATACTTCTAACACAGGATTGCTTGGGAAACACCATAACTTTGGATCTTTTAAGACCATAGGTTTAAAGCTGGAAGGGACCTGAAGAGCCACCTAACTCAATTCCTTCATTTTACAGATGAGGAAACTGAGGGCAATAAGGTCCATAAAAATAATATACTAAGAGCCAGAATGGATTCTCCTAATTTTAGAAATGGGAAAAACTGAAGATAGGATGGCCAATAATTATAGAATTATAGCTGGAAGGGACCTCAGAGGGCACCTGATACAACTCTCTCCTTTTACAGATGGCAAAACTGAGGTCAGGAAAAGCAATAATAATAACATGATAGATCTAATGCTGGAAAGGAACTCAAAAGGCATCAATCTCAATCCCCTTATTCCATAGTCAGAGAAACTAAGGCCAAGGAGGTCACTAACATTAGTGTTAAAAGAGTTAGCTGGGAAAGACTTCACAAGGTACCTAATCCAAATCTCTCATTTTACAGATGAGGAAGCTTGAACCCCAGAGAGTGTAACTTACCCAAGGTCACCCAGATAATAAGCATCCAAGGTGAGTTTCAAACTCAGATCTTCAGATTCTAGAGGCAGTACCTATTCCATTGTGCCATACTGCCTCCTTAATTGAAATAGCTTTGAACTAAGAGTCAGTCAGAAGGCTTCCATCCTAGCCATGTGACTTTAGACAAATCTTTGGATAAAATCACCTGTCCCATCTTCCTTACTTTTAAAATACATATGATAAAACTTACACTACCTACCTCATAGGGATGTTTTGAGGAAAGTACTTCCTCAACAATAAATCTTCAGAGGGTAGTAAACTGTAGGAGATGTACATATGGTCACAGATTACAATCAAATTGCTCCTTCATATAGGCTAAGATCATTATTCTCCAACTGTCCAATTAGTACAAATGGTATTTTTGTGTAGAGCAAGCACAGGGGGAAAGCACAGCCACAACACTACTACCAATAAACTTCTCCAGGAACGATACAAAGCTAATCTTATCTACAAAATATCCTGGAACACGCCAACAATTCCTTAGAGAAGTGATGAATGAACACAAAGAGTGAGGAGAATTTAGAGGTCAATGAGGTCTACCCCTCATTAAATAGGAGAAAACAGACCCAGAGAGGCAAATTAACTTGGCAAATGTCACATGGCTTATAAATACTGGTACCACACCTGGAATTCAGGTCTCTTGACCCCTTGATCCACTAGCACTTCCTTTACATCCTAGCACCTTCCTGTGGCCTTCTTAATTTGTAGAATTCAATTTGCTGTCTGGTAATTCCATTGCCATGTTGGCTCTCTGTCATGTGACTTAATCTGCTTTGTTTTCTGTTTTTCCCTCATCTCAACTTTTGCTTATTTATTCCCTGATACTACTTGGAAGAGAAGTGAATTTCTAACTCCCTTTCTGATAACATAGTGGTTTCCTGAGCAATCCTGCAATCTATTCCTTCCACATGGCTTTAGGACTTGTTAAGGGACTGAGGCAATGAGGAATTTTCATGGTTCTTGTTGGCAAGCTTACTTTTGGACGGAGCTTTGGTCTCTGGTGGTAGCACTCTGTGGTCAAAAATAACAATAAACAGCAGAATGTGGTCACTGAAGATAGCATTTTCAAACATGAATCTCTTCACCTGGAGGGAAGAAAAGATGAATCTAGCTGAAGGTATTAAGACCCCTTAATTAGCACAGATAGGTGGTTATGGAAGAGCTCTGCAAGCTGTTTTGCAAACCTTATAGCCCTAAGCAAATGTGAGCTTTTTTAACCTCATTGATATAGAGAACTCTTAAAGAAAAAAAAATCTGCCAGTGTAGAATGGTACTAGCTCTGCAACTTAAGAGAGTTGCCTGAGGCACTGAGACTTACTTACTCAGGGTGATTGGGGCTGTTCAGTCCAATCTGACTCTTCACAACCCCATTTGGGATTTTTTTGGCAAAGATACTAGAGTGGTTTGCCTGAGGTCAGATTTGAACCCAGGACTTCCCATCCCCAGACCTGACTGTCCACTGAGCCACCTAGCTGTCCCTTTAGTTCATTTGATAGATGAAGAAAATGAAGCAAAAAATAAGTTTAGGTAATTTGTCCAGGATCACATAGCTAGTAAGTGTCTAAAACCAGATTTTTAGCTCAGAATGATGAGTTTTCTTAGGTCTAGTTCTGACACTCCATCCACTGTACCACCTAGCTTGCCTACTCGGGATTTTACAACCAGTATTTATCTGAGGTAGTACTTTACCAAGATTGACATCCTATGGACTAGGTACCAGAGGTACTAATCCTGTCATCACATGCTGAACCAAATTATGATGTAGCTGGGAAATACTTGACAATATTTAACAAAATAAATAAAAATTCAATAAAATATAGATAACATTACATCTTAAAACTAAGTTAATATGTGTCAACTAGATCCTTTCCATTGGATATCCTATTGCCTCCCATTACTCTTGGCTGATCTCATTCTTCTGATATCATGTTCAATAAAGCTCGAACAGTAACCAGTCTCTGAGAAGTTTTCCATCCTTTTTCATCTTTAATGCTCAGAGACCTGACTATTGCACAAGTAGATAAATTTTGGAATAGAAGGTCATTGGTATTTTTATGATGGGGATTTTGTATTTCTTTTTTATTACCTGTGACTCAGGGCCATTCCTCCTGCAAACTTTGGTTCATTTTAACCTCACCTGGCCAAAACTTGTCCCATAGGATGTAGAAATTTATTTAGAGACTTAAGCACTCTTTAGATAAGAACCCAGAGAAAGAATTTCAGTTGTTCCTGACTCCTTGGTAACATGTAAATTCTCTTCTTCCATCAACCTATTTGTAAATTCTCTAAATAAAGATTAATCTGTAACCTGACTTAATTACCTATAGCAGTGATGATGAACCTTTTAGAGATAGAGTGCCAGGCCCTTCCTCTACCCCACCCCAAGAACTTATGCCATACCCCTCCTCCTCCAGATGCTGGGTATGCCCCACTCCCCCTTATCCCACACAATAGAGTGAGAAGCACTGCCATTGGACTGCTGGGCATAGAGATGGATGAAATAAGGAATGCCTTTAGTGAGTGTAGAGAGGGGGAAGGGAGTGGCCCAAGTTCTTTGCTCCCCTCCAGCTCTGCCACCTGTGAACTGCCCACCTTACTCTCTGTGTGCTCCCATTGGACTGCTGAGCAGAGAGGCAAGTGATATGAAAAAAAATGTCATCCGGCATGGTGGAGAAGGGGAGGGAGCTCTGCTTGACTCCCTCTGCCTTTCTAATAACCAACTCTGGGCAGGGAGAGCAGCCTCATGACCACAGAGAGAAGTCCATGTGCCATCTTTGGCACCCCTGGCATAGGTTCACCATCACTTACATATAGAATTTATTTGATCAAGTTTGTTTCCTTTGGAGATATATAAGATTATGAATCAGTATGAGTTTGTTTGACTTTTATGACATTAAGTAAATATGGGATTATAGATCTGTCTTTTTAATTTTTATGGTCTAAGAAGAGTATATAAGATTGTATTATATAAGTGAATTCTTTCTGATATAACTTCTATAAATTATTAGAATTCTAATGATTATTCAGATTTTTTCTGAGGTCTTAACTTATGCTTAAGCATGGTAAACCTGGTTTTATCTTCATATTTTCTGTGTTGTGATAAATAATTATTTGGCATAGAGATGAACTCAAGGATGAGATATTTCTCTCCCACAAGATTTTCAAAAAGTCGAGGAAATAGAAGGCATACATTGAGCCAAGAAAAACATGGGAGGAATCATTGATGGAGTCACCCAAGTCCACTACAATTTAGAGACCACTAATTCAAAGTATAGAACAGATAAACAGCATACTCCCAGAGAACAGAAAATCCTGTTGGCACTTCCTGGAGAATTTTCAGAGCAGAATAACTGTAAATGTCTCACACTTTTTTCTTAGTATTTAATTATTATATGAATTCCAGGGAGCTAAAAACAAGTTATACCTGTGACCTCATTTATCTCTTTACCCAGTGCTCCAAGTACAAATCCTATGGTTCCCTTTTAGAGAGGAAGAAGTTGAGATTTAGAGGCACTCAGTCCCATTCCCCAAGGATAGGTGTGGTACTTGAATAGAATTCTGGCATCTTGCTCCCAATCACCACTTCTTTCTTTCCTGAGACAATATCTTTGTGAAATTCTTCTCATCACTACTTTTACTATATGTCCATGATTGTGTCATCATCATATCCTCCACCAGGGAAGATGATGCTAGTTATGCACCTTCCAGTTCCTGATTGCCTCAATTGTTTAGTATTCACTCTCTTCTCCAATTACTTATCTATGTAGCCCCTGGATGCTAGGGGCTAGGCTGCAATTTTGCTGTTTGTTTTGTCTTCTATCAGTGATAGGACCAGGATTTCCCTGAAGCAATTCTTTCCTCCATGCACAACTTCTTGGGATAAGGCTTTACCTAAACAAAGACAAAGCTGACCCCCAGCAAACTGACTGACCTATGAAGTTTGCTTCTCTGCTTTCTTCCTTCTACTCCCCTAGAGAACATCAGGTAATCTCTGGACAGAGATGCCCATAGGAAAAAGGAGCCACCTTGGCCTCAGCTTCCCTGATGCAATATTCTGGTCATCTAGGGACATACAAAATCCCAGCCACATGGAGTCTGGGCTTTTCAGAGTTGGTGTGTACTTTAGATCACCCAAATTGCCATATCATGATGATATACTGATCTGGTAAATTCCCAGATGGAGATAAGATTTCTAGAGAAGCTAAATGCCATTTTACACATGTTGTATATTCTTGTTATGTTAAGGCAAAGTAAATCGCATTTTTAAAATGTTCATCCATGTGAGAGTACCCTATTTTGTCCTCCTTTCATCTCAATATTTAATCTGAACTAAGAGAATGCAGTGCTTCCAGAAATATACTGGATACCCAGAAAAATAAATGTGTGTTGATTTAAAATTTTTAATTTCTTACAAAAGAGCACAAGAGACCAGGATACTGAGATTGCTGTAGACTGGCCCCTGATGAATGAATTGTATCACACCAGTATGACTGGATTAATCCAAATAAAGGAGGGTTTTGTTTGTTTGTTTACATTTGTTAGACCATCTCACCTCTGTGAGATTTCTTATCATTGAGTAAGGGGAAGTATATTGACTTGATCAATATCTTGTATAAGAGGTCTAAGCAGGGCAAATCTAAGCTAAAATAAAGAAAGAAGTTCATGAAAATGTTGAAATGATGAACTAGGTCTTGCTCTGAATTTTCTTGGAAATTTAGAAAAAGGGTCTAGAATTCATCTTCTCATAGATAAGATTTGTGAGCCTGTGGTTTTGGGTTTTTTTTTTAATCTCTTACCTTCTATCTCAGTAACAATTCTAAGAAAGAAGCACAAGGGCTAGACAAACTGGATTAAGTTATTTGTCGAGGGTCACATAGCTGGGATGTGTCTGAGGCCAAATTTGAACCTAGGTCCTCATGAATCCAGACCTGTCATGCTGAAATTCTGTGCCACCTAGCTGTCCTCTAGTTTGTGTTCTCAAAATACATGGAAGGAGAGTTGCTCAGTCATTTCTGATTCTATGTGACTCCATTTGGAGTTTCCTTGGCATAGAAACTGGAGTGGTTTGCCATTTTCTTCTCCATTTTATTTTGTAGATTAGGAAACTGGGGCAAACAGGGTTAAGTGACTTGCTCAGGGTCACACATATCTGAAGCCAGAGTTGAACTCAGTCAGTTTTCCCGATTCCAGGCCAGGTACTTTATCCACTGGGCTACATAGGTGCCCTAAGAAGGGTACTTAGAGATCAACTAGTTCAAACCTCATTTTATAAATGATAAAACTAAAGTGCAGATAAGGGAATCATTTTCATCCTGAAATATCACTTCAGTGCAGGAATTCCTACCTGGGAAGAACTCTCAGCTTGGGGAAGAGAAGTGAGGGAGAGAGAGATCATTTGGATCATATAATTTTAGAAAACTGAAAAAGAAATTTGTTATATGTAATAGGTAAAAATAAAATATCTTTATAAAAAAAAGAATATTCTCTAGGTCTGATATATAATGGTATAATGTTATGGGCAGCTAGGTGGTACAGTTGATAAGGCACTAGGCTTGGAATGAGGAAGATTCACCTTCATGAGTTTAAATCTGGCCTCAGTCATTTACTAACTGTATGACCTTGAGCAAGTCATTTAAATGATTGAGCACTCCAGTTTCTTTGCCAGGAAAACCCCAAATGGGATCATAAAGAGTCAGATATGACTAAATTGACTTGAACAACATGTATATATGTATATGTATATAAAAACTATGTATCTACATTGGTTATGTGGTCCATTCAAAAATTATCTTGATTTCATTCTCTACTTGTTAAAATCCTGCCCATCCTCTAAATTCTAGCTCATTTACTCCTTTCTTCATGAAGTCTTCTTTTTTTTTTTTTACTCAGACTTTGCATTGTATATTATAATACCTTATCATAGGATTTAGGGTTTTCCATGATTTAGAGATCATCTCTTCTAACCTCCTTTGTGTTATAGATCAGGATACTAAAGCTCAGAGAAGAGTAACTTGCTCAAGGAAACACTTTTAGGAAAAAGCAGAACTATAATTAAAACTCAAGACTTCTGCTTTCAGGTCTAATTCTTTTCTTTTTTTTTTTTACCCCTTACCTTCCATCTTAGAATCAATACCAAGTATCAATTCTAAGGCAGAAGAGCAATAAAGAGCTAGGTGGTTGGAGTTAAGTTACTTACTTGTCTAAAGCTCACATAGCTAGGAAGTATCTGAGACCAGATATGAACCCAGGTCCTTCCAACACCTGGCTCTCTGTATCTATTGAGCCATCTAGTTCCCCTAGATTTAATTTTCTTTCCACTGTGTCACAATTCTTCATTTTATCCCACATAACCAACTGAACATTTCCTACTGGATCTCAGGAATTACTCAACATATTCAAAAGAATATTTATTATCTTTCCCCAAAAAGTCTTTCTCCTTATCCACTTCTGAACTTCCCTATTTCTGAGAGTTCCACCATCCTTTCAGTCACCCACATCTATAGCCTCAGAATCATCATCAACTCCTTAATCTCTGTCACTCTACATGCTTCTCAGTCACCAAATCTTATTTGTACCTCCACAATATTTCCTGCAATACCTCCCTTGCTTTCCACGCACACAGCC
This sequence comes from Monodelphis domestica, assembly GCF_027887165.1. NCBI lineage: Eukaryota > Metazoa > Chordata > Mammalia > Didelphimorphia > Didelphidae > Monodelphis > Monodelphis domestica. Next base: position 293,253,538 of record NC_077228.1, on the reverse strand, counting down.
AATATCCTGGTTTAGTCCATCCTTACTTCTCATCTAGACTTATCACAATTGCCTCCTAATTGGACTCCCTGACTCCAGTCTTTCTGCATTCCAGTGCATTCTACAAACAACCAGCAAAGTGATTTCCCTAAGGCAAAGGTCTTCCTGCATCACTTTGCCATTCAATAAACTTCAATGGATGCCTATTGCCTATAGGATCAAATATAAACACCTCCATTTGGCAGTTTCACAATATAGCCCCCTCCTATTTTTCTAGATTTATTACACATTCGTTCTTTTTCATGCTCTCTGTGGCCCAATTATATTGGCCTTCCTGCAATTCCTCAGACATTTTCCAATTCCCATCTCTGACTTTGCATTGATAGTCCTCCATACATAGAATACTCTCCCTCCTCCCTTTTACTTATTTCAATGCCTTTTTTTCCTCCAAAGCCAAGTTTGAACACCATTTTTTGCAGGATAGCACTCCTCCATCCTTCACAGCTATGTGAGCCTCAATACTCTGACAACAGCTGGCAGGGAGGCAACTAGAGAAGAGGGGCAGAGAGGAGGGAAGCCTGCTCCCAGCCTTCAATCACCTCTCCTACATTTAGGGCCTCTGCCTCTGGAGGCTTTGGACTCAGGGCACATCTGGCTGGGCAGATCAGTTCAATTGGCTTAATACAATCTAGCAATAGTACAGATAGGAAGCCTTCAGAGTTTAGAGAAACTCAATCTCCAACACCCTCCCACTTACTGTACTGTGCTACCCACTATTAGAGTAAGATTGATTGGGATCTCAGGGCAAGGGCTGAAACTATGACAGAGTACCATAGTACCAGCACAGAAAGCTCAGGGTTCTAACCAGGCAGCCAGCAGGGAGGCAGCTGGCAAAAAGGAAGAGAGGAGACTTAAGGAAATCTTTAGCCTCCATACCTTCACCTTCAGGTTCAGTTTCTGCTGGCAGCTGGGGAAGAACTGGCCTCAGGGTTCATTTATACAACAGGTCAGCTTCATCAGCCTAATCCTATTTAGCTGAGCAGAGAAGAAGCTCCTTCAGGACAGCTCAAATCCACAGATTTAGAAAATAAACAGAAGGACAAGAATTCAGTCAATGTGGGGGGACAGGGAAGGAAAAATATGAATAAACAACAGAAAAAGAGAAAAAAATACAATCAGCAGTTTCTCTCCAGGTAATAAACAAAGAATAAATGAAATAGGGGAGGACCAAGAAACACCAAGCAAAAACTCAGGAACCCCAGCAAATTGGACACAGACTTTGGAAGAACTCAAAGCACAATTCAAAAAACAATTAAGAAAAGCTGAAGACAATTGAGAGAAGAAGTTAAAAAGCAAAATAGGTCATCTAGAAACAGAGACACATGAACTAAAAGAATAAAATAGTGTCTTGAAAGCCAGAATTGTCCAGCTGGAAAACAAGACAAAGAAAGTTAAAGATGACTTACAAAGAAAAATAGTCCAAAAGGAAAAGGATGATAAACAAGTCAGCAATAAAATTCAGTCTTTAAAAATTAGAATCCAACAACTAGAAACAAATTACTTCACAAGACAGCGAGTCTATAAATCAAAATCAAAAGAATGAAAAAATTGAGGAAAATATGAAATACCTCATTGATAAAACAACAGACATGGAAAATAGATCCAGGAGAAATAATTTAAGAATTATTGGACTACCAGAAAATCATGAACAAAGAAAAAGCCTGGACATTAATCTGTAGGAAATTATCCAAGAAAACTTCCCTGTTATTCTTGAACAAGAGGGTAGAGTTTGAAAGAATTCACAGATCACCTCTTGCATTAAATCTCCAATTGACAATGCCCAGGGAATATTATAGCCAAGTTTAAAAACTTCCAGACCAAGGAAAAGATACTATAAACTACTAAAAAGAAACCATTCAGATATCACAGAGCCACAGTTAGGATAACACAGGACCTGGCTGCATACACACTGAAGGACTGGAAAACATGGAATATGATATTCTGGAAAACAAAAGAACTGGGTCTACAACCAAGAATCAATTACCCAGCAAAATTGAATATAATCTTGCATGGGAAAATATGGTCATTTAATAAAATAGAAGACTTCCAGTCATTCCTAAAGAAAAGACATGATTTAAACAGAAAATTTGATGCCTAAACACAAAACTCAAGAGAATCACCAAAAGGTAATTAAGAAAGGTGGAAAAAATTTTAAAGACCCAATAAGTTCAAATAATTTGTATTCTTATAAGAAAAGATGATATTGGTAACTCTTAAAAATAGTTATTATCATAAGGGTAGCCAGAAGAAGTATACTTACAGAGAACCATGACATAGTGTACAGGAATATATGTCAAAAAATATTTAAAAACTAGGAGTAAAAAAAGATGATAATACTAATAGAAATGGAAAAAGAGTTAAAATTGGGTAAATATATATTTCATAAAGAAGTGCATGGGGTGGGAGGGGGATGAAGAAGACCAATACAATACAATGGAAGGGTAGAAGAGGTCAGCAACAGTTAATATTTAAATCTTACATGTATTGAAATTGACTCAGAGAGGGAAGAACAATCAGATCCATTGGGGAAGAGAATTGTATCGTGCCTTATAGAGACGTAGTAGGGTAATAAAAAGGCTGGTGGGAAGGGGAGCAATACAAGGGAGGGAGAGGTTGGAAGGTCATTTAAAAGGCACTGTAATAAGAAAGAAAGAAATAAAAGGGGAAGAGTTGGAAAGGGGAGTAACATTAGGGAGAGGAAACAGGGGACTGACTAAAAGCAAAAAGTTAGAAGAGAAAGTAAGAGGGATAAGAAAAAAGAAAGAATCAAAGGAGGAAGTCAAAATGGAGGGGAATACACTGACAATGATCATAACTATGAATGTGAGTAGCATAAAATCACACATAAAAAAGGAAGCTGATAGCAAAATGGATTAAAAATCAGAACCCCACCATATGTTGTCTAAAAGAAACACACTTGAGGAAGGTAGACAAACACAGGGTAAAATTAAGAGGGCGGAACAGAATTTACTGGGCTGCAAGTGAGACAAAAAAGGGCAGGAGTAGCAATTATGATCTCAGACAAAACTAAAGCAAAAATATATCTGATTAAAAGAGTTAAGGAAGGTAATTAAATCTTGATGAAAGGCAGTATAAATAATGAAGAAATATCAGTACTCAAAATATATGCACCAAATGGTACAGTATTCAGATTTCTAAAGGAGAAATTAAAGAAGCTTAAGGAGGAAATAGATAGTAAAATTGTACTACTAGGGGACCTCAACCTTCTCCTTTCAGAACTAGATCAATCGAACAAAAAATAAATAAGAAAGAAATAAGGGAAGTGAATAAAATGTTACAAAAATTAGAGCTAATAGACATCTGTAGAAAAATAAATAGGGATAAAAAGGAATATATCTTCTTTCAGCAGCATATACCACACATACCAGGTATTATTAACCAGGTATTAGGGCATAAAAACATTGCAAACAAATGTAGGAAAGCAGACATAATAAATGTAATTTTTTCAGACCATAATGCAATAAAAATCATAATCAATAAGGGCCTGTGGAAAGGCAGATTTAAAATTAATTGGAAACTAAATAATCTAATTCTTCAAAACTGGTGGGTCAAAGAACAAATCAAAGAAACAATTACTGATTTCATTGAAGAGAGTGACAATGAGAAAACAACTTATCAAAACCTATGGGATGCAACCAAAGCAGTTCTCAGGGGGAAATGTATATCCCTTAGTGCATATATTAACAAATTAGAGAGAGAAGAAGTCAATGATTTGGGCATTCAACCTTAAAAAACTAGAAAGAGAACAAATTAAAATTCCCCAGATAAAAACTAAATTGGAAATCATAAAAATCAAAGGAGACATTTTTTAAAAATTGGAAGTAAAAGAACTATTGGAACTAATAAATAAGACAAGGAACTGGTACTTTGAAAAAACAAATAGATAAAATACTGGTAAATCTAATTTTAAAAAGAAAGAATAAAATCAAATAAACAGTATCAAAGATGAAAAAGTGAATCTCATCTCTAATGAAAAGGAAATTAAGGTAATTTTAAGTACTATTTTGCCCAATTATATTGCAATAAATATGACAACCTAGGTAAAATGAGTGAATATTTACAAAAATATAAATTGCCTAGATTAACAGAAGAGGAAATAGAATATTTAAACAATCCCATCTCAGAAAAAGAAATTGAAGAAGCCATCAAGGAACTCCCTAAGAAAAAATCCCCAGTCTAGATGGATTCACAAGTGAATTCTATCAAACATTTTAAGAACAACTATACTATACAAATTATTTGACAAAATAAGCAAAGAAGGAGTTTTACCAAATTCCTTTTGACACAAATATGATACTAATTTCAAAGCCAGACAGACCAAAAATAGAGAAAGAAAACCACAAACCAATCTCCTTAATGAACATAGATGCAAAAATCTTAAAAAGAATACTAACAAAAAGACTCCAGCAAGTTATCACAAGGATTATTCACTATGATCAGGTGGGATTTATACCAGGAATGCAGGGATGATTTAATAGTAGGAAAACCATCCATATAATTGACCATATCATCAACCAAACCAACAGAAATCACATGATTATCTCAATAGATGCAGAAAAAGCCTTGACAAAATATGATACTCATTCCTATTGAAAACACTGGAAAGTATAGGAATAAATGGACCTTTCCTAAAAATAATAAACAGTATATATTTAAAACCATCAGTAAGCACCATCTGCAATGGGAATAAATTAGAAGCCTTCCCAATGAGATCAGGAGTGAAGCAAGGATGCTCATTATCACCTCTATTATTTAACATTGTACTAGAAATACTAGAAGTAGCAATTAGAGAAGAAAAAGAAATTGAATGTATTAAAATAGGCAATGAAAAGACTAAAGTATCACTCTTTGCGGAGGACATGATTGTCTTCTTAAAGAATCCTAGAAATTCAACTAAAAAGCTAGTGGAAATAATCAACAACTTTGGCAAAGTAGAAGGATACAAAATAAACCCACAGAAATCATCAGCATTTCTATGTATTTCCAACACAACTCAGCAGCAAAAGTTAGAAAGAGAAAATCCATTTAAAATCACCTTAGACAATATAAAATATTTAGGAATCTATTTGCCAAGGCAAACACAGGAATTATATGAACACAAGTACAAAACACTTTCCACACAATTAAAACTGGATCTAAATAATTGGAAAAACATTAATAGCTAATGGGTAGGATGAGCTAACATAATAAAAATGACAATCCTACCCAAATTAATTTACTTATTCAGTGCCATACCTATCAAACTACCAAGAAACTCTTTTATGGAATTAGAAAAAAAAATAACAAAGTCCATTTGGAAAAATAAAAGATCAAGAATATCAAGGGAAATAATGAAAAAAAAAATTGTGAAGGATTGGAGCCTAGCAGTACTAGATCTTAAACTATACTATAAAGCAATGGTACTGGCCAAGAGACAGAAGGTAGGTAAATGGAATAAGCAAGATAGTGTATAATAAACCCAAAGATCCCAGCCTTTGGGACAAAAACCCACTATTTAACCAAAACTGCTGGGAAAATTGGAAAACAGTATTGGAGAGATTAGGTTTAGATCAATATCTCACACCCTATACCAAAATAAATTCAGAATGGGTCAATGACTTAAATATAAAGAAGGAAACTATAAGTAAATTAGATGAGCATAGAATAGTATACCTGTCAGATCTATAGGAAAGGAAAGAATTTAAAACCAAGCATGAGATAGAGAATATTACAAAATGTAAAATGAATAATTTTGATTATATTAAACTAAAAAGGTTTTTGTACAAACAAAACCATTGTAACCAAAATTAGAGGGGAAGCAACAAATTGGGAAAAAATCTTTATAACAAAAACCTTTGACAAACGTCTAATTTCTCAAATGTATAAGGAGCTAAGTCAATTGTACAAAAAATCAAGCCATTCATCAATAGACAAATGGGCAAGGCACACAAATAGGCAGTTTTCAGATAAAGAAATCAAAACTATAAATAAGCACATGAAAAAGTGTTCTGAATTTAAATGCATATCAAAATAACTCTGAGATACCACCTCACACCTAACAGATTGGCTAACATGACAGCAAAGAAAAGTGATAAATGTTGGAGGGGATGTGGCAAAATTGTGACACTAATGCATTGTTGGTGGAGTTGTGAATTGATCCAACCATTCTGGAAGGCAATTTGGAACTATGCCCAAAAGACTTTAAAAGACTGCCCGCCCTTTGATCCAGCCATACCACTGCTGGGTTTATACCCCAAAGAGATAATAAGGAAAAATATGTGCATAAAAATAGTTATAGCCATGATCTTTGTGGTGGCAAAAAAAATGAGGGGATATCCATTGATTGGGGGAATGGCTGAACAAATTCTGATATCTATTGGTCATGCAATACTAATATAATAATATTATATATAATGAACTGGAGGAATTCCATGTGAACCCATCTGGGGTGCCAATTGAAATAAAAGTGTTAATCTGTTTGTAAACTATTTCTCTTGTTATAATTGATGTACTCTGGCTTGAGACTAGAGAGAGCTGCTACTAAGTATGGGGACACATCTGAGAGTACCTAGTTACAATGGGGATAGAGGTATTACAGAGATAGAGAGATACTGAGAGATACTGCTACAGAGATAAATACTGCTACAGATAAGAGATGCTGCTACAGGGATAGAGAGATGTTGCCACAGGGGAATGCTCTGGGGTCTGCCTACTGATCCCTATGTGAGGCTAATGGATCTATCTATTTCCTACCCTCTTCCTCCCTCACTCCCTCCCTTAACCACCCATTTATGGAAGCCTTTTGGCTTCCTCCCTCCCCTCTGAGTGGACTATAAAGATACTCTTTTTCCTCTCTCAGGTAAGGGGTTTATTGGAAACAAATAGGTTGGGGATTGAGGAAAGAGGGGTGAGGGTTTCCCTAATCTATAATAAGAATTTAGGAGGGTTATGGAAATAGTCAGTCTTGTCACAATTGTGATTCAGAAGGACAGTTAGAGAGCTGGATGGAGGATAACTTTTTAAAATCTTCTTTCTTCTTCACAAAACCACCAAGGTCTCTCAGCCTAATTTCAGAAGCCCCCCTCAAGTATCCTTCAGCCTGGGACAGAATTAACAAAATTAGTTCAGGGTTTCTTCCCCCTCAGCCAGCCACCAAGAAAAGTCTCTCCTTAAGTCTGGCTTTCCTCCAACTCTTGGTCAGTAAAATCTTAGAGAGAGAGAATAGGTTTCTCCCTTGGTTAGAGAGCCCCAAAGCCAAACCAGCCCTACAAGGGTCCTTCACCCATGGACAGAAGCTAACAGGGATCAGTTCTCAGCTTCTTCCCCCTTCAGTCAGGCTCAACTGCCTCTCCTCCTGGGAACATTGCATTTAGAAACTTCTCCTTGATTGACAGACAAGTCCCCAGCCTTGTTTCTTGCATCTTGGCTTGTCCTGCAAAACCTCTGTCTCTTCATGTCTCTACCACAACTTCCAGGAATTGATGAAGAATAAAAGAAGCAGAACCAGAACATTGTAGACAGAGACAGATACACTGTGGCACAATCGAACATAATGGACTTCTCTACTAGAAGCAATTCAATGATCCAGGACAATTATGAGGGACTTATAGGAAAGAACACTATTCACATCCAGAGAAAGAACTGTGGGAGTAGCAACACAGAAGAAAAGCATTTCCTTGATCCTGTGATTCAATGAGAATATGATTGGGGATGTTACTTTTAATGATCACTCTATTGCAAATATTAATAATATAGAAACTTTTTGAAAAATGATACATTTAAAACCCAGTGGTTGCTTGTTGGCTCTGAGAGGGTCAGAAGGTGGAGAGGGGAATAACATTAATCATGTAACCATGGGGAAGTATTCTAAATTAATTCATTAAATAAAAAATGAAAAAGAAACAAAATTAAGCAAAAAACATTTGCTAAGCATCTACTGTATGTCAGGTACTGTACCTGTCATTGTAGAGGCAAAGACAAAAATAAGAGAGAGTGTACATTTTATCAGTGGAGCCAGAATGCAAATCAGAATCAACAAAATAGATACCCCCCAAAATGCAAGGTAGAGAGATGGTAGCACTAGGACCTTGGAGCATCAGGAAAGCCTTCATGTAGAGGTGATGGTGAATCAACCGTTTTTGTTTTGTTTTGTTTTGTTTTGTTTTGTTTTGTTTTGTTTTGTTTTGTTTTAGTGTTGAATTAAAGATTACTAACTGCAATGGAGTTTTGAAGAATAGGAAAGGGGACAGGTTTGGTAGGAAATGGAAAAGTCAGAAAGCCTCTGGTGGGGAGTGGAAAGCCCACTGGAAGGGAAAAGAAAGGTCCTTAAAGGGGGTGGAAGGCCACTAAGAAAAAGCTTCACAACCTTGCCTCTGGTGATGACACAAAAATTAACTGGCTGACTGAGCTTTGACATAATGGAACTCTGAATGGATGTGAGCTGACATACCTCGTTACCTGTGTGCCTGCAGCATAGTTTCCTTCAAGGGCATAAGCACCCAGTCATCTGGAATGGCAGCTTCTCCAAGGGCTGGAACTGAACCAACAACTTTTTTCTACAAAGGAATTGGGAAATACACCAAGTGCCAGCCTCTTTTCTCTTAACCAACCCCATTACACATGTGCACACACACACACACACACACACACACACATGCACACACACAAATGAATACTGCCCTCTCCTTTTTTCTGGTTGCTAGTCTGTACATGGTAATTATGGACAGTTAGACTAATGCAAGACACTCTACTTTAAAATAACAATGATAGGCATCCTGTGGAGAGGGAAAATAACATTTGATTGATCCATAGGGTTACGGTCATCCTGAGCAGGCAGAGACAGATCAAGCAAAGAGAATAGAAGAGAGCTCTGAGGAAACCTGTCCCCATACAGAATTGAAATCATAGAGCTAGAGCTAGAAGGGACCTCAGAGACCAATTCATTCTTTTGACAGATGAGGAAACTGTGGTCCAGGGGGATTAAATGACTTGCCCAAGGTCACATTAGTAGTATAGAATATGAACACAGGTGCTTTGACTTATGACTAATAATATTTTCATTGAATCACACTACTTTCTGTTTCTAATTTCTATTACCTCCAATACCACTCTAATCCTATCTTCCTGCAATGATTATGATGTTAATGGAACTGGAGCAAGAATCAACTGGATTGTTAAGGCTCAGAAGACTGAGAAAAATTAGGACTAGTATAATAATGCAAGAATGTTAGAGCTATCCCTCCCTATGCTCAGCCTTCAGCAATAGGGCTACACCAATTTCTAATGATCTTTACTATGAAGGGTACAATTATGGTGACCCTAGTCAGTGTGGGAAAGTCTAGTGATCATTTTTGGTAAGTTAGTAGATTGTACCATAACATCTCTGTCTACACCACAAGTGTCAAACCTGTGATCAGCAAAAATCTCCAGTGCTGGCCTAAACCAGATTAAAATATAATTGGGAAATGCTGAGCAAAATGAATTTTAAAATGAAGTAAGTATAACATAGATAATGTCAATTTGTGGTTTTCTAAGTCAATATGCAGTCTGTAGGAATAGCAGACTATTCAAACTATTTGAGTTTGATAATCCTGATCTAAACCACACAGGTCTGGATTCACCCTAAGTAGATTACAGACTGCATTAATAATCAACTGAGAAGCTGAGTGCCACAGTAGAATAAAATGAACCTGGGCTCAAACTTTGCCTTTGACACATATTAGCCATGCATCCAAGGGTAAATCACTTAATCTAGGTGTAATAGTTTACATCTGCAATTGCAGCTGATGGGGAGTAGATATGGAAAGATGCTAAAGCTGGTGGATTTCTTGAGTTCTAAAATTCTGAGCTTCAGTGAGTTATATTAGTCTGGAGAAAGAGAGAAAGAAAGAAAGAAAGAAAGAAAGAAAGAAAGAAAGAAAGAAAGAAAGAAAGAAAGAAAGAAAGAAAGAAAGAAAGAAAGAAAGAAAGAAAGAAAGAAAGAAAGAAAGAAGGAAAGAAAGAAAGAAGGAAAGAAGGAAAGAAGGAAAGAAGGAAAGAAAGAAAGAAAGAAAGAAAGAAAGAAAGAAAGAAAGAAAGAAAGAAAGAAAGAAAGAAAGAAAGAAAGAAAGAAAGAAAGAAAGAAAGAAAGAAAGAAAGAAAGAAAGAAAGAAAGAAAGAAAGAAAGAAAGAAAGAAAGAAAGAAGGAAGGAAGGAACTGGGGAAAGGGAGGAATGGGAAGCAGAGTGTAGAAAACCAGTTACCTAGAGAAGGGCAAACACCTGGAAACAGAACAGGTCAAAGCACTCATGATAGTAATAATGAGATCAGGCCTGTCAATAGCCTTGTAACTTTTTAGCCTGAGTGAGATGGATAGAGCCAGTTTTGTTTGTTACTGTTTTTAAGTAGGTCACAGCTTCTCTGTGCTCCTATACAATTCTCTAAAACTACAAGTTACTTGTAACTTATGTTGTAAGGGTGTATTTGTGGAGGCATTTTCCATGTTGGGAGATCACCCAAACGAATGAAGTCACAAGTTCAGATGCTATTGAACTTCTTCTCTCTGAATTAATTAATGACAACCTACTCTATAAATTCTTCATTTTCTCATTCTTAGGTGGAGGTACAGAATGATTGAGGGTATCAAACCCCAAAGAGATTGCTTTCTTAGACAAAGTACAGTGTCCAAGCTTTTCCCTTTCCACAAACTCCTCTATGTGTTGACTCGCCTGATTTTCCCTAGGCCATCAATTTCCTTTCTATGGAATCTAAAATAGTACAAGTGAACCTGGGATCTAGGGAAAAACTTGCTTGTTTCTCTTTAATTCCGCCATCCAATGAAATTGCACAGCATGATTCATTCTGAAGCTGGTTCAGTCATCCTGTCTGAGCATGCTAAACTAGGCTTGGCCCTCAGGGATGCTTCCCCCAAAATAAATGAAAGTGGTAATGGAAGTCTTAATGCAGTAAACAAGATGATAATGCAGCTAAAAGTATAATAACTGTTGTCTCTTTCTGGTCTCAACACAAAATACCCTTAAAGAAGGGAGACCCTGAAGTTATTTTCACTATTGTAAATCAAGCAAATATATTTATTGAATTGTACCTCAATGTTCCCCTGTATCTTTCCATGATAGAGTCCATGACCATTATACATTCTAAGCTTTTAGGTATTAATCCATTTCAAGCTCTTTGGCCAACCCCAGGGTCTGCAGGTGTTTGCAGAAAGATGTTAAGAAAGATACTTTTTGGTTGCCCATTTGTGTATATGTATGTGTACACACAAGCCTGTTTATATTTTCTTTCAGCCTAACTAACCAATGTGTAGTTATAAAGTAGTAATAAAAAAGCAAGCAAGCAAGGAAGGAATAGAGGAATAGAGGTAGAGAAGGAGATAGAAGGAAAAGCATGAATGAATGAATGAAATATATGGTTATTTTTTTAATGTAGCAGAATTTACACATTCAATTGGGTGTGGTCTCATTCCATTCTTTGGAGTTCATACATTCATTCTACTGGTTCAAAACTATTCTGGATTTCCTTTTTGGAAATTACACTGAGAGTCATTTTTGTGAGCCATATAAGAAAATTGGTCCCATTATTTTATATTTCACTCCTTGTTTTGTATTAAATAGTTGCCCAAGATTGTTCACAGGACCTTAGAGGTCACTTAGTCCAACCTCTTCATTTTCCAAAGGAGGAAACTGAGGCTCAGAGACATTAAATGACTTGTCCAAGGTAACAAAGGTTCTAGGTCACAGAGCAGTGTTTCAAATATAGATCTTCTGATTCCAAATCTGGGGTTCTTTCCACTTCACTATACTACTTTATTCACATCTCTTGGGCTCAAATGACTATTTCCAAAAACCAAGTCAACCTTGAAAGGACAAAGACTCGCTACTACTCTAGAGCACTGAAAGCAATTTTCAAAGAAGATCCTAGAATCATAGATGTAGATGTGCTTATTCAAACTCCTCATTGTAACAGATGAGGAAACTAAGGCCCAGGGAGGTTAAGTGCTTCACCAAAGATCATAGAGATAATATCAGAGACACAATTTCAATCTCTTTGCTTGTCTCAATGAGGCATAGTAGATCAACCTTTTGGAGAACTTAGAGATCTGGCCTCAGTTCTTGGACTAGGAGGATATAAACCAACAAGAGATGCACTGTAGGAGCTATGAGACTGAGTGGGATGGAACAGGGGAAACAAGGTGAAAGAAGGAAGAACATTTCTGATTTTGAATCAAGGTGATGGCAAGTACATCAGCCCCACTGCAACTATTTGGAATGACACTAGAGGGCATTTAGAAATACTGGCTCTGGAGTCAGAGAACCTAGGTTCAGATCCCACATTTCATACTAAGTGACTGAACAAGTCATTTAAACTCCCTGGACCTCAGTTTCCTCATCTGTAAGAAAGAGGAAGATGTACTAGATGACCTTACTGATTGTAAGTCACTTAACTCTATCTCTCACAGTTTACTCAACTGTAAAGTGAGGATAATAATAGCCTCTACCTCCTAGGGTTATTGTGAGGATCAGATAATATATTTTTAAAAGCATTTAGCACCATACCTGGCACATAGTAGGTGTTTAATAAATGCTTGTCTTCTTTCTTCCTTCCTTTCAAGTCCTTTCTAGCTTTAAATATATAATCCTGTGGTCCTTCCATGCAATGATTAAATGACTCTCAACTAGAAAGGATCCTAGAATGACCCTCCGGACTAAAAAAGAAAGGTAAAAAAAGCTGATCCAATTTGTCAAGTAAAAGGACATAGGGATGGCAAAGAACCAACTCCCTACCAAGGTGTTTTGAATTTTTGCCCCAAAGACCAGCAAGTGAAGACCAGAAAAAGAACCTTGGAGAATGTACACATTGGAATAAACTGACCTCAGAATAATAGTAAGGAGGGTATCTGAACAACTGGGTGTTAAAAGGAATGTTCTAACATCCCAGGCATTTCATTAATTCTTCACCATATTTGAGAACCATATTTTCAAGAGGAAAAAAGAAGGCCAAAAAACCAAGTACTCACAATCTCCAGGGGAGTCAGCAGAACAGCAGATCACTCAGCAAGACAGTCAGCCCTGAACTCCCTACCACATTCCCCCAAACATCCTGTTCCACCATTGTGGGGGGTCTGAATTGACTCTCCCCTCAGTTTTTCACTTTGGAAGGCTGTGATCCATTCTCTCCATTCTTCAAAGGTTGTACCAAAGGCCCTGGTATATACCTTCTGATGTCCAAAGACAATCTGAGAATTGTCAAGCAGCCTAGAGTTTAGAGGCTTGGGCAAGTCTGTGATTCACACCACAATGGGACAATCAAACACACCTAAGAGAAATTACAGGTTATCCTTCTCTGAAAAGGAATCCATTAAAATGAATCACTTGTTTGTTCTTTGCACTCATAGACTTTATCTTTCAGGAGATCACAGGAGACTATATACTCCATCTGCTGGTCTAAGAAATTTTGAATTCTAGGACTCAATAATGTTATGTGGGTGAGAAAGAAATCTGTGAGATTTTCCCTGCTCTGAGACTGAACCTGAAGAGAATTATCTGGAAATTCTATGAATTCATTTTGAACTCATCTCTTCTCAACACTTAAAGACATTTTAACTTTTAATAAAAAAAGAAATCTTCTAAATTTGGAATCAACCACATTGTGGGACCTTGGATAGGGACGAACAACAATTAGGAAACCTTAGTCTGAAACCATACTTTACTACCCACCTTCTCTCCAAGTCTCAGATTCCTCATCAGTGACTAAGAGGGGAGGAAATATACAAAATATACAGGGTATACAACCCTCTTCCACATCAAAGAGGTTATGAGTCAGTAATTGTTCAATGAGCCCCATAGTATGTGCTCAAGGCTGCTAGTTACTCTGAGAGATAGAGGATGTGCCTGACCTCCACAGCCATACAGTCTAGTCAGTCCTGCCCAGAAGTCAGACAGTTCACAAAAAGAGCAACCAATTTTGCTTTTGAGCCAGAATGCTAGCAAGGCAGCAGGACATTGTGATTAGCAAGCTAACTTTGGAACCAGGAAGATCTGAGTTCAAGCCCTACCTCTTACTGTGTGTCCCTGAGCAGGTAATAACACCTCTAAGCAACTTTATAAGGCTGTTAAGTTACAGAGGACATGTTGACCTGCACTGGAAAGAAGAGTTCCCTTATGTTTTCTGGGAGTTCACAGTACTACGGACAGTGTACATTAAGTTCTTATGCTATTACCAAGGCAAATGCCATACATCTTATATCAGTGACCTTATTTCCAAACTTAACCCTGAATGTCCCTCCAAAATAGAGCATCATACTTCAATTTTAATCAACATTTATTGAATTTTTTAATATGTACAAGATATTGTGTTATTTGCTGAAAATAAGACAAAAAATATTACTACTCTTGAAGAATTTATATTCTAAATCTTCTCATGTTAGTCCAATAAATATGCTGAGGTAGAGGGGGTGAGGCAGCTAGGTAGCACAGTGAATAGAGCTAGTAGTGTCAGGAGGGCCTGGGTTCGAATCTGACCCCAGATATTTCCTAGCTGTGTGACCCTAGGCAAGTCACTTAACTCTGCCTAGCCCTTGCCATTCTGTCTTACAATTGATACTAAGTTAGATGGTAATGGTTTTTTAAAAATCAATATGCTTAGGAATGATTCTCATGTCAAAATGTGATTTTGTTACCCTTTAATACTAAACGTTCATACAGTGCTTTGAGGTTTGCGAAGCACTTTACAAATATGAATTTATTTATCCTCACTTTTACCCTGGAAGGTAGTATTGTGCCCATTTTACAGATGAGAACCTGAAGCAGGCAGCATTTAAGTGACCTGCCCAGGATCACATAGCTAGTTAAGTATCTGAGAGAGGATTTGAACTCAGGTCCTTCTGACTTCAGAGGTAGAATTCCATTATGTCACCTAGAGTCCTATGGAAGGACTACCACCATAAGTTTCCTCTGGCCCTCTGAAGATGGAGAAGGTAATGCCCAAGGACATGAGGGTTGTTCATTTCCATTTACTATATGTATCCCGATTCATTTTTGAATAGGAAAAAGCATTATCATTAAATAGACCTCTCCCCAAAAAAAGACCTCAAATGAAATCAGTCATTCAACAAGTATTTATTGAGTTCTTCCTACATTCAAAGTGCTAGGGGAGATACAAATATGAATCAGTTGCTGCCCTCAAGGAGCTTACAGTCTATTTGATGTAACAATACTTCTGTTAAGAGCAAATGATAGAGATGTGTGATTTAACATTTTTATCAGTGATCAGGATAAAGGCATGAATCCAGTTTTTACCAAATTTGTAAGTGACCAAAGCAGGGAAGGTTAGCTGTCATGTTGAATATTAAGATCCAAAATATATCTATTAACCAAAATAATGAGTTGAATTTAAATGGGAATTTTAAAAAAGAAAAATAGAAAAATTCTATCCTTGGATAGGTCATCTGAAAAAAAAAATCTGATTATGACCAGACTCAAGCTTTATAGGATTCAAAAGTGTGATATAACCCCAAAAAATAATGCGATATTAGGATGGTAAGATCCAAGACCTAACAAACAGTCCATCTAGTCCAAAATCCTCATTTTATAAATAAGAAAATTCATTAAGATTCAGTTAAGAGAGGCAGAGTACCTAGCTTGAGGAAAGTAACAGTCCCACTGCTCTCTGCCCAGTTGGACCAAATCTGGAGTGCTGGGTTCAGTGCCAAGTGGTATTTTTTAAGAAAATTAAGGATTTAGGAAACTAGAGATGTTGAGCCTAAAGTAAAGAAAGCCAAGGGTGGGGGGACATGAGTTTTAAGTACTTAATGAGACATCATATAGAAAAGATATCAAACTAATCTTGCTTTACTCTAAAAGGCAAGACTAGGAGAAAGGGGCAGAAATTAGAGTCAGATTTAGTTCCATATAAACTTCCAAACTATTAGCATTCTCTGAATGTGAAATAGACTGCCATGGTATATATTTCCTCTCATCTTAGGTCTTTTAACCAAGGCTGGAGATTGATTGGTTTGGGACATTATTTGTTGTTCAGTTGTTTTAGTCATGTCCAACTCTTTCTGTCTCTATTTGGGGTTTTCTTGGTAAAGATACTGAAATGGTTTATCATTTCTTTCTCCAATTCATTTTATAGATGAAGAAATAAAGTCAACAAGGTTATGTGACTTGCCTAAGGTCATATAGGTAGTAAATGTCTTAGGCCTGATTTAAACTCAAGAAGATGAGTTCTGACTCCAGGTCTGGTCCACAGGGCCACCTTGCTGTCCTCTTAGGACATTATATTTTTTAAATTTTATTTTTATTCCCCAATACATGTAACAATAATTTTCAACATATGTTTTCTGAAATTATAAGATCCAAATTGTCTTCTTTTCCCCATTCCATTCTTCCTAAAAGCAATTTGATCTGGATATTGCATGTATTATCATGCAAAACATATTTCCAAATTGGCCATTGTTTTAGAGAAAAACCATATAAAACCAAAAACCCCAAATAAAACCATAAATAAATGAATGTGAAAGATAGTATGCATTAACTCATATCTGACTGCAACAGTTCTTTCTCTGGAGGTGGATAGCATTCTTTGTCTCAGTCCTTCAGAATTTCCCTGAATCGTTGTATCAATAAGAGTAGCCAAGTCTTTCACAGTTGATCATTGTATACTATTGCTGTACATTGTGTACAATGTTCTCCTGGTTCTGCTTATTTCACTTTGTATCAGTTCATGTAGATCTTTCCAGCTTTTTCCAAAATCATCCTACTTATCATTTCTTATAGCAAATAGTATTCCATCACCAACATATACCATAATTTGTTCAGCCATTTCCTTAGGACATTATAGAGGGATTTCTTGTTCAAGTAGAGGTGGACAAAATGGCCTCCAAGGTCCCTTTACAGAGCTCTGAGACAATAAATTTTATCAGTATTAAGAGGAGATAATTTCAGAGATTTGGATCTGGAAGAGACCTTAGAGATTATATAATTCAACCCCCTCAAATTGAGATAAGGAAATGGAGGCCCAGAGAGTTTGATGATTTTACCAAGCTCATAGAGACAGTAGGTAGCCCAACTACGATCCATATCAAAGGTCTCTGATTCCAAAAACCCAGCAGTCTTCTCATGTGTATTAAAATCATATCTGGTTCTGGTCCTTCTGACTACAACTCCTGCCCCTTCTGGTTAGTATAATAAGTTAAATAAGTAGCCAGTATAAAAAGGCAATAGCAAGACTAAAAATAAAATTGCAAAGAAGAATGTAGAAATCATCTACAAACTGTCCCAAAGACCAAAGCAGCAAAATATTCAAATTGGGCCATATAGTAATGCAACATCACATTCTGGTAATGTTCTGAATCATCCATCAGAAGCCATATAGGCTCTGCTATCCAGGTTCTGAACCTAAAACATGTAAATCTCAGACAAGTTCTAGACATCCTTGGTAAGACCAGCAGAACACCAAAAGGTAGAGATCATTTTGAGATGATATGGACTTTAAAGTTTTCCTTGACAACCCTGAAATAGTTTGGATATGTTAATGAACCAATCCTAAGGTGGCACAAATAGGAGTTAGTCCATTTCCCTCCAAAAGAACTATAAGAATGAATACTTAAACTTCTGTCTGCTGAGCTCCCTTCCATCGCCAGTTCAAATCCATGGTAATCCACGAGTGATTATCTGAGACTCTCCCTGACCTCATTCTCTTCCCCACATGGCCTTCACTATCCCATCCCTTGTCCCCAGGCCATCTACCTCTGTTACCCATTGTACTGCTTATCTCTGCGTATGTTGAATTTTTGCCCCCATATGCTTGGTGCTTAAGTGTTTTGCCACCATATTTCCCACTACCAGTCATGGTCTTATCTGGTAAGCACCCTCAAAATCAAGCATACCTCCCCCCATCTTATAGTTTCATAAACTAGCAATTAATTTCAGAGGTAGGGAACAAAATAATGAGGGTATTTTTCAGCAAAAAAGATTACACTAGCCATTGTCTCTAAACTTCAGTGGGCTGAACCACAGATCTCAGATTTCTATTATGGGGATCACCAAACTTGATCATGAAACCAAAGTCCAAGGCTAATTTGGTAAACAATGCCTTCCTGTGTGTACCTAATCCCATCACACCACAATTTACTCAGTACTATCTATTGCTGCTTCTACCACTTGGTCTGAGATGCTGAAATCTCAACAAAAGCATTCTACCCACCTACCAGTCCAAGAGCCCTCAGGTCCCTCCCACACAAGTCTTTCCTTGGCTGGGCTGATGAGTGACATACATGGAGGGAGTATAATGAAATAAGGACTGTATTCGGAGTCAGAAGATTCAGGATCAACACTGACTCTACTTGTGGAACTTTGAACAAATGGCTTACCCTCTCTGAGCCTCAGTTTCCACTTTTTGTAAAATGGGGGAAAAGGCACATGTCCTGTTACAAGGAAAGCATTTTGTAAATCTCAAAGTGCTCTATAAATGGGTTGTTATTCTATGAGGTCTTCTGGTGCATTCACTCAAACAGTATCTTACCTAAGCAAACCTCATTTTGCACCACTAGTGGGGCTGCTTCTTATTGGATGCTTTCAGAGAAATCAGATACCCTGACACTTAGTCATATGAGTAAAGCCACAACCACACTGGGCCTTTTGAGGCCACTGCACCATTTTGGTACAATTAGGGTCCAAGCAAAATATCTCCTAACACATACAAATACACGTATCACCACCCATACTTATGCAAAAGACAGTTGAGATATTATTCAGTGTTCTGAGGTTTCAAAAACATCTGCTGTTGCATCTATAGAAGGCTCAAGGCTTTCTTCTTGTTTTGACTCATTGGGTGGAGGAAAATGCATCCAGAATTATCTAGTGTTCCCTTTTCCCATATTGTCCTTACTGTCCTATCAATTAACATAGTTGCCAGGCAACTATCAAGGAGTAGACCCAGAAAAAACTGTAGCCTGGGACCCAGAGAATATAGTAATGGGCTTGGGGTCAATAAGAATTGAATTTGAGTCCTGCCTCAGATTCTTCCTATGTGATCTTAATTACGGGGGTCTTCCCTCTTTCTATCTTAGTTTCTTCATCCATAACATTGAGAAAATAGCACCAACTTCAAAGACTCATTGTGAGAATAAATGTAAGAATAAAATCAGATGAAATACATAAAGCACTTTGCAAGCTTTAAAGCTCTCCAAATAAATTGCTAGCTATAAAGATTGCTATTGACTGAATTGTGTTCAAAACAATATAGTTATTCAATGTGCTCCATCACCGTTTCTAGGGCCTTACAAAATGTTTACATACAGCATAACGCAAGGGCTTATTATTTTTCCCTCCAAGTTCATATCAATTCCCATAGTTTCCAATGAATAGCTACAGGTCAGATATTTTGATGGTTCACTATATAAACAATGAAGAGTTGGGTTCTCCAAAGTGCTTAAAATTTTAGACTGCATCCCAAGACGTAAAGTTCCATTCCATTCAGCTTGGACATTGGTTCATTCTTGGTCTTAGACCTACAATTTCTCTTCTCCTCATGGAGGCTTTCCCATTGGCAAATAAGGGAAATGCCTCTGCCACCATGCCCATCCCTATCCCCATTCCCCTCCTATGTAAGTTCTTAAAGGTATGTTGGAATATGGTGTAATAATTATGTTACAGAGAGCTCAGACATCTTCCATGATAGTTGCAATAATTTCTCAATGACATTTATCATTTTAAAAACAGTTTGTTTTCCTTGAGAATCCTTCTCACCCCTTTTAATGTTTAAACTCCTAGGATTTTTTCAGTCTCACATGTTCATCCCAAGAAAAAACAACTTCATACTTAGAAGACAGAAGTAGTCTTGTCCCAGTCCCATGATTCACAAAGTGGGAGGAGACAACCACTAATGCACATATATCTCCTCTTCCCATTCGTACATAAGATCAATGACATTGGATAGGACTGTTGTATTTATTACTTTCTCCCTCCCCCCAAAAAAATACTTTATCCCCTTTTCCTGATTAACAAGCTTAACTCCCTATTCCTACCCAATGCTCTGACTTTTACAAAGTGCTCCTTTTTCTCTAGAACAGTTCCTACCTATTAGTTAATCCTCCATCTCAGATGGAGGTTCCTATTTGAAAAGAGGATTTGCTTACACACAAAGTTAAGAAAATGAGCTGATCCCCACCTGAAATGCAATCTCTTTTCATCTCCATTCCTCTAAAAGAAGATATCCTTTGTAAGAATTTCTTCTGCATTAATAGACAAGCCCAAAGAACAGTCTGTGAGGTAGTGGGGAAGCCAGATGGCTCAGTGGATAAAGTGCTGGGCCTGGTGTCAGGAAAACCTGAGTTCAAATCAGGCCTAGATGTGTGACCCTAGGCAAGTCACATAACCTCTGGTTTGCCTTAATCCACTGGAGAAGAAATGGTAAACCTTTCCAGAATCTTTGCCAAGAAAACCTTATGGCATGTTTTGGTCACAGGGTCCCAAAGAGTAGGATACTATTTAACAACAAAGTATAGTCTAGTAAAAAAAATATACTGTTCTGGGTGTTAGAAGACCTGGGTTCTAGTTAAATCTCTTACACACACTTGCTGGGTGACCTCAGACAAGCTCATTTATCTTACCTGAGTCTGAGTTTCACCACCTGTAAAAATAAAGGACCTGAATTAGGTAATCTTGAAGAGCTCCTTCAGATCTGTTAAGCACAGAGAAGTAACTTGCTATCTGAATTTGGATAGTCACTGCCTCCATTACACAGAGACATAATATCCAGTGAAAACCAAACTGATCACCTAAGCTACCCAAATTTGAAAGATTTTTTAAAATGTGCGTGATATTCTCATCTTTCCTAATGAGAGACAAAGATGACCTAGCTGGATACAGTACAATTCTCAGGGATTATACATGAGTCAAGGTGTGTAGAGAAGACTTGGCCAATACCTGTCACACCCTCAGCCACCCAACAGAATCTACATATGCAGTGTCTCAGGTAAGCCTTTTGCTCAGATGAATCAGTGTTAATTGCAGAAAGTTCTTAACAACATGGAGAACAAATGCCACAAAAGTGACAAGGAGAGGCCAATGAGAGGTTTGATCAAAGGCCACAGTGTGTTCATTAGTTATTTCCTATCACTTTTTAAGGAAGCCAGAATGACAACAGCATAGCAAAATAGGACAAACTAATTCTCAGCTAATAGCTTAGAAGATTGAGAAGCCACAGAGAAAAAGAAAGGGGAGAGGAAGGTTACTCAAAATCAGGAGTGTTTGGATAAATATTTAACAACATGACTCTCTGAAAAAAAAATATCCATACAAGCAACACACTTTTAAGTTCAATTTGCATTATTAACATTTTCTCTATCACTATATTAAGTGTAGACTATCAATTAAAGAATAAATCGAGCTCTGCTTTATAGCATTTACTGAATTCCAAGGTGTTATTGCACACAATGAAATTTAACAAGCAGCTCCCTATTCCTGTACCAAGGAGCTTCAGCATACCCCTTCTTAAATGTGACAAATCATGACCCATCAATAGCTAAAAGTCCAGTGGCACGGTGATAAAGCAGTTGTCACAGCAGTGGGCAAAAAATTTTCAGAAGCCCCCAAAGAACCATACTTTGTAGAAATCCCCTATGACAATGAGGGAACTATTTCATGATTGGCATAGCGTATGCTATGGTTGTCATCCATATTGGACAAATGCTATTTTTTTTTTTTGAGAAAAGGGTTTAATGTGTATATTAAATGCTAATTTATCTCCTTTTTGTTGTTTTCAGGTGAAAGGGCTTAAGGAACATTTATATTTGTTTCCTTGATTTGTTTTTTTAGGCACCAGTTTTGAAGAATTCAATTATTTAGTTTCTAATTAATTTTAAATTTGTCTTTCCATAGAACCTTATTATAATTTTTACCACATTATATTCTGAAAAGGTTGCGCTTATTATTTCTGCTTTTCTGCATTAGTTTGCAATATTTCTATGTCATAGTATATTTCTTTTTATCCCTGTTCAATTTTCTCCAGATATCCATTCACTTCCCTTACTTCTTTATTATTTATTTTTGGGTTTGATTTACCTAGTTCTGAAAGGGGAAGGTGAGATTTCCCACTAGTATGATTTTACTTTCTATTTCCTCCATAAACTCTTAAAGGAACATTTATAAAAGAGAGAATAAAAGTAGATGTGGGGGTCTAGCCACGGTTCTACAAATGACTTTAAATCATTTAGTTTCTTTGGGCCTTGGATTCCTTATAAGTAAATGATAGTAACAACAATGAGTATATTGGACTAGATGATCTCTAAGATCATTTTTAGTTCTGATACTCTCTAAGTCTTTAGGTTTTGAGAAAAACAATAAATAATACTTGACTGAATATAAGAAAAAAAAGGTTCTACAGAGCAGAGAGGGATCAAATTCAAAATCAAGAGTTTAGCAAGTATAATAACCTCACACAAAATAGAAAGAAAAAGAAAAAATCTTCAACTACTAGGTTCTTGTAAAGAAAACATCCCATGGTCCAGGAATAATAAGGAAGATTCATGGTTCAAGGAAACCAGCTACTGGTCACAATAAGATTATCTATATCAAGGTCATCAGTTATGACCTGGTAAGGCATACAAGTGTAGCTAGGTGGCACAGTGGATAGAGTCCTGGCCCTAGAGTAAGAAAGGCCTGAATTCAAATTTGGCCTCTCACTTGCTGTATGACTCTGGGCAAGTCACTTAACCCTGTTTGCCTCAGTTCTTCATCTGTAAAATGAGCTGGAGAAGAAGTGGTGAACCACTCCAGTATCTTTGCCAAGAAAACCCCAAATGGGGTCACAAAGAGTCAGATACAAATTAAATGATTCAACAATAACAAAATAGCACCTACTTCTCAGGGATCAAATTAAATAATTGTAAAGTGCTTAGCAAATAGCAACTGAATAACAAAAACAAAGGACTAAAGGTTAAACCTGGTAGAATCAATTGGAAGACTAGCTATGATCCTGAATCATGTATGTGATTATCAGTTCAATTCAAGTCAATAAGCATTTATAAAGCATATATTATAGACAAGGTGATGTGAGAGACATAGGCTGGAGAACTGACTTCTGACTTAGGAAAAACTGGTTCAGTTCCTGCCTCTGATAAATATTGGCTATGAGATCCTGGACAAATCACTTCACCTCTCACTGGTCCTAGGATACTAAGACTATAAATTGTAGAATAGTTGCTAACATATTTGTAGAGTTTCTGTACCAGAAATCCCCATGATCAATGAAATCATAGATCTGGATTTTATAATGCAATAGAATATAAAGATAATCCTATCAATATTTAACAAACTAGGGCAGCTAGCTGGCTCAGTGGAAAGACTACAGGTCTTAGGTTCAAATCTGGCCTCAGACCCTTCCCAGCTGTGTGACCCTGGGCAAGTCATTTAACCCTAATTTCCTAGCCCTTACCACTTTTCTACCTTGGAACCAATACACAGTGTTGATTCCAAGATGGAGGTGAGGGTTAAAATATATAAAAATAAAATACATTTAACATGTCTCCCTTCTGGGATGTACTTCTCATGATTTATATGAGAATTAATGACACTACTAGGAGAAGTTTAGAATATCTATTTGAAGTCCTCAGTAGGGAACAAAAGAATATGGAGGCAAAGGTGATATTTTAATCTATTTTTTTCAGTTAGAGTTAAAGACTTAGGAAGAGAAAAGAAGATCAAGGAGATAAATAACTGGCTAGTGATGTCAAAGAACTAGATGTAGTAGAATAGACTGTAGTTCAAAATATCCAAATTCCAAAATACATTTCACAAGGACCATGAAGAAGAATATGTTTGGCAGCAGACTGGTAAAATTTAAAAGGTGCACATTTTCTTTTTTTTTTTAATTTTATTTTATTAGTCAATTTAGAACATTTTTCCTTGGTTACAAGAATCATATTCTTTCCCACTCCTTTCTATAGCC